>NC_142750.1:8642500-9242500 GCF_051943395.1 Hippocampus bargibanti | reverse complement strand
CTGACATCAGAAAAATGTTTTATAGCATCTAAAATGCCCAAAACACGCAGGCTGATGTTTTTAGTCAAATGAAAAACACCAATAAAAATGACTTCAAGTGTCCCAAAACTACTTCAAAATGACCTCAGAAAGTCTCAGTTTCAGAAGGTCCTGCCCCCTTGTTCGTGACATCACGCGATGATGTCTTTTCTTGCACGAGAATCAAAACAATGGCTTCAGATTCGGAGAAGATTCTTTCTTGTTACTCATCCAGTTATGAATATGATTCAAATAGTTCTGAAGAGGAAAGCATAAATGTTTGCAATCGATTAAAGAAGTACTTGTGTATCAAATAGTATATATATAATAGCTAGTATCAAATAGTAGTCAGGGTGCAACCCACAAGGATTCACCATCACGTAATTTATGTGTTTTCCTTCTAATTTCGTCATCAGCACGGATCAACACAAAGTTTTCAGACCAAACAAAGTACCGCAAAATGCATTGTGTGTCGCTTTCTCGGTCAGGGGCGTTCCAGACTTGATGTCACGTCAGGCATCGTCATCAACTCGAAAACAAGACTTCCTAAATATTCAGCCCGAGTCTTAAAACGTAAAATATAGCTATATGCCATGGAATTTTTGTAAAATACACTCAGTCGAAGTCATTTGAAGTTATTTTACAAATTATGGACACAACTTGTCCGTAGGCGTCGGTTGTCCTTTAAGGTCAATATTTTGTGTTTCTTGCAATATGAGTGAAAATGACAAAAACCCTGGCACTGGGGTGGACACATTTTTGCAGTGTCAGGCAGTGAATGAGTTAATTGTTTTCAGAATGTCTTCATGCATGATTAATAATAATAATACATTTAATTTGAAAGTGCTTTTCATCACACTCAAAGACGCTTTACAAGAGCTTAAAATGCAAAATAAAATGTACGCCGATTAAAGTGTTGACGTTTTTTTTCCCTGAGCTTATGGACGAGCGACTTTCAGTTTGGAATGCTAGGTTCATACAATGCTCAGAAACAAACAGCTTTACAAATTCGGCTATCCTTATTTTTGGCTCTTGTTTCACCTTAACCTGTTCTCCAGTTTATAATAAGTTAATTCGTTCAACTGGGCCCCGTGAGTATTGAATTGCCCACTCTCAGATTTGCTAAAAAAGTCAGTATACATTCCAAGAGAGTAACCTTTCTACATCTTCAACTCGGCATCACGTCTCCCTCGTGAGTTGCGCCCAGAAGGTGAAGAAAAATAAAAAATGTAGCACTACACTGGATTACAGTTTGTATTTTCACCAGTGTTATTCTGTGTATTTATGTTGGCGGGTTTACAGTACCTGCAAGTGTGTACTTCAGGGAGACTGAGACAAGCCTCGGGCTTGTCTGCGAGTTCTGCTCCGGGAAGGAGCTCGGCGGAGACGTGGGAGGAAGCAGCAACTTTATGAAAAGCAAAAGAAGAGAAGCAAGGATATAAAATCAATCCAATAAACGATGGAAGATGGACAACAACTAAATCAAGACAAGCTGCAATATAGGACATGTGAAAACACATCCGATGTCGTTTTGTTGAGGAAAGACAGCTGTTCCTTTCAGCTTTTCAGCCACAATACTACTCTGTTGGATCTCTACAGATTTGCACTTAATATTGCTTTTTTAGCTTTTTTAGCTTTACTGATAACTGATAAATGCATGTCCATTCCATGGACATGCATATATATATATATATATATATATATATATATATATATATATATATATATATATATATATATATATATATATATATAGTATATGACCATTTATTTCCATGGAATGGACATGCATTTATCAGTAACGCTAAAAAAGCAATATTAAGTGCATATTAAGTGTGTGTGTGCGTGTGTGTGTGTGTGTGTGCGTGTGCATGTGTGTGTGTGTGGGTGTGCGTGTGTGCGCGCGCGTGTGTGTGTGTGTTCTATTTTCCCCGTGGAAGAAGTATTGAGTAACCCCAGTTTCTACAGTTACAATTTATAATGTAGTGTGCCTTAAATTTGGAAAATGTTCATATATTTCTAGACTGTATTTATAAAACTTTTGTCATTCATTGAAGGCGCATGGAAAAAGTTTGAAAACACACCACACCATTCAATGGGGGTGCACTTGATACTACGGTGCCCCTTATACACCGGAAAATACATGTGTGTATATACATATACATATACATATACTGTATATACACACACAGTAAAAAGGATGGATGTCAGTCAATAGAAATGAAACAAATTCCCCCACCGCACACCCCCAATTAAAAAGCTGAAAAGTAGCCAGTGCATGGCCGCTTGCAATGGTGAGCATCCTGTCCGTGACAACTCCAAATCTTATCTCTCTATTGTCTAATTACAATTCTTGTGATATTCAAGGCCAACAAAGAACATATCCTGGGAGTTGAGAATGTGGCAGAGCCAAAACGGAAACCATGACAACACGGCGCTTTGCTTCTCTAATCCCTCGACCATACCGGCCGAGTACACAAATACCTGTGAAAGGGCAAGTCTATTCAACGGCTGCATCAAGGAACAAAACCTTCACGAGCAGCAAATTAACTCATTTTTTGCCATTCACAAATGTATTCGTGAATTGAAAATATAACGTTGTGCGCCATTCACGAATTTGTCCAGGTTTTGTTTTTTCATGCTTGGGTGCTGATAAAGCACTGGCCATGGCCTCTGGTAATGTTTTTTTTCCTTCCACAAGGGGCAGCATTTTCCTTTTTTCCATGTTAGCGTTTTGTTCCAGCTTCCGCTGTTGTTAAAGCGCTATATAAACCAATATGTATGGATTGCATTGTATTTTGGACAGCCGGCCTCATTTCGAGCTCATAACTCCAGTCCCATATGATTTGGGAATCAAATCTTTTTTTTCTGATGAAAGAATAGTGTTGAAGGTTTCTAACGCTGCATTGAATGTTTATATAGTCTTAAAATTCAATATTCTATGGGAAAAATCCCAGACAGTTGAGTGGAAACATTTTAGCACGTCTGACAGTCAATGGGTTAAGAAGGAATATAACAGAGAGATTTTTGAGAGGGAAAAAGTGAAATGTTTATGAAAATTATTTTGCTTCTATAAAGTGACAGTAAAGTGACAGACGGATGGACGGACGGACGGACGGACGGACAGATCGATCAATATTTTACCTAAAAATCCAGCTTGGGCTGATCTTTTGAGTTTTATGACACGGCCTTGCCATGATTAGCATTCCAGAAAGTCATTGCAAATTCAAAAGAGAGAAGCTTCGCGTTTTTTTTCGGATGCCCTTATAAGTTTGGTCTAAGTCTGAAACTCCACAATTATTCATAATATGGAGGAAGGTCACTTAATTACGTCTGTGATGAATAATTTTTGAAAACTAGTTTCACAAAAGAGAGCGTGACAGGCCTCCGGTGACCTCTGTGGCATGACTCTGATCCTTTGTGACAGCACAGTGGAAAATGAATGAAGTCAGCTGATTTTTACAATAGTTCATTGACCGCTCCCTGTTTGTATTTCTGTCAAGCACTCTTACTGATTGAAGCGGTGACGACAATCCGAGCTCCTTTCAATGTAAAGTTTCAATGTCGCCCTGCTCTGAAACAGCCGTTCAGCCTTCACCTTGAAATGCCACAATGACAGCCGCTATATTCATCAGCACATGACAACAGACCCCAATGGCACTCAAGAGAGCTCCGGCCACTGCCAAGGCCAAACAAGATGGATTTGGATCAGCACCAAATTTCACACCTGCCTCTATCAGTAAGACCATGCATTATTCATTTAGATATGAATAAAAGTCTTGGAAAGTTAACTACAAAATCAACAAAAAGTTTCAGAAATTTTAGAACGCAATAAAAGCCCTGTTGCTGCTTTTCTGAGATTTTTTTGTGGGGTTTGGGGGATAAAACTATTTTCTTCTATCAATCAAGCCCGTGTCCAGTATCCGTGGAGGGCAGTAGGGCAGTGGTGGTCCCCAGAGGTATCTCAAGCACAGTTTCTGTGAATATTAACTCTTTCACTGCCATTCTGAAATTTATTCGGGAATTAAAAATATGACAGAGCGCGATTCCCAAATTAGTTCGTTTTTGTTTTTTCTTGCTTGGATGCCGATAAAGCGCTGGCCAGACCTCTGGCAATGTTTTTCTCTTCCGCAAGGGGGAAGTATTTCCCTTTTTTACCATGTTAGCGCTTTATCTCAGCTTCAGCTGTTGTTAAAGCGTGATATAAACCAATATGCATGTACAGTGATACCTCGGCTTACGAACGCTGTAGCTAACGAACTTTTCGCCTTACGAACATTAAATTTGCGAGAATACAATATTTGCATATAAACTAGTTTTCGGGAAACACACAGAGCGCCACAATGGCTAGCGGACTAGTTTTCGTCAGAACACCAAACCACATAGTCAAACAGTGCCACTGTGTAACTATTTTTTCTGATGAAAGAAGAGAGTCTACGGTTTCTTGCGCTGCATTGAATTTTGAAATTTGTAATTAGTGCAAAAAAAGCAAATATACGCCGTCATTGAGAGATGTGTAGGACACCTGTTTTACTTAGCCAGAGTAAGCGGTGTTGGTTTAATGCTATGAAGGGATGATGAGAGTACGTGTTAATCTACTGCACTGAGATGTGTCGACTTCCATACTACGTATATATGTACACAAAATCGCCTACTCGTGTATGCCTGTCTGATCAAAACTTCAAACTTGAAATCCTGATTTATACGTTGTTCTGAAAGAACAGCCAGGAAAGTTCATTTTTAATCCTAAATGACCTTAAATTTCATTAGCCATGTGTGCAAAACAAGCTCCTGTCTTTCATCATCAATTGCATGCGTGGGTTTTGCATGCCTCTGGGCCAAGCATGACACTGCTAAACATATGCTAACATGCTGGGAGAGTCGGCCGTCACATCTGCTACTCCACCTCTTTACGGGTGACCCTCAAGCTTAACGGGTCGTCAAATCTGTCTGATTCGATTCCCCCCTTCTAAGCCCCCGTGGTACCAAGACACGGGCGAGAGGCTGCACCTGAACATGTAGAGTGTCATAATCCGCCTTTTTTCCTTGGATCTAAGGGGCACGTTTACATGACCAAAAGCTTCAGAGAAAAAAAACAACAACCGGAAAAGGTTTTTAACTTATTCACTGCCATTCGAATTTATTCGGGAATTTAAAAACATGACGTGGAGCGCCATTCCCGAACCCAAATTTGTTCAGGTTTTGGTTTTTCTTGCAGGGGTACTAATAAAGCGCTGGTCAGACCTCTGGCAATGTTCTTCCCTTCCACAAGGGGGCAGCATTTGCCTTTTGTCCATGTTAGCGCTTTGTTACAGCTTCAGCTATTTGTTAAATCACTATATAAATCAGTATGGATGTATGGTATTGTATTTTGTACAGCCACCCCCATTTCAAGCTCAGATAACTCCAGACCCATATAATTTAGGAATTAACTCTTATTTTCCAATGAAAGAAGAGACTAAGGATTCTTACGCTGTATTGAGTGTTTATGTAGTCCTAAAACCCAATAGTCTGTGGGTGCTTGGAATTTGAGTGAAAATCGCAGAAACCCTGGCAGTGGAGTGGTCACATTTTTGCACATCATCTGGCAGTGAATGAGTTAAGGGGTCATATTGTGGGCCAATGTCATGTATACTTGACAAACAGACAATGCAAAATCGCCAAGGTTCTTTGCTTTTGTGAAACCTTGAAGTTGGATGAAAATGGGGTACGAGGATGTGTTTATCGCTGTTTTCAGATTTCATTTTCATCATTCGATTTCAACCTCTCTGTTAGTGACCATTGTGTGCATATGCCAAAGGAACCCATGTAAAACAGGACTTCAAGTGAAAAAAGGCCCTTCCCAATAAGAGTATCCCAAAGGCCACACTATGGTTCACAGAGGCATTCGCCAAAGGAAGCGTACCCAGCCAGTGAAGGAATGGGGGAGAAAAAAATGATTTGTTTAGTACACGTTTTCAGGATATTTGACATGCTCGGGTATGTTTAGCCAATAGCCTCATCATAATGAAACAGCGAGGTGCCAGAAGAGTAGCAGAGGAGGCATCTTGTGCCCGAGGCAATGTTAAATGATGCCCCTCTTTCACAGTCACACGCTCATTTCTCTTCTTGTCACCGCCATCCCCTGTGGCCAGGGATGAGCATAGCTAATCAAAATATGCCTGACAGCAATTACGCTCCAAATAAATCTCTCACTCTGTTCTAGTCTCATCCATACCGTGACAGTTTCGGCATTATCCCAACAAGGATCTCATTTACCATCCAGAGTTGAGAGAAAATGCATTGACGTTTTCTGCGCTTGAAGTATAAATCATGTTGCATTGACGGTTTTTGTCGATGAAAACTGAATAAGCTATAACGTTTGTATTTTTTAGGTGTGGGGGTACGATTTTTGCCACTAGCTTATAACTTACTATTTTATGAGGCATGTCCTTGTTCTTTATTTTTTAGATTTTTTTTTTTTTTTTTTTTTGGGGGGGGGGGGGGTATATTCTATTGGTTGATTCTGTGTTCATTGTTCTTGGTGAACTAGTGGTGTTCCTCAGGGATGCATGTCAAGCACATCTTGTCAATTCTATGCTGTATTGTTTTGAATATTACACACCTTTCTCAGGCCACCGAGTTACTGGCTGCAGAAAAACTCATACTATACATTATGTAACAAGAGCCAGACTTATGTACTTGTCAAATATTATCTTGGAGACATCGTGGCACCTTACAGATGTTCAAATGACTCAAAGGTCTGTTCTGTGGACACATTATGAAATATGAAAATCTGACGTGTGCCATTGGGTTGTATAGGACTTCAATGAATTGTATATTGCATACTGTACTGGGCACACCATTTTGTTGTATCGTGTAATTCATCTTCCTGCAATTGATGTAGTTTGCAAAAAAAAGTTAACTCAATTGTGTCATCATGTTCTTAAAATATTAGAGCAATATTAGAGAAAGTCGGATGCTTAAAACAAGAAATCTTATGCTTGATCAAACATATACACCTGTGGTGATTCTGGTTTTAGGCGTTTAATGACTTAAAACAAGTAAAATTATCTTAATAACTAGTATAATATCTTGGTAAGATTATTAAGGACATAGTATCTTGAAATAAGTCATAGATTATTCCATATGTAGTGCCTAATAAGAAATATGTCTTGTCAAACCAACAAATGAATATTTATTGCAATGATTTAAGAAATTTTATCTTAATAAGATATGGATTTGTGCAGTGAATATTTTTGATTCTTTGTATTTCAAGGTGTGGCACTTTTTACAATAAATGTATTCTTTATTTTTAATCTGAAATGTTTTAATACTGTGGGTATTATGGTATTATTTTTCATCTATGATTAGAGAGAACAAAATTCACTTGACAAACGACCACTCGGAATGTATCTCGTTCGTAAGGTGGGGAGCGTCTGTATTACCTGTATGATTAAATGGTACTGGTAAAACCTATGAAGAAAAATAAACTGTTATCCTCAAAACAACCTCAAAAAACAGTCTATTGTGTTTTGCTATAGCCAAGATCAGTGACCTTGGAGCAGCAGGTGTGCAAGCGTCCAAGTTCAAAGTCGAAAAGCCACCAGAGCACCTTTGCTATCATTGAGGGTCACGTTGGGTTTGCAATGATACTTTGATGTCAAATACAGTGTCACTCACCCCTTCGACTGAGTCGTTCTGCTCTTACCTTCAACTATAACTAGCCTGTCACTCTCTATTTCAAGAGAGACATCAAGTACAGCCCAATCCGATAAATTAAGCAGTGAAATTATAGTGCAGATGGCAGTTTTTATGAACTGGCACCGTCTTGCAGATTTGGGAGGCGGCAATGTTTGTTTGGCTCCTCTTGCTTTTGCTGCCAATTTTGGGTTCAAAAGCCCTGCAATCCCACCCGCAACCGACCCCCCCAGCCTTCTTTTGAACAGCAGTTGCTCTAAAATGCGGCATGTTGAGTCAGATGCCACGCAATTAGGCACAACAAATCTTTTCTCATCCGGATCATTTCCACCATTTGCACAAAGGCTTCTATGATCTTTGCTGACTGTCTGCTCTCATTTTAGAGATTCATTTTACTGGTTTATTTTTATTTATTTATTTTTTTACATTGGCATTGATTCACTTTTGTGGCTGCTTGGAGCCACGGGATATTTATTGTTAGTTATCTTCGCTGGGTGTTATTAAGATTTGTCTTGATGATTTGGAGTCTAGTTATATTGCATAGATGAGAGACTTCAAGTTATTGTTTCATTGTTTGATTTCTGTTATTTCATTAGTTCTATGCCTCCTTTGAAGCTGAGTTGTCCTGGTGAGGGCAATTTAAAAAAACAAGAACATACTTTTGCATTCTGTATTACGGCTAAGGTGTGACTGGACTGGCACAGCATCACCAGTCATCAAACATCCTTGTCCAAGACATCCTGGCAGGGTGGTTAAAAAAAAATATCTTTTGTTTTAAAGGATGCATGCGATTGCCTTTTGGCAAACTAAAGGTTGATTTTTTTTATGCCAGGCTTCACCCTTGACATTACAACGGATGATCGATTTTGCATGACACGGTCAATCAGATCTGTCTCAAGGCTACCTGCACCAACGAGCATGCGAGTTGTACTGACTATCCGTCCCGTTTCTTATAGCCACCAGCTGCAAGGGGCCTTTAAATATAGTCACTGAGAATTATTGTATCTGGGTAAGATGAATCTTTCCAGGTGTAGGCAGATCGGGCAAAAAGCAAAATACACAAAGTGGTCAAACTGGAAATGAAGCGGATTTATGTGGGACAGGAGGTGTGAGACCATCTGTTATCGTCAATGGGTGCTACAGCTTCATGTTTCCTTTCAATTAGCTTGTAGCAGACATGCATATTACACCATGACGTCGCTGATCCGCTGGTGAAATGGACACTTTGATCCTTTCGTCATTCATCTAGAACTGCTTCATACAACAAAGAGGGTGCCGAAAGTACTTAAGATTGAATGACTGTCTGTGTCTTTTGTGTTGTGTCACATTATTTCAATACAATCAATACAATCCATTTCATTTCATTTAGTTGTTGTTTTGACTTCAACATGGCACCTCGAGATTGTCGGCCTTGACAGCAGGTCCTATATTTTGTTTTTTCTACTTCTTCCTTTCCTTTCATCACTTTGCTGCTGAGAAATGTACATTTCTCCACTGTGAGACTAATAAAGGCTAATCCAATGAAATTCAAAGGGGCCTGGTAATAATACATGCTTGCAAGATCTTTAAATGAAAATGTTTTTTTTCTGTGGTTGTTTTGGGAAAAATATTACACATAACTGGCTTTTTACAGTGGCCTTTTACTGTGAACAGTCCAAAGCAAAATAATCACTTTGTTGCTTTGATAGTTCTGTCGGCACTCGAAAAATTGCATTTCGACCACTTGAAGCATCCTCTTTATTGCATATCATCTGAATGCCATTGCTTTTGATGGGTTATGTCGGGAAAACTAAAACGAGCGGTGATAAATATTAAATAACACAAACTGAAATCTTTGACTTGAGTACGAAGGAAAAAGTGAGTGAAATATCTGTGCGTGTTTGCAGCGTAACTGAGCACATCCTTTGATAGTCTTAATCGATGACCCTTTCATTGATGATCTAAGACGTCCTCTTATGTAAGCACAATGCAGCCAACAATGCGTCGGGACTTCACAAATGCAAAGTTTGCACTTCAGTCTACTCTATTAGAATGGAATGAAAGTAAAAAAAAAGCACAATACATCAAGTAGACACAAACAGACGGTTTTATTGTTTGCCGCAATTAATCACTTTGCCGACGCAATTTAAAACTAACGAGCGATCCGTGTTGTACACACAGCTTATCAGAAATTGCCTTTTCACTTTGCTATTCCTTCGCAGGCGCCGCTGGAAGTGGGCAATTTTGGGCACTAAAATAATGTGGTGTAGGAAAAAAAATGACTTTTTTTTGGGGGGGGGCGGTAATTGTACTTCATATTCTTTCTGCCTTGCCCATTTTGAAATGATAGAATTTTTTTGTACTGTGTATTGTGAGTGTATGATTACTAGAACAGGAAAGGGAATGTTTTTCCTTGAAACATTTGGAATATAATAATAATAATAATAATAATAATAATAATAATAATAATAATAATAATACATTTCATGTATATGCACCCCTCATAATTCTAAAGGTCACTTTACAATCAGGATACGTTTTTCTGTGGGTGAGCAGTGGCCGCCACACGCGCCCGCGTTCACTCAACCCTGGTGTAACTCAAATAGATAGAAAGCTAGCAAGCTAATAGATAGCTAATAGCTAGCCAGCTAGCTAGATAGCATAATGTCTTCTATGTTTAATTTGTTTTATGTGTCACTATGGCTCATCGGGTGTGTTTGGTGTAGTGACCTACCATTTATTTCCATTGTATTACGAAACATATTCTCCAATCCTGACACGATACGCTACTTTCAAAATGGCCTCTGCCCCACTCCCACATATCATCTCCTGCGACTGCCCCCGAGTGAAATCTAGGGTAACAGAAACATTCATACAAATCCTCTCCAAAACATATCCAGAGTATTTTTAGACATTCCCGGCGACTGCGCTCAGCGGCTGTTTCAACTCGGTGATTTAGTGAGTGGGAAATCCATTGGGGGGGGGTTTCACCCCACATTGATTCAAGGTAGCGACCCCGCAGTTTTATAGAATCAAAGAGTTGGACTGGCATTGAATGAGGAAATCTCAGTTCGAAGCAGGAACATTTTGTGCTTGTCGCGTTTCTGTTTGCGACCAACGGGTGGCACGGTAGGGCCCCGATTGCAGCTGGACAGGCGTTTTAATTAGTGGCAGTTAAAAGGACGCCCGGCGCGACCATTCAGTGTATGCTCAATATGTGTTTCACACTGTCAGGTTTGTTTCGTCTTGTCCTCTTTTACTCCTGGTTTTGTTTGCTACTTTGGACCTTTTTGTTCTGATGCTTTTGTTGTTTCAGACTTTGTACCTGCCGACTTTAATACACTTTGTGAAATACACCTTGCTACTCCTCACCGCCATCACGCCATGTTGCAAAGCGTGAGTGTGTGTGTGTGTGTGTGTGTGTGTGTGCGTGTGCATGTGCGTGTGCATGTGCATGTGCATGTGCATGTGCGTGTGCATGTGCATGTGGATGTGCATGTGTAAAAAGGACACTCTTATACTGCTCACCCTTATCTTCTTTAAATCAATAGTCCTCCTCACAACTGACGTGACTGTGGGCTGACTGAGCTTAATTATCCCCCGGACGACCTTTAAATCATACTGGCTGGCAAAATTAAATAAGGATTTCATAAAAGTATGACTACAAATGAACTGGGGACTTGGGGGGGGGGGGGTGACACAATCGAAGATGGGGGACCATTAAGTGTGACCATCAAAGAAATATTGATGATGGGTTGGTGACTTTGCATTTCAACCGGTTTGTAAACAATTACAGTGCAGCTCAGTTTATGGAATAACGTATGTCATGTCTAGCAAGATGCTTTTGGCGGCGTTGATGCACTTTCTTCTAAAATAAATGGTCTATATATTTGTTTATTTATTCTCTCAACTAACAAGTATACTCATTATCCGGCGAGCTCACCCATTTGGCGTGCTGGGGGAGGAAAAAAAAAGTAGTAGGTTTTTACTTGGAGATATGTTGTGCAGTAACAAGCCAGCATTTTATTTTATTTATTTATTTTTTGTAAGTGAGAGAAAGTCCGTTATTTAGCCCAAAGCATCTCTCGGTGAGTTCGCCTGACCTCAAGAGTTGCTCATGCAAAATCTCCACTGGGAAAAGTTATAGTTGTTCTGCAGCCAGGCAATTTCGTTTGCAAACTTAGTGAGAGCACACACACACACACACACACACACACACACACACACACACACACACACACACACACACACACACACACACACACACACACACACACACACACACACACACGCACACGCACACGCACACGCAAACGCAAATGCGCACACACCTTATGTCCAACTATGCCTTTATCTTTTCAGGTCTGTAAGTGTTTTGGAATCATTTGAAATGTCAGTGAAGCTGCCAAAGCTAGCAAAAATGCATAATTGGTTGGACGCAATGAAAATAATTTGACTCTGGGGAACGTTAACGATGTCGCCCCAAGTTCTTTAGTAAGCCAAAGTGAATACAATACAATATCTATTGATTTATATAGTGCTTTAACAACAGCTGAAGCTGTAACAAAGTGCTTAACATGGACAACTATCATATACAGGGCGAGCAGCAGCATTCTGGACCAGCTGGAGACGCTTCATGGAGGATTGGCTAATTCTAAAGTAAAGCGCATTCAAGAAATCGAGCCGAGGTGTGACAAAGGTAGGTTTTATTTTAGCCAGCCGCCTAAGATGACAGAAGCTGGATTGAAAAACAGCACCAATTTGATGGTCAAGTTTAAAGTTATTGTCCAGTTTAAGACCCAAGTTTGAGACTGTTGACTTCAGATAAGGAGCCAGAAGGCCCAAGCCTACAGGATAAGATACAGTAAATGGGCCACTGGGACTAAACCGCTTGCTCTTCGTCGTTTACCCCATTGCGGTAAATATTTTTTCACATTTGACACAAGTCCTTTAACTGTTGCTCTACACGTTGTAAAGGAGGAAAAGGTGCAACCCGCAGATTGCTGCGAATCAAGTATTTACACCAATGTAGATTTAGGAGCCTGAAGAAATCTTTGTATGCAAGGAGCGAATGATGACATTTTACAAAGTTCATTTGTCAAGAGACAAACTCGGCTTATGCAAATAAAAGCCGATCTACCAAACAACCTGTTCATTTTTTTAAGCAATAAAAAAGATTCATTGCTACTTGTTTTGTCCCTTGCAGGTGTGATATAAAAAGAGAAAAAAATCTTATTGTTACAAACTGTTGCATAGGTTGTGTTGATTTTTTTTCTCGGCTAAAACGGATTCTTTGTGATCCATTTATCCTCAAAATGGTCCTCAAATGGTTTCATGAATTTTATTTGAATTAATGAACAGCAAATGAGCATGAGTTGTTCTTTTTAATTTACTTTAGATATTTTAGAAAGAGATCTGAGCTCGGAATGAGAACGATTTCAAGCGGCAATAAAAATGTTGGGTGCGTTGTATTCTTTTTCTGTTTGAGATTAATTAGTCGTAAGTAGAATGGAATGCATAACAAGTTGTACAGTGATGTCTTGAAAACGGTATGTATCATATTTGTGGAAGAAAAAATGGTGAATAAATGAGTGACATTACAGAAAAAAAGGGTAGAATTGTCTATAAGGTAAATGTCATTAGATTTTCGTATGAGCCACAATTGTTGAAGCTTTGTTGTAATGGTTGCTATGAGATGTTTTTTTGTCATTTTTATGCTTTTATTTTCACATGTTTTTGTCTTTGTAATGGTCTACTTGCAGCATCAAGACAACAATGGTGGGTTTAGACTCCATGATGAATAGTGATGCACTCAACTCACTGCCAAAGATAATGGTGCTCCGTATGAAGGAAAATTAAAATTGGTGAGAATGTAAGATTTGTACAAGGCCTAACAGCAAACATCGCACTTCAGGGAAAATTGGTATCAAAACAACAAAAGCTCATTTGATGCCTTTTTTTCTTTTTAATGACTTTTCATGCCATTTGACTGTCTTTTGTTTTTCAGTCATTTCCCGTATAATGGCGTTGTGGCAGAAAAAAAAAGCAGATTGTAGGAAGGGAGTCTGGTCGACAAAGTTTAAACGACAACCGACGTCTCCGGACAAGTTGTGTCCATAATTTGTAAAATGGTTTCAAATGACTTCTACTGAGCGTATTTTACAAAGATTTCACCGCATATAGCTATATTTTCCGTTTTAAGACTCGCGCTGAATATTCAGGAAGTCTTGTTTTTGAGTTGGTGACGAGTCTGTACGTGACGTCACTAAAGGACCGCCCCATGACCGTAAAAAAAGACGCATTGTAGCGGTCCTTCCATCACGTCAATGTATTTTGCTGTACTTGTTTGGTCTGGGGACCTCGTGTTGCACCCAAAAGCCACCTGAAGGCCAAAAGAGGGTGTCCAAGCGCCATATAAGGAATTTATCAGCCTGTGGAAACGGAGGAGGCCACACGAGGTCGCGATTTTGTGCCTCGTTTTTTGTGTGTGAGATTTCTCCCTATTCATCTTCTTTAATCAATTGCAAACATGTATGCTTTCCTCTTCAGAACTATTTGAATCATATTCATAACTGGATGTGTAACAAGAAAGCATATTCTCCGAATCTGAAGCCATTGTTTTGATTCACTAGCAATGCAAGACGTCTTGGCGTGACGTCACGAACTGGGGGCGGGACTTTCTGAAAATGCCCAATTCGCAGCTCAATTTATTGCAGATTTTGGACACTTCAAGTCATTTTTATTGGTGTTTTGCATTTGACGAAAAATATCATTCTGCGTGTTTTGGGTATTTTAGATGCTATAAAACGTTTTTCTGATGTCAGTTAAACAAAAAAGTGACGTCGGTTGTCCTTTAAGCTTGCTGGTGAAGCCCTTTGAACGCCTCATTTTTAATGAGGTAACATAATCCTTTAAAATCACATAATCCCTTATTTGTCCTGCAGTGGGGGGAATTGCGCTTATTAATAAAACTCCTTCTTTTGACCTTTCCATGCTTACTCGGCACATCAGCAGACAGGCCGATCCAGCTGCTTCATCCATTAAGAGTCGGTCATTTGAGGTAGCAATATTCAAAAGAAAAAGACAAAAAAAGCAAGGTGTAACCACGGCGACACTCTATGTAGCCCCACTGCCTTTTGAGCCAACAACAGATTATTGTTGTTGTTCTTGTTTTATTTTTATTCATTTGTGATCCTTTGGAGCTCCTCGGCCTCTCCAACACTTATACTTTTTTAAAAACTTTTTTTCCCTTTTTTTAGGCTTAAAAGTTATTCCCAAAGGTTTTAATTAGATAATGTTGGTGGATGGGGGTGTGTTCACTTTAATAGAACTGAGCGATCCCCTGAGCCTTGTTGGAGGGTATTGCCGAAAGGCTTGCACTTTTTCCTCGGAAGCATCTGGGTTAATTGTGTTCACTTCAGCTTTAGCCAGCAAGTAGCGTCTGGTAAAAAAAAAAGACTCCATTGCGATTTTACCAAGTGCTCATGTCTCTGCTAAGAAAGAAAAAAAAATCCCCCTCATTCAGGTGGATGTATCCGCAGCACAGCACACCGGTTGTGTAATTACATGCATGAGGAAGGAGCAGCAGTTCATTAACATAACATACATTTTTGCAATTACATTTTCAATAATAAATCATTCTTCGAAAAATAAAAATAAAAAAATAATATATATATATATATATATATATATATATATATATATATATATATATATATATATATATATATATATATATATAAATGCATGTCCATTCCATGGAAATAAATGGTCATATACTATATATATATATATATATATATATATATATATATATATATATATATATATATATATATATATATCAGACAAACGTTAATATATATATACAGTCAAGTCTCGTTATATCGATATCGGTTATATCGATAGTCCCGGTTATATCGATACTATTTCTATGAAAGCAAGGAGAAAATTTACATGCCGCAGGATCGGATATATTGACAGTCCGGTTATATCGATATTTTTTCCGATTCCCGAGAATATCGATATAACGAGACTTTACTGCATATACATATAAAAGTTTTTCTGATTCTGAAGCAAGTAAACAATAAAAATCTTGTGGAAAAAATATGTATATATACTATATGTATATATATTTTTTCACTTTAAAGAATTCAAATGAGATGCTTAGAATTGTTTGCCCTTGTGGAGGTTTGTGCTCTATTATGCAGTTGTATATTTGTGATGTTATCTGTCTATTTAAACACACAAACACACACGCAAACACACAAACACTACACTAATCCTAACAGAAATAGAAAAGTTTCTTGAAAGGATTTTTCAAATAAATTGTGACAAAGCTTATTGATTGGTGTACGCCTTCCTTAGCAGATGGCGCTCCCCGCCCACCCCCCTTTCCCCCATCCCCGGGACCATCAATATTCATTCCAAGTGCTGTTTTGACCACACTCCCACTACATTTGAGCCATCTGATCCTCTCTAAAGCCTCTCATGAAGCCTCTCATGATATTCGTCTCTTGTTTTGTGGCGAAAAAAAAAAAAAAAAAAAACGCTGTCTGGTTTATAGCAGTTTTTATGTGTGTGAGTGCAGTGAGAGTGAGCCAACACTTTGAAAGTGTCAGGCTCTAAAAGCAAAAACAATAGACTAATAGGCATTTGAACACATTTGCCTGGACCAAATCTCCACCGTTTCCTGAGCAGGTGGACCACCATCCACGTGACACGTAGTCATTTGATTGTTCACTTAAGAGAGAGAAAAAAACTCCTTATGCAGATGAAACATAGCAATAGATGTTCCAAATGGTTTGATGGGAGAGGGCACAATGAAAACAAATACTCCAATTTTCAAATCACGCCATAAAAGTTGTATTGTCAAATCCTTTTTTGGATTAATTCATTCACTGCCATTCACAAATTTATTCAGGAATTGAAAATATGACGTAGACCTCCATTCCTGAATTTGTTCGGGTTTTGTTTTTTCATGCTTGTGTGCTGATAAAGCGCTGGCTGTGGCCTCTGGCAATTTTGTTTCTTTTCCATAAGAGGGCAGCATTGCCGTTTTCCATGTTAGTCCTTTATTCCAGCTTCAGGCGTTGTTAAAGTGCTATATAAACCAATACACTGTATATGTATTGCATTGTATTTTGGACAGCCACCCTCATTTCAAGCTCATATAACTCTAGACCCATATCATTTAGGATTTCACTCTTTTTTCTGATGAAAGGAGAAAGTTGAAGGTTTCTAACGCTGTATTGAATGTTTATGTAGTCCTATACTGTGGATCCTGGAATTCAAGTGACAATAACCCTGGCACTGGAGGGACACATTTTTGGACATCGTCGGGCAGTGAATGAGTTTAAAAAATATTCTATTTTGGGGTAACGCCATCAAAAGATACAGCCATCTTGGAAATGAGACAGCCAGGACTCTGGAATCCAATCGTTAGTCGATTTGGGTCCAGTCTTGTGGATTTCACTATTACATTTTAAACAGCACCCTTAGAAATAAAACTCATCATTGCACATTTGGGAGTCTTGTCACTGGGGTGTTGTTCATCGGCGAGATTCTTTCTGCCTGTCACTTGTTTTACAACACGGCAACACGTGTGTATATTTTCAGCCGTGGGAGTCTAATGCCATAACCAGGCTGATTGTGTACTTTAATGTGGATTTATTATCACTGCAGTGTGAGCTTGAGAGGTTCTGCTTTTGTACGCACGATGTGTACAGCTTCAGCTCACACCTGCTCGTACATTTCCATGACAAGAAACAGTGGAAACAGTTGTCGGGGAGTCCATTAATTAATCTCTTAAAGCTTGGATATCCTGTACACCGGTACATACTGTATATGACCATGCACAGTGTGCAATCATTTTCTTTGCAGTACAATAATTAGGCCTCTGGGGTATCTGGTTATGAATTGTGGCAGAAAGTATGCTGGGGTAATTCGCAATACGAACATCTTTAAACATCGTTTTGCATTGTTTGTTTACTTCCTAATACGTCATCATGCCTGCCTTTACATGATGTCACATCCCATTACGTCACATCCTATTGCGTCGCACCCTGTCCGTCATATAAATGCTCTCCCAGTCCGCGTTTCTTCCTTTTTCCTTTCTCTCCCTCCTCGGCCCGACACCCCACGATGCCCCTGCTGTCTACAAGATTAAACTAACTTATTCTGTTCAACACCTGGCTTCCTGCTGATTGCAACATCCCACTTCCAACACCCTGAGAAGCCATGAACCAGGAACGAACGATCACTATTAACCCATTAAAGTACATATTTGGTTCTTACGAGTCCATACTGGAAAATGTCTACTGTATATCTTAAATCATTCACTGCCAGATGTGCAAAAATGCGTCCACTGCAGTGTCAGGGTTTTTGTCACTGTCAGTTGAATTCCAGGACACACAGAATATTGCGTTTTAGGACTATTTAAACATTCAATGCAGCGTAAGAAACCTTAAACTCTCTTTTTTTCAACAGAAAAAAGAGTTAATTCTTCAATTATATGGGTCTGGAGTTATATGAGCTTGAAATCAGGGTGGCTGTCCAAAACACAATGCAATACATACATATTGGTTTATATAGCGATTTAATAATAGCTGAAGCTGGAACAAAGCTCTAACTTGAAAAAAGGGAAATGCTCCCCCCTTGTGGAAGGGAAAAAAACCTTGCCAGAGGCCATGGCCAGCGCTTTATCGGCACCCAAGCATGAAAAACCAAAACCCCAACAAATGCAGGAATGGCGCTCTACGTCATATCTTCAATTCCCGAATAAATTCATAAATCGCAGTGAATGAATTAAAAATGACAGCCATTATTATAATTTACCTAGAATGACATGCTGACTGACAAATCACTTGTACAAGTACATTTTTGTAGTTAGAAATAATACTAACAGTTATTATGTCGTCTAAAACTAGATTAGTTCACATTAGTTCCTCTCCTCTTTCATCAAGAACTGCTTCATGTCACAAAGAGGGTACAGGAAATGCTGACGAATGAATGACTCTCTGTGTCTTTGTGTTGTCATATTATTTGTTATTTAGTTTTTTTTAACTTCAAGATGGCGCCGCGAGAGTGACTGCCTTTCCAGCAGCTTCTATATTTTGTTTTTCTACTTCTGCTGTGGTATGTAAATTTCTCCACTGTGAGACGAATAAAGGTACATCCAAAAGACAATTTAGGTTGTGGAGATTTGGGATTAACTCCCTGGGAAAAAAGGTTTTCAGCCTACCTTTTGGTTTCTCACTAGCGATGTAATAATAATAATAATACATTTAATTTCTAAGCACCTCTTGAATTCATAACTATGGTGCTGTGTTACTTCCGGGTAGAGTGAACACTGGCGCGAATGTCTGCCGCTGCTCACCCACACAAAAAAAAGTTCTTATCCCGTGACTGTAAAGTGTCCTTGAGAGTTTTGAAAGGCGCTTAGACATTAAATGTACCATCAAAGTTGTCTCCTTCAATCTTAAAACTTGGAAGCATACCTGAAAAAAGCAACCACAATTTAACTTGGAGTTCAACAGTGTGAGTACTGGTTGGTTTGACATCACGTTACATAATTTGTATGTGTGAAATTTAAAAATTAGTGACTGCCAAAGAGAATAGTGAGTGTGCATCTCAGGCTCCCCCACACAAGGAGCAGAAGCCAAGAAACAATAGATGGCCGAGTGGACTTCCCGCAGTGCCATAAAAACCACATGAGCAGAACTGAGCACTGACAATAAAGATATAAAAATGGAATCGATGGGAGTGCTTTAACATTTCCTATCCCATTGACGGATTATTTCGAAAAGGATGAAAAAACAGGTCAACAAAGGGAAGCGCCCCTACTACGCTCTTGGAATGATTGGATTGAAAGTCGAGGCTGTTTAAGCGTTTATAAGGAGCGGAATGAAACGGCTAATGTCACTGTCCGACATCCTGCAGATGCCTGGAAAGCGACCAGCTCCACATGCAGATTCCTATAATCTAAGTCATTATGAGACGTAAATGAAAAGTAAGTGCAACCACCTTAAACGAACAAAGTGATTTCACAGATCACTGATGCCCTTTTCTGGAGATGGCAAATTAATGACACCGCCATCATTTATATATATATATATATATATATTTTTTTTTTGCCTTCCTCAAGTACTCCTGAGCACAATTGCACAGATCATAAGGGCTTCGCCATCAACAAGGTGAAATTGTTTTCCTGCCTTCGCATGGTAAGTAAAGTGGATGGCGGAATAGATAATGGGATTCAGTTAATTGTAAATTAACAGAACCTTGTTAATAGGATTCTGTTAATTAATCAATAAGGAAATAAATCTTAAATTAACTCCCCTTTTTCTCCACACCCCACACCCTCCAACCCCTTTTGCCGTGCCTGTCGAACGATGTCGCCGGATAATTACCAGCCGCCTTTAATTGCTAAGAATTTAATCTGTAGCTCATCATTAATCAAAATGACCATCATGGAGGCAGATTGGCTTCACGCTCACGTCTTCACTGGCAGGTAGACTTATTAAAACAGAACTAAGTAAACAAAGGATCTGAGTTGTAAATGATAAAATGCAATATAATAACGGTGTTTTCTCTCTGTCTCGTATAGCATTTTATTTTAAACATGAAATCATTTGTGAAAGTAATTAAGTCATTCGCTGCCATTCACGAATTTAGTCGGGAATTGAAAATATGACAGAGAGCGGCATTCCCGAATTTGTTCGCGTTTTGTTTTTTCATGCTTGGATAACGATAAAGTGCTAGCCATGGCCTTTGGCAATGTGTTTTCTTTTTCACAAGGGGGCAGCATTTTCCTTTTTTCCATGTTCACGCTTTGTTCCAGCTTCAGCTGTTTTTAAAGCTATATAAACCAATATGTATGTTTTGTATTTTGTACAGCCGCCCACATTTCAAGTACAGATAACTCCAGAGCCATTAACTTTTTTTTCTGAAGAGAGAAGAGAGTCATTACATTTGTTATTTGTTACTTTAAAGTAAATGCAGAATTAGCATCTGTTATTACTTGTCACTCTCTGCTAATTAAATTATAAACGACAACTGATGCCCAAGGGTCACAATAGTCATGAGTCAAAATGGCTGCCGTCATTTAGGGAAAAGTTCCCATTTATCTCTTCGCTACTCTTTATCAGATTTCTTTTTTCAGAGTTAAATAAAAACAAAAAATAACAACAAAAAAGACACTAGCTTACATATTATCTTAAGTAGATGCAAACATCACGAGTATGCTTGCTAGCTAACGTAAATACAGTTATACACAGACCTAAAAGAGGAATGAACTCTGCATTGGTTGTTGTACTGAACTGTAAACTAATTCAAGTCAGTGGTTTATAGAGTAACTTGATATCTCTCATTATGGTCACAATTTTTATTTAATGTCTATCCATTTGAACAATATATCAGCATCCAAATATACAACCGGCTTAATAAAATTAAAACCTTAGCGTGTCATCCAATATCCTCTACGCCTCCAGAAGAGCTGCACAAGACAAATACTACCTAGACCTAGACCCATACACATTAGCATAGCCTTGTACATGTTAGCTATGAGAGTCGACTAAGCTAGGTATACAAAAGCGTTAAACCTGCTTGAGAAGGCAAAAACGTTTAGTTGTCTGACAGTCGCAGAGTGTGTTGTATTTTATGTCTTTAATGAGTCATTTTGTTGTTGTTGTACTTCTCTTAAAGTCATGATGTGAGGAATATTGTATATAATGTACTGGGGATCACCCCACACCAAACAACAGTTTCCAATCCATTGGACCTTAAAGGACAACTGACGTCTCTGGACAAGTTGTGTCCATAATTTGTAAAATGGCTTGAAATGACTTCTACTGAGCGTATTTTACAAAGATTCCACCGCATATAGCTATATTTTAAGTTTTAAGACTTGCGCAGAATATTCAGGAAGTCTTGTTTTTGAGTTGGTGACGAGTGCTCACGTTACGTCATGAAATGACTCCCCCCCCTGACGGACAAAAAGACACATTGTAGCAGTCCTTCATCACGTCAATGTATTTTGCTGTACTGTTTGTATGAAAACCTTGATGTTGCACCCAAAAGCCGCCAGAAGAGGGTGTCCAAGCTTCATGGAAGGAATTTATCAGCCTGTGGAAACGGGCTGATTCATTCCTCACGGGAGCTGGTCGCCATTTTTGGGTGCGACATTTCCCCCCCCCCCCCCCCCCCCGTTTTTCTCAAAATGACAGGGAAAAAAATCTTTAATCGATTGCAAACTTGTATGCTTTCCTCTTCAGAACTATTTGAATCATATTCATAACTGGATGTGTAACAAGAAAGCATATTCTCTGAATCTGAAGCCATTGTTTTGATTTTTCAGCAATGCAAGACGTCTTGCCGTGACGTCACAAACTGGGGGCGGGACTTTCTGAAAATGCCCAATTCGCAGTTCAATTTTTTGCAGATTTTGGACACTTTAAGTCATTTTTATTGGTGTTTTGCATTTGAATAAAAATATCATACTGCATGTTTTGGATATTTTAGATGCTATAAAACGTTTTTCTGATGTCAGTTACGAAACAAAGAAGTGACGTCGGTTGTCCTTTAAAAGTGGGTTGTAAAAATGACTACGAGCTTCGAGTGTCGTTTGGATGACTTTACTCCGTCAATACACAAGAGCTAATTTATGAAGACACGCCTTTAGGATGTTATTGAAGAAGCAATCGCAATTCACATGAATTACTGCAAGTGTGCACTATCCATGATGTCGCTACTTGGGTTAACTCTGTGAATCTGCATCAATACAGTCGAATGTCGCTTTGCAACAGTTGCAAGGCGTGAAGTTTCAACTCCCTTCTCATCTCAAGGCCCGAGCTCTTGTTGTTTTCGCTTCTGTTGCCAGCCTGCCACTTTAAATGAGTGTTTTATTTTACACCGGCACATACAGAGATGTGAGGGGTGGAAGTTTGGCCCCCTGTGTCATATTAGCTGAAACTATAAAAGAAGAATCATGTGAGCACAGTATACAAAATTCCGTTTTGATTGAAGCTGTCAGGCAGGTATTGATTTGAAGTGGACATATGATGTCAAATTGAATTTTTAATGGCTTGTGTACAAATGCTTGGCTGTCTGAAGAGTCTACATGCGCATTCAGTGTGAAATTGAACAAAGACGTACAAATCCAATGAAGTCAAGAGCCATACTGTCAAAAATGGGATGGATCAATTCAGCATAAACAGAATGTTTTTTATAGGCCCCAAACTTGTCCTACCACATAGGAAGCGTTTTGCCAGTTACCTAGAGGGATGACTGTGTGTGTGTGTGTATATATGTGCGTGCGAGTGTTTTGCTCCAAAAGTTTTGTCTAACAAGAGTCCCAATGACAGTTGAGCCTCTTTTGGGAATTCCACTTGGAAGCCTCAGGCTTATTGAAAGTCTTCCCGGGAGAGGGAGACATGGAGGGCACACACTGTCGTCCAATTCAATGTAAAAAACTGGCACTTTTTTTTAATGCAATGTAAAGTTGATTCCTGCAGAAATTTAATGGCTGTTTCCTCACCTGCCGCATGCTGGATTTGACTCTGGTTCATGGTAAAATGAATCGTGAGCGTTTTGTTTCGGTTACCGTATTTTCCGGTGTATAAGGCGCACCCCCAATGAATGGTGTATTTTCAAACCTTTTCCATATACGTATAAGGCGCTCCGGATTATAAGGCGCAACTTCAATGAATTAAAAAATAACCTACATAAATATGCAATGCAGGGTAAGAAACCTTAGACTCTTTTCTTTCATCAAAAAAAAAGAGTTCATCCCTAAGTTATACAGGTCTGGAGTTATCTGAGCTTGAAATGGGGGCGGCTGTACAAAACAGAATACAATACATACATATTGATTTTTATAGAGCTTTATCAACAGCTGAAGCTGGAACAAAGCGTTAACATGGAAAAAAGGGAAATGCTTCCCCATTGTGGAAAAGAAAAACATTGCCAGAGGCCATGGCCAGCACTTTATCGGCACCCAAGCATGAAAGAAAACCAGAACGAATATGGGAATGGCGCCCTACGTCATATTTTTCATTCCGGAATAAATTTGTGAATGGCAGTGAATGAGTTAATGACATGCATTTTTTTCTATCTAATGTATCTAATATCTGAGTATAATCCATCCAGTGGCAGCGAGTGGAAGCAAGTTGAGGCTGTCATACAATTTCACGCGGTGCATCTCTGTGAATGAATACATCTTGAATTATTAAAACAACACAATTAAATGTAGATAGCCACCTCGCTTTTTTATTGATATTGCAGCCTTAATAAGGCCAACAAAAAGCACTATGCCGAATTGTAATTACCATTTAATGAGCCGAGAACCTAAGCAGAGGCAGACAATTACGGGAAATAGCCACCAGGCAAAAATCAAGTATTCAACTTCTCGCTACGCACACCTTCACTTCACTCTTTGTAAAATCTACATGTGCCAAGACAAAGTGTTATAAGACAAGGCGAGGAGGCACTTCCCTCAAGCGTTTGTCCATAAAGTCGTCGCTCCTCACACAGTCAGAAGAAGAAGAATAAAATATCAACAACACCATCTCACGAAGATAAATAATGCATTGTTTGGAGCTGGAGAAAGCCGCCGTGACATCACAGAAACACTGCAGTTTGTTCTTACTCGAGAACTACACCCAGACTGTTTTCGCACTTCTGTCAAGAGTTCACGTGAAAAAAAAAAAGATTTGTGTGACCGAGTGTGTGTTATTAATATTAAATATTTTTGGGATAGTGTACACTGCAGCCAAAGCATCTTGCCGGTTTTACTTTAATACAAAAATAATGAAAAATTAAAAAATGAAAAAATAAGTCACCTTTAACCTACTTTGGTCAGTTATTGACCAAGCTCATTGGTTCAATATTTTACCCTATCCTGATTTTAAGATAGAATTAATAACAACGTGCTTACCTTGTTGCTCTAACCCACCTCGCAGCAATAAATGTTTTCTCAACTATAAGTGTGTTTCCCAACTATAAGTGCGTTTTTTTTACAGTGTGAATTAAAAAAATTGAAATTAACACATAAACATGTGTCCAATCCAAATTGGCTCAAATTCCAGGACCCACAGAATATTGAGTTTTAGGACTACATAAACATTCAAAGCAGCGCAAGAAACCTTAGTCTGTATTCCTTCATCAGAAGAAAATAGTTAATCCCTAAATTATATGGGTCTGGAGTGATATGAGATTGAAATGAGGGTGGTTGTCCAAAATACAATGCAATACATAAACATCGGTTTATATAGCGCTTTAACAACAGCTGAAGCTGGAACAAACCGCTAACATGGAGAAAAAAAAGGGAGATGCTACCCCCTTGTGCAAGGGAAAAAACATGCCAGAGGCCATGCTTTATCGGCACCCAAACAAGAAAAAAACGAACACATTTGTCTTGCTAACATATTCTCCGAAGAAGAAGCAACTTACCTATTTTCAGGGATGACCTCTGACAATTTTTGGCAACTTTTTCCCAAGCAGTATTAGCCATCCAAGCCAACTTTTTCTCAGAATATTACATGAAATTTCCTTCAACGCCAATACACTGAAAAATGATCATCCTCTTCAACCTTGTTACCCAAATCCACAGCTAGCCAGGAAGTAATTTAATAAAACACACCGGTGGGTTCTATTTTCAAAAATGGATATGTAGATGACCTTTGACCTCCTCTTCCCCATTCACTGCCAGATGATGTGCAAAAATGTGTCCACTCCAGTGCCAGGGTTTTTGTCATTTTCAGGACAGTTTAAGAACTATATAAACATTCAAGTCAGCATTAGGAAACCTTAGACTCTCCTCTTTCATCAGGAAAAGATGAGTAAATTCCGAAGTTGTATGGGTCTGGAGTTATCTGAGCTTGAAATGGGGGCGGCTGTGCAAAATACAATACATAGATATTGATTTACTGCATATAGCGTTTTGACAACAGCTGAAGCCTAAACAAAGCGCTGACATGGACAAAAGACAAATGTTGCCCCCAAACCAAACCCCGAACAAATTTGGGCGCTCCACGTTACGCTTTTCAACTCCCCCCCAAAAAATAGGGGATGGCAGCGAATGAGTAAAAACGGATAATTCTGTTTTAACTATTGCAAAGAAAAGCCTGTATGTCAACCGTTGTGGAGAAAAAGTAGAATCGTGCGTGCGTTGAGAACCGAGCACTTTGTCTCCGGAGTTGCACAGGAAGACATAATGGATGCAGTTTCCTCCGCATGCCGTAAAGATGACATTCACTCACTTTGACTGCAGCCGTCGAAAAAGCAGGCAAGCGTTCTCCAGGGAGGGCGAGGGGGGACCATCACGTGGGAGCTCTCGGCTCTCGAGCTGCTTGGTGACCCTCTTCGCGACACTAATGTTCATTACCGGCTAATGTGAGCCAAAGTCGCCCAGATGGCGCCGCTTGTTATTTGTCACCGCAGGCATCGCGACCTGTAAATAAGACCGCTTGTCAAAAAAGTGGTGTCAGCAGCCATTCTCTTTTGCCCATTTTTATTGTATTTTTTAAAAAGCAGCTGAGAAATAAAATGACATGAGTTTCAAACATCGTAAACACCACGGCACCAGCGGGTCCAACATGAAGTGGACCCTTAGAAGTAGCGCAATAAGCTCGATTAAGCGGATAATGATGACACAACGGCTGCTTAAAATGACAGCAGAGAAGATCTGCGAGAATTAGACTTCTGGCGCCAGTAAAGTTTGTGGCCTCATCATTTTTGATCACGCTCACTTTGACACTTCACTGCAGGCAAAAAGACACACACTCGGAAGTTGACTCCATTAAAAAGGGTTCGGTTCAAGCCACTAGTGTGACGTTCTTGAGATGTGACCAAAGGATTCAGAAATGAGGATTTTGTCATAAAAGCGCTATTTGTCGGATTGATTTATTACTGCAAATTGAAATGGTCCAATTTAACTGCTACAATGAGCATATGATGTAATGGCATTGTATTTAATTGTACAGACGCTCCCCAACTTACGAACATTCGAGTTACGAATAACGGTACATACGAACATTTTTGCGGGTACACTCTGTGGAAAAATGTTCCGACAGAGATGCCGTGAGTTAGATTTTATATTGCGTGCCTTTTTCCTGCCGAGCTTGCTTGCGATTGGCTGCGTACTGTGCTTCATGCACACTTACAATATTTTTAAAAGCAGACATTTATTACATTGATTGTAATGGGGAATGTTTCGGTTTTCGACCAAATCAGTTTTTTGAACAGGTTTCTGGCACGGATTATGGTCGAAAACTGAGGTTTGACTGATTTGAGATTTCTTTTTTGTGTGTGTGTGTCTTGACGGCAACAGGACTACAACTTTCACACATTATTAACTACCCACCTTTGACTTAAATGTTGTGACTTTTGTTACTTAAACCACAAACTATGATTTCCTTCCTCCAACATGACAACGTATTTTCTTATCATTCTTGGCCACAATATGCCTTCCTCAAGTATGCATTGTCTCAAGCATTTTTTTTGACACTCACCTTTAATATATAAATTCTGCACCGGCGCACGATGCTCCTGGTGGAAAAATCCTTCTGGAGACAGGTCTGCGTTTATTTACACAGTCCTAATGTTGCATAATGCGCCTTGACAGGGTAGGGTGGAACGACGACACACACAACCCGCAGCTACGACAAGACAACTTGAAGAGAAGGGAAAAGAAAGCACAAGAAAAACAAGTCAGCCAGTAAACATTGAAACACGCATGACAGGAAGGCAACACGACGGCAGCTACGCATGGTGAACCGAAGCCGGGAATGGAACATTTAGTCAAAAATATAAGCGCAAAAAAAAGAAAAAAAAAAGCACAAACAAAAAAATATATATATAATTTAAAAAACAAAGGAAACACTTGCTGTCTGTAACCCAAACTCAGTCTTGTATTTTAACATGCTCAAAGTATTTAGTTTCTATACTTAAATACATTTCTGAAAGATCTGTACTTCATTTCTTTTCGTCAATGGATGCTACAGCTTTGTGTTTGCTTTCAATATTTAGCTTGTAGCAGACGTGCACATTTCACCATGATGCCCCTGATTCACTGGTGAAAAGGACACTTTGTTGCATGAAGCAGTTCTACATGAAAAAGGAGAGGATCAAAGAGGGTGCAGAAAGTGTTTAGGATTGAATAACCGTCTGAGTCTTTTTTGTTGTGTCACATTATTTGTTATTTTGTTTTTGTTTATTTTGTTGTTTTGACTTCAAGGTGGAGCCACGAGACTGCCTGCGTTTACAGCAGCTCCTGTATTTTGTTTTACTACTTCTTTCTTTCCTTTCCTCTTCCTTTCATCACTTTGTTGCTGTGAAATGTAAATGTCTCCACTGCGAGACGAATACAAGACTAACCCAACCCAATCCAACCACTATTATTATTGTTATTATTATTACTATTAGTAGTAGTAGTAGTAGTAGTAGTAGTAGTAGTAGTATTGCATCTTTTTTCTATTAATTTATGTATTTATTTATTATGATCCAAGCTCATTGGACTTGCCATCTTTGTTGCACATTTTCTAACATCTCTGAGGACTATTTTTCCTAAATAAAACTAAAAAATAAAAAATGAAAATAGAAAGTGACGAGCAAAACGCCAAGCAATGTTTTGGTTGTTATTAGAGACTTGTAGAGACTTTGTGACTGTGATATCAGATGAAAAACATCCAGCAGAGCGTTGCCAATTGCGCTCTTTCAACACCAGTTATCGTTTCTTCAAGAGTGAAAACTCAGTGACCTTTATGCTGCGCACTGCTTTGTTGTTGTTGTCAGTGAGAATAAAATCCAGTCGTTTTCATTTCGGTCCTCACAGTAGAAAGAAAAAAAAAGAGGGGAGTAACTATATGGCGCTATGTTTGGTAGCGGGAGTTGTGTTTTTGGTGTCCCGGCCTTGGCGCAGGTTTGAGGTCTGATTAAATGTCACTCTGTTGGCACTTGAATGATGTGTTAGGAGGATGAGACCACATTTTCTTGCCGTGTTGAACACATTTTCGGCGTGGGAAGTCTGGGCTTGAAGCTTTGAGATATTACGAGCGCTTCTGAAGCATTTGAAGCGCTCTTGGCCCGTTAGGAAGGAGAATAGCATCTCTGACGTGACCGCAAATAGTCCAGCTCACAAACAAAGACCTCTGACTCTGTCCAAGAGTAGTTTGGGATTTCAGGTTACTCAAATAGGTGCACCGATGTCTAGAAATACAATATGAATCTGATTCTGATAAGGCCACAAATTAATGTTTAACCATCAATTCATCCATTTACCAGACCACTTAAACCTCATTCGGGTCACGGGGGGTGGAGCCTATCCCAGTCGTCTTCGGGCACCAGGCTGAATTGGTTGCCAGCCAATCACAGGGCAGACAAAGACAAACAACCATCCACATTCACACTCACAACTACGGACAATTTTGAGTGTTCAATCTGCCTGCCATGCGTGTTTTGGGAATGTTGGAGGAAACCGGAGGACCCGGAGAAAACACATGCAGGCCCGGTCCAGACATGGCCGTGCCGGCACCGCCATGTCTGGACAGTAGAAATATATATATAGGGCCTAAACTACCAGTAAGACTTTAGTTTGCTGACGAAGTTTCTTGGATAAGAAGCGAAACATCCGACACCTTCAAAGAACTACAGATGACGGCTGAAGAAACCTTTTCATCGATGGACCACTCCTGTATGACTGAGAGCTTACACAGACGTGTGTGAGAGTCAGAAAGTGAGAGCAAAAATCTCAGTGTTATTGATTAGACTTGACAAATTGATATTTCGGTACAGAGTTTAGAAATGATCATGGAAGTTGACATACATGATTTGCTTTGGCGGGCGATATAAAATGACGTGGTGGGCCAGATTTGGCCCCTGGTCCTCGAGTTTGACACCAGTGACATAGATGAAAACAAAGTAAAATGGCGCCCCCTTTATGGTTAGTTTTCAAATTATTTTGAAGTATTGTTTTGTAAAAAAAATAGTTGTTCCACTTTGTTTGCAGTTACAGAGAAAAGAGCAGTCAAGGTTAATCTCCTTTTTTTTGTCAGTCTGACACCGTCACATGCGCGTCTAGGTGAGCATCCGACGAGCACAACGCAATCAACGCCGCATTAATTACTTTGCGATTATATTTCCTGTGACAACACCTTCCTTGCTCTCGGGTCCTTTCCTGAAACCACAGAAGGCTTACGATCACCCCCACTCGCTAGCCACTTGACGATAAACTCGCCTGTTTAATCTAGACAGCATCCCGTCGAGCCTCGTGTCAACTGATGTGACTGCGCTAACACGCCCGAGCTAATCCTCCTATCAGTATCGCAGCATGACGGCAATAGCCAGGTACTTTGATGCAATTACCCAACTTAAATGAGGAAACTTGTGTCATCTTGATAAAAGACTGGCAAATTCTAGGACAAACATCTCTGCATGTTCTCTGCAGGAAAACCTGGTCGGGGGCAAGCGAGGTGAAATGACACTCAAGCGTTTGCGTTTCAGAGCGCCAATTGTTTTCCAGATTGGCCTTCCGTCAAAACGTGACTCATCTGAAGAAAAAATGCAAAAGTGAAGCTCCGGACGAGCCAGGAGATGCGCTGCCAGTTTCTCCAGTCCTTCCGTCGTGTTGTGCGAGGAGCCTAATGGAGGTTTTGTTTGCTTAATTCAATTAAAAGCGGGTGCATCACCGCGAATAAACTAATTAGCGAGCGCCCATTTGTTGACACGGCAACGGCATTTCGGCCTGTTTTCACATTAGTCCCATTTAGTCCCTTTTAGTTGAATTTGAGATCATTTTCACCCTTCTATTGGCCAAGTCTGACGACGGTTGTTGAACTTTGGCTGTGCGAGAAATATGAATTCTTTGTTCCATCCAATTTTTTTCTGATCGGGTGGGTTGCTGGAGCCCATCTAGCCTCACAATCACATTCAGAGACAAGACGGAGTGTTCAATAAGCCCACCATGCATTCTTTTGGAATGTCCATTGAAAAGCCATTGAAGCACGTGGAGAAAACCTCACACAGGAGGTCTGGAGCTGGAATCTACACTGTGATAATCCAATGGGCCGCACTCTCTATCTATCTATCTGTCTCACTGTGTCTTTCAGTCTGTCTATCTCATTCTGTGTCTCTCATTCTCTCTCTCATGCTCTCTCTCATTCTTTCTCTCATTTTCATTTACTTTTGTTACTTCGGGGATGAGGGAACGCTGGCGCATGTGGCTGCTGCTGCTCACTTGCAGAAAAAATATCCTGTGACTGTAAAGTGTCCTTGAGAGTTTTGAAAGGCGCTTATAAATGAAGTATTATTATTATTATTATTATTATTATTATTATTATTATCTGATCATTATGTAAGATTTCTGGCAACTATAGCGCTTTAAGGGCAAATACATTGTCATGAGAATTATACAAATCATCATTAAAAAGTGAGTCCGCGAAACAATAGGTAAGCAATTTTGCTTTTTTGGAGGACAACAAGAAAGCATCATGTGTCAGGAAATGCTCCATGTTCATCTTAGCAGGACGCATGGTAATTGTTTAAATGCTCCAAGTTTAAAAAGTCGATCGGCAGACACCTTGTTATTATTTCCCCTGTCAGTTAAGGTGCGATTGGCTTTGAAAGATTCATGAGTAAAGTTTGCGTGTTTAATAATTCAGAGATGAACCTTTGAGAACGCTGCACCGCGGGCTGAGTGCACTCTGAAACGACTGCATTTCTGCTTTGCGTCTTGGATCGCCACGTCGAAGAATTCCATTTCTGCACAATTGCAAGGACTTCTTTTGACTTTTTTTTCTCTGGTGCATTTGGGCTTTTAGTACAATTGCAAAACGGAAAAGGAATGCTATTTTTCTCTGACTGACATTTGATTTATCCTTCTGGATGCTTTTAATATTAAGGGTATTCCATCATTAATGCTTACAAGATCACATAAAACAAAAATTGAAACATTTGGCCAAACATTGTAAGATTTTTTGTGTGTGTGTACTAAGTTCTTTTTGTCGAATATTTGTTACGTTCATTATCAAGTGCAACTTTAATTATTATTAATTAAGGTTGCCATGTTTCAGGCCAGAAACGGACAATTACAGTTGATTTGTTCAGATAATTTTAGACATAATTTATTTATGTATTTATTTATTTGTGTGTCTGGTTGTTTGTTTGTTTGTTTGTTTGTTTCTTTGTTTGTTTGTTTGTTTGTTTGTCTGTCTTTATTTATTCAATCATTCACCTGGTGTCTGTTCATTTATTTGTTTGCCTGTTATTTTGCCTATTTCTTTATTTGCTTTTTATTTATGCATTTATTTGTTTACCATTTATTTATATATTTATATATTCATTTATTCACTTATTATTTAGTCATTTATTCTGAATTTTCATTTATTGTTTTGTTATTTGTATATTCATTTTTAGTTTATTTATTAATTTGTTTATTTATTCAGTTTTGATTTATTTATTCACTTTTTTTTATTTATTTATTTATTTATTTATTTATTTATTTGTTTGTTTGTTTATTCACTTATCATTTACTTATATATTATAGATGTATTTACTTATGTATTATTTAGTTTTATTTTATTTTTTTGGTGGTGGTTTGTTTCTTTTTAAAACAAAACTCATTTTTCTGTTTCAAAAAATTATAAATCGCTCCGTGGAAACTGCCAACACGGGAAGCTTGGATGGAATGACTGGTCAGAATTGAGAAAAGCATCTGGAGGTTTGTCGCGGTGCAAATGTCAAAGGTCGTCACGGAACGGCGCAGGACATTCAGGGACTTTTCGAAGGGGAAACTGAGGACATCTAGCCGGCCTTCCAACAGCATTTGCGGCCCTGGGGGGAGCGAAGGGAAGGGATTGCTCCAATTACAGTCAACCTAATGCGCCACAGTCGCCCAAGTGACACAACGCTCGAGTGGAGAGGGCAACAGACTTCTTTAATATAGCACATTAGGTTCGGATTGGGCATTCTCAAACGCCACAATCCAAAACTGATTTTTTTTTTCTTAATCCAGAAATTCTGTCGCTAAAATTATTTTCTGTATTTATTCCAAATGATTTCCTTGATGTGGATATTTTTCCCCCCTCAACTTTGACGATTCTGCCACAATTGCAGTATATCCTGACTATTGCTTTTACAAGTTTGACGGACATGGCAGCGGCAATTAGGGGGGTTTAGTGAAAGGTCATATGGTGAGCAAATCGATCTCTAGCAGTTGTTTTCGAGGCCCTATCTTCAGGGTTGGAGCCCAGGAATCACCAAGTAACATCACTCATCGGTCCCGGACGTCTGCTTCAGACTTGCTGTTCAATTTCAAGCTTGGGTTCTTGACACCTTTTTTTGTGTGTCCTGTTACCTTAGACAAGTTCACTCAATTTGTTATTCATGATAAAAATGATTTATAGAACTGGAGTTTTCCATCTTTACTGCAGTAGTGCTGCTTTTAAATCTTTGCTTTAGCCTGTTTTGCATTATTCCTTTTTTTTGGCTGATAATTCATCATCGTGGGACTGCAGCCTGAGTTGACCGCTAGCTCCGAAAGCTTGATGGACAGAGTGGAGGTATCTAAAAGGGTTTAAGGAAAGGTCACCTGCAACCAAAATCAATCTCAGCCAATTGTTTCTAACCCGTATTTTCAACGCCTACCCCATGAATCTCCAGGCAGCCGAGAGTTTATGCTTGGATTGGGGCCTAAATTAGCAGAGACAAGTACGGCATACCGAGTCTTGAGCGTCGGGAATCACCTTGTTAATTGAGAGGGGCACTTGAGAGATTGACTAATTGATCAAGGCCTTAGCCGAGCTGGATTATTCATTGGTACAGCAGCGCGGCGGGAGAAGCCTTGTCAACGATGATTCATGTGTCTCCTCAAGAGTAGATCTCGGCGGTGTCTTTTGTTCAAAGATGGCGAGGGCCTGGGAGCACCCCCGCACCCACTTTTGCCTCTCCCTCTCAATCAGACTTTGAACAAAAAGTGAGGATACTGTTGATAGCTTGCCACAAATGATGCAGTGTCGGGTGTCGGTTAGGGTGACCCTCCCTCCCTCTCCGAGGGGCCACCCAGGTCCTCCAAGCATTGCCATTGCCCGGACACCGGCGAGATGTATTGCAGTGCCGTAATGGAGGCAGGCCGGGACCATGAGTCGAAGCGGGGAAATGTCTCCATCACACAGATCGCGCCCCAGTGTGTCATTGTCTGGGAGAAGCGAAATGTGTTGGTGTTGTGCCGAGGATTATAAATGAAAGACGGGGAGTTGGGATGACGTGTTTGGGATGACTGAAGCGCTGGGTATAGATTGGAGAAGATGATGGAGGAGGAAAAATAGTTGGGCAGGAAAGTAGTTGAGGCTAAGATAGATTCATGAAACTTAAAAAAAATAGTCATTTGTTGACTAAATACATTCAAATTGGAAAATCCCCATAATACTTACGAACGGAATTCATTTCATAGCCAAACAATGTGGGACAGCATTTTTCAAAGCCCAGTTTTGTTCAGTGGAGATGTCGGCGCTGTTGAATAGTCTGCATTGGTTTTACTGAATGGATGGGCGTTGAAGTTGAAGATCAAGAGAGGTGAGAACCGGCGCGTAGCACACATGTTTATTTGGAACTGAAAGATGCCGCTTGGAAATGAAATGGATTTACATGGAACAAGAGAAGTGAACCAACAATCTTGTTTTCGTTAATTGTTGCTGCAACTTCTTGTTGACTTTGAAACTGCACATTTTGAGCATGACGTTCCTGATCCACGATGAAAGGACACTTTGATTCTCCTTTCATCTCAAATTGCTTTAAATGACAAAGCGAGAAAAATAGTCTAAATTGCACGACTGTCCCAGTTTTGGATTGGATTGGATTGGATTCGCCTTTATTAGTCTCGCAGTGGAGAAATTTACATTTCACAGCAGCAAGGTTATGAAAACAACAGGAAAGGAAAGAAAGAAGTAGAAAAAAAAATCACAGGAAGTCAAAAGGAGAAAAAATGTTTTTGTTTTGTGTTTATTGTTTTGCTTTATGTTAATAGTTTTGTTAAACGCTTTGTTAGAGTCAGCTGTTGTTAAAGCGCAATATAAATTAACATGTATTGTATTGTATTTTTGAAAATTCAACAAAGCTAAAAGTATATTTGGTGGTTTGAATTTGTGTATTTTTTTGTGTGTAACATATGTTTATGGGGGACCTTATTATGAGCTCGGGTTTTCAACATCAACTCCATCCTGAGAAAGGCTCAACAGAGGATGTACTTCCTGAGGCTGATAAAGAAGCATGGCCTACCACAGGAGGTGCTGTGACATTTCTACACAAAAATGGACAAAATCTGACTACGAGGGGCAGTTAGGACGGTGGAACAAAATCATTGGCACTGCCCTACCAACTCTCGAGGACTTGCACACTGCAAGAATCCAAACAAGGAAGTGGAAAATCCTACTGGACCCTCCGGACCCTGCCCACCACCTTTTCCAGCTCCTCCCCTCAGGCACGCGCTACCATCCATGCGCACCAAGTCCAAGACATTTAAACAGCTTCTCCCCCCAAGCCATTAACTCTCTATACAGTAACCCAAATAGAACTGTATAGTTCCTCCATTTTTTTGATGATATTAGTGCAGCGTGTTCTACCGGAAACAAATTCCTCATGTGTTCTACATACTTGGCAATACGATTCTGATTCTCATTGAACAGGTGTTATAGCGATTTAGCCACTGTAAGAATGTTCCTCACCATGGTCCAAGGTAGGCTATGGGCGTCTGTGTGAATGCTCAGAAAATGAAAGGTAACATAAGCTCATAATGTCCTTAAAGTACCTCACTTTGTTTTGATTTGGTCTTTTTTCTGCATTTAAGACTCCATTCCAAGTGACTATGCAAGCGTGCTTCTTCGGCTTCGAAGAATGATAGCGTCTAGTGTTGGCAATGACGGAGACTTTCGTCCTGTACGGAGCATCAATGTGACACGTTGCAGGATGGAGTGGAGGAGCCAATGCGACTCATTACCGCACTTCGTCCAGGAGTGCGACATCATCAATCAGCTCCTCAGCTTTCCAGATCAATACCATGTCATTACCTGTTGGCGCGCCTCTGTGTACTCGAATAGACAGGAAGGGAGGTGGGGGGGGGGGTCATAGGACTGTCTCTCCTGCCTTATTTATTTATGAGTTTATTTCGGGTCACAGGTGCTGCCAAAATGAACTGGCTTCCAAACTTAAATGAATTTGCACCAAAGGCGAGCAGTTTGAATTCATGTTAACGCTCAAAGGAAACCAATTCCGAGCCACTTCGAAGTGTGCCGAGGTCAGACTCACAAACCAAATAAATAACGACTGTGTCGGTAGGCTCTCAGTCGTACGTGAGGGGCCCATCGATGAAAAGGTTTCAACAGCCGTCATCTGTACATCTATGAAGGTGTCGGATATTTCTCTCATCCGAAGAGCTTCGTCAGTGAACTAAAGTTGTGCTGGCAACTCTGGCCCTATATATACAGGTAACATCCGATTTATGACCGGCCCGAGTTACGACCGCTCGTAATTACGACCACGACCGCCAGCCCTTTTTTTTTATTCTACGGCTACAGCCAGCAACACTGTTGAACTTCGCAGCGTGTTTGCAATGCAATTGGTCAAAAAAAAAGACTCGAGAAGGTCCTTCTCGTTTAGATCTGTCATGTTCCGAACGAGGCAGAGAGCAGCCGACTCATCGGAGCGAAATTGAATGTCTGGATCCCCAAGTAAGCGACAGAGGTCCGTGCAGGATGATTTATTAAGAGACAACACAAAGCGCTGGTCCCAAAAAGAGGACCAGGGGAGTAATCAAAAATGAAGAATACCAAAAACGACGAGTGGGTGGGAGGGGGGGGGGGCAATAGGACACCCGACAATGGCGAAAGCAACTCGCACACGGTGGTGCAGAAACTGAACAATCCCGAAAGGATTGCGGGATATGGGGGAGGCGGGCTCGGACCGAGCACCGAAGATATAGAAAGTCCAGGGTAATACAAAGTACAAATACAAGTTGACAGCGTCCCGTTTGTAACGACCTAAGAATTCTGTTGTATGGTCTATTTTAAACCTTAAAGCACCATGGCGATTTAGTTTCAAACCATCTATTTTTTCGCATAGATTTTAACCTCACCGTGCAGATGTACTGCAGATGGAGGCCCATGAGCATTGTCTCTGCAACGTTGATGAAAAATTTTGTTTTGGCACTGCCACCTCTGTCAATTAGGGATATATATACATAGGGCCAGAGTTACCAGCACAATTTTAGTTCGCTGAGGAAGCTCTTCAGATGAGCAGCGAAACGTCCGACACCTTTAAAGAAGTACAGATGACAACAACAAAATAACAGCCAGACAGAAAACATTTCGAGCTCAGTCACAAAGCAACTTCTTCTTGGCCAATTAACATCTAAATATACTAAGCAGAAAGTTAAGAGAGTGCAATATATTTATCTCGTAATTATCGGATCATTTGAATTTAGAGATGCAGTAAGGCTTGGTGTGAAGAGTTGGTGAAGCCACTCGGGGGAGTGTGGAAAGGCTGATTGTTTGATACACTTCTCGGATTGGATCTCATTTCAACCGACAGGCTACCTACCTTGGCTGCCACAACACTGCACTCTGCTGGTAAACAAACTCCTCCCACTGACACATCAACGTGAAGTGAAATATTTGCATGTGGATCAGCTGGCGTCAATCATCTCCTTTCCCGCGTGTGCCTTTAGAAGAGAAAAGGGGAGAAGAATCTGAAACATAGATTCATCTAGCGTGAATGCCCGCTAGTAACCCGTCACTGTTTGGCGCATCGACAAAGCACAGAGAGCTGATTAGATAATATGACATATTTCTACAAACAGTAGCGCTTTAAAAAAAAAATCTGAACAGGACTGAAGCAATGAAATTCACTGTGAATGCAGTTGATTTGAGAATTGATTATCAGGTCATATGGAATATTTCTTAAAAAAAAGAAAAATCTCCTAAATTCTCTTGAGAATTGTACGAGTTGAGTTCAAAGCCCCCCAAAAGTATTGATTTGTTTTATTTAACTCATTCGCTGCCATTCCCGAATTTATTCGTAAATTGAAAAGTGTGAAGTTGAGGGTCATTCCCGAATTTGTTCAGGCTTTTTTTTATAAAGTGCTATTCAGACCTCCTGCAATGTTTTTCCCTTCCACAAGTGAGAATCATTTACATTTGTCCAGGTTTGCGCTTTGTCACAGCTTCAGCTGTTGTTAAAGCGCTATATAAATCAATACGTATTACTTCGTATTTTGTACAGCTGCCCCCATTTCAAGCTCAGATAAACCCAGACCCATATAACTTAGGAATTAACTCTCTTCTTTCCGATGAAAGAAGAGGGTCTAAGCCAAGGTTTCTAACGCTGTATTGAATTACAGTAAAGTCTCGTTATATCGATATTCAAGGGAGTCCGAAAAAATATCGATATAACCGGGACTATCGATATATCCGACCCTGTTTGCATGTAATTTTCTCCGTGCGTGCATAGAAATAGTATCGATATAACCGGGACTATCGATATATCCGATATCGATATAACGAGACTTTACTGTATAAGTAGTCCTAAAACTCAATATTCTGTGGGTCTTGCAATTTGAGTGAAAATGATAAAAACCCTGGCACTGGAGTGGATACATTTTTGCAAATCGTCAATGGCAGTCAATGAGCACTTGGGCGATGACATTTTCGCAACAGTTGGCAAAGGCAGCAAAATGCCGATTCACATCAGCGTTCTTTTATTGATTCAGATTTTTTTTCTAAAAAAAAAAACAGAAAAAAATACAATTCTCATGGGAACTGCATGAAAGCGATTCATTTCTAAACTAAGCTCTTTTATTCAACTTTAATCTAGTTTTGGTGAAAACGTCGTTGCTGGATTCCCGGGTAAACAATCATGCACGCTTTATCAAAAATCAACCCCGATGTATTATGCCATGTATTCAGCTACAGCTGTGGAAGAAAAAAAATCATGCATAAAGGTGCTCCAATAGAGCATATTGAATGATATTTGCATGCAGATCAAGAGATCTTTTTCCTTGCGTGGGTGGGGTAAGATTTAGAAAAATGTTCCACCTTGTCCCGGGAGCCAGTTCACAGCGTGAAGTTTATGCACCGTCCTCTCTACCTTTTAGCACTTGTGGAGATTCCAGCAAACTACTGTGCTCTTCCCTCTTCAGGGAAGAAGATCTCTCTGAGGAGCGGCTGCTCGAGATATACCCAGTATACCCCTAAATCGTGTTTTGAGATGGGTGCTAAAAAATCAAAGTTATGCTCAGTCGCCTTTTGGGTAGCTAACGGCTCAGCAATTAGATCAGATGAGCCTTTATTAGTCTCACAGTAGAGAAATTTACATTGCACAGCAACAAAGTGATGAAAGGAAGAGGAAAGGAAAGAAAGAAGTCGAAAAACAAAATACAGGAGCGGATGGAAAGGCAGCCACTCATGTGGGGCCATCTTGAAATTAAAATAACAAAATAATATGACATTACGAAGAAACAGTACCCATTACTAAGAAACAGTACCCTGTTAGTTGTATGAAGCAGTTCTAGATAAAAGAAGAGATGATCAAAGCAGCATTTTCACCAGTGGATCAGGGACATCATGTTGGAATGTGCACGTCTACTACAAGCTAAATGTGCCGACTACCTTTTATCTTCATCTTTTCTTTACTCACATTGTTTGGCCTTGTGCCTTCTTGCACTTGCAGATGGAAAATCAAAATGGAGGTGGATGGGGAATTGGTCCAGTTCTTCGCCAAATGTTTTTCTTTTTTGTTTGATTTAACTCGCCAAATATAGACGCATTACCGCCAAGTCGTATGCCCCTAATCAAATGTGACTGTTATCAAGCAGGCAGCGGTGCCAGCCTCCTGGTTGAAACAGCTGGTTCGGCACGAATTAAAGAGGAAGTAGCAGGTGTCACCTGGGCATCCACTGTTGGTGGGTTTGGGTGGGGGGTTGGGCACACCTGCTTGCGTTCCGAAATGCTTTGGACAGATTACCGCATGGAGTTGAGCAAGCCTTCAATACCGCCATCTCTTGACGGAAACATCTGAAAGTGAGCCGACCTGGACTGTGTATTTGTTCCGAGAAGATCATTTTGTGCGGAGAAAGCCCCCCCAGGCCGTAAAGGCAGCTTGTTTCGAGATGGGATGATTTCACAGGACGTTTAACTTTACACCTCTCATTTGTTACCTCTTCGGGGTATTACGGAAATGTCCATTAAAGGGGAGTTAGTGAGGGGATTCCGAGGAAATGTGGCAAACCCTTCACCTCTGCGCCTCGCTTTTACGGGAGTGTCAATTGGCCCCGGGCTAGAAGTGGGAAGCGGCTTATGGGTGTGTGAACGTATTAGCGTGGACGTTCTACGGTTCTGGTTAACTTCCAAGTTGTTCTAACGGAAAACATCATTTGTCAAATGGAGGAAATGGAAAGAGAAAATATCGCCATTTGAACTCATTCACTGACATTCTCGAATTCATGCAGGAATTGAAAATATGACGTGCAATACTCGAATTTGTTTAGGGTTTTGTTTTTTCATGTTTGGGTGCCAATAAGGCGCTGGCAATAGCCTCTGACAAGGTTTTTTCATTTCCACAAGGGGCAGCATTTCCCCTTTTTCCATGTTAGAGCTTAGTTTCAGCTTCAGCTGTTGTAAAAGCACTATATGAACCAATATGTATGTATTGCATTGTATTTTGTACAGCCGCTCCCATTTCAAGCTCATATAACTCCAGACCCATATAATTTAGGAATTTATTATTTATTTTTTGATAAAAGAAGAGAGTCAAAAGTTTTTTACGCTGCAGTGGATGTTTCTGCAGTCCTAAAACTCAATATTTTGTGGATCTTGGGATTTAAGTGAAAATAACAAACCCCCTGGTACAGGACATTTTTGCACATGGTCTGGCAGTTCATAATATTCGCTCTGTGGAGGATAAAGAATACATGCCAGTGAGGGTTACGTTGTCTTGCTCAAACTCTTTTAATGCTAACCGTTAGCATGTCAATGGCATTTTACATTCACATTAGGTTAGTGGATGAATATTTATGTAGTCATAAAACTCAATATTTTGTGGGTTTTGGGATTTGAGTGAAAATGACGAAAACCCTGGCACTGGACTGGACACATGTTTGCACATCGTTTTAGGCATCACGACTGACAAACACTATAAACAGGTTGTGATAAAACACCACAAAATTAAGAACAAACTAAATAAAATATTTCGTAGTTCTTAGCGCTTCCCACCGGCTGGCCGAAATTATGCGGTCGCACCCCCGTTGCAACATTGGCTTTGTGCGGCGACAGTGCATTCATTTCATGAGTCAACAGGCAAAGGCCTGGCAGTCTGCACGCAGCTAAACAGTGCTTAATTGGATTCTAATCCATGGCAACACCGCAGCAGGCTTGTTTCCAACTTTTATTTCTGAAGCACCTGGAGCGTAATGGTACTGATTACATCCCACCCGTGGTTTGGCGCCCGACATTCCCCCGCCTCCCTCCCAGGGGGCACTGTCACTGTCCACGCTGCCCTGAACAGCTGCAGCACTTTTTTTTTTCTTTCTTGTTGTTGAGGGTCAAAGAAAAAAATGTTCTTCTGAACCTAATTAATTGTTTACTGCACAAAGTAGTGCAAATAGGCTCCAGGAAAGATTCTCATTCGCGGAAGCCTAACATTAACGATTAAAAGCAAATTAAAAAGATTAAAAAAAAAAGCTACAGGGTAACTAAGCCCAAAGGAATGAAAAAAAAAAAACATAGCATCTTATTTAAGGCTTGAAATAATGAGGAAAAAATTACAGTTTGTGACATCAGTTAGTTTCATTACATACCTCTACTTTCCATATCCTCCAATTGAGTTTATTTGTTGCAAATGGATTTTCTGATTTGTTTTACTTAGAGCACTAGTGTCAAACTCACCTGGTCCACCACATCATGTTATGTGCCCCACGAAATAATAATAATAATAGTAAGAATATATTTTATTTGTAAGCGCCTTTCAAAACTCTCAAGGACACATTACAGTCACGGGATATTTTTTTTTTTTTTTCTGCAGGCGAGCAGTGGCAGCCATTCGTGCAGCTGTAACAAAGCGCCTCACGTAATAGTCAACACAAAGCAAAATAATAAATACAATAGGAAAATAAAAAACATGGGCAGTTGCACAATCTTAGCGAGTTTCCCCATGTACTCTATGATGTACCAGACAAACACTTTATTACTTTATCATATTTATAAAGCCTCCTTTTCACCAGTGGATTAGACACGTCATGGTGGAATGTGCACGTCTGCTCCAAGCTAAGTTTTGAAAGCCAACACAAAGCTGTAGTATCCATTGACAAAACGATATTGTCTCACATCTCGTGGCCCACATAAATCCATTGCTAAAACGATGACAAAAAAGTGTATGTAATAAATTTCAAGAAGTCCAAAATGGCGCCCGAGTAGGCAGCCGTCAGCAAGTGCTCCCACGAGCATTGCTTTTTTTTGTTGTTGTTGTTTTTGTGTTTTCTTTTGGTCAATTTGTATTGTTTTGCATCATGTGGAACGGATACGGATTGTTTTTTTCAGCATTTTTGGCCACGACAATTCATCAAGGAGGAGTCTATGATGAGTGGTTGCACCTTTTCGGCAGCACGACTATGCCAGCACTGTTTTTGCTTTCGAGGAATGTTAGTGCCATTTGACTGTAATCACTGGACAGCTTTGGGGCGATTGTGCTTTTTTGCACCTGAAATGGGCAGCATTTTCACAGCCCCACTTTGTTCAGCGGGAAGGATGGATGCATGGAATGAGGAGCCCGCGATAAGGAGTGTCAGTGAAGAGCACCGATGCGTCAGTGGAACCGTCGCGGCTTGGAATTGAAGCGGATTTACGTGGGACAGGAGATGTGAGACCATTTTTTTTCATAAATGGATGCTACAGCTTCGTGTTTGCTTTCAATATTTCGCTTGTAGCAGACGTGCACATTTCACCATGACGTCCTTGATCCACTGGTGAAAAGGATCCGCTCCCCGTTCATCTAGAACTGCTTCATACAACAAAGAGGGTGCAAAAAGTTCTTAAGATTGAATAACTGTCTCTGTCTGTGTTGTGTCACAATATATATTATTTTTTTTTTTTTTTACTTCAAGATGTCGCCGTGAGAGTGGCTGCCTTTACAGCAGCTCCTGTATTTTGTTTTTTCTACTTCTCTGTGCTTTGTTACAGCTTTAGCTGTGTTATATAAATAAATATATATTGCATTGTATTGTATTCTTCCTTTCCTTTTATCTTTACAGTGAGACTAATAAAGGCTAATCCAATTCATCCAATGCAAATACTTTGAAATTTTGAAATCTTTTTTTTTTTTTTTTTTTTTTTTTTGCTTCCTATTTTCCAGTAACTTGACCATTTCAAGGTAGACAAACTTCAAATAAGTGTTGAGGTTTGCCATTTGATGGTGACAACATGTAGAGCGCCTCAGGAGAGCACTGGGCCTTCTCCCCATGTCAACCTAGACAAAAGGTCGTGAGCAAACAGCGGTGGGCCCTCTGACCCTCACGGCGTCTTACAAGCGCAAACGTGTGTCAACAGAACATCCCCAAGCCGCTACACCCCGCTAGCGCACACACACACAAGCAGGGCTACACAAACACAAAGCATCCGCATGGCTGCGAGTGAGGTTTATTTTCCCGGCATCACGTCAAGAACAAATGGAGCGTGTTGGGCCAGCTGAGAACAGCTCGCTGCAGTCTTATCTTGAAATACTGACTTCTGTTATCAAGTAGTCGCAAGTCGTTTTAGAGGCCGAGCTGCCGTTTTTATCGTTATTCTTACAACAAATTCTATTTGGGGGGGGCTCTGTATGCCCGATAAGGCTTTCATTTTTGGAAGCATTTTATTTTCTTTTTTTTTTGTGATTTTGTTTTGTGTTTCGGAGAAACATTTTGTAGTTTCGTCATATCCAATCATTGTCAGTTCACACGATTATCTTGCAGTGAACGTGTGTGCTGTCGGTGTATTTTCCCTTTTTTTGAGCAGGCATTTTAATAAATGTCTTATAATGAGTCCCGAAAAAGAGACATTGGATGCTGTCCGTTGCACTGAAGCTTGACACCATTTATACTCACCTCATTTTGCTTCTCTAAGTCACCTTCAAAATATGTTGTCAAATCTGAAATGGAAAATAGAAACTGTCAAAAATGTATAAAAAAAATAGACCAATTCATTCAATTTAAAGTGAATTCAGATATTTCATTTGAAATATGCTCCGAATGCAATTTTGAAAGTGCTAAGAAAATCTGTAAGACTGAGAATAATTTTCTACCTCTACCGTAAAAGAAGATAGTTCATGGGCGTGCGTGTGCTCGTGCGTGTTCAGAAAAAAAGATGATGCTTTTGGTGGGTACGTAGGCAATGTCTCTGAATCCTGTGTGACTCTAGGAAACCTTCAGCACATCATGCAGAGAAGAACAGTCTGCAGCCGCAATATTTGAATTTCATTGCGTTTGACATTTGATAACGGCGGCGTGCGGCTTTCCATTCCGAAGGGTCCCTATCATGTTTGCTCAGACTTTTAACTCTGCTAGAAAATACTAAAATAAAAATCAATGGCATACAAAAGAAGAGCTCAACTATCACAGTGGAATCATAAAGACAAATCCAATTATCGTTTTAGCTTTGCATGAGGAGACACTATACATATCAATCCACCTTCTACGAATGACCGCTATTTACATAAAGCTTGTGCAAAAACAGAGAAATAGGGAAAACTAAATGTCGCTGTAACAACCATGAGTCCATTACATCTGAGCATGCATGGGGAAATGAGGCAATAAAAGGAACATAGAAAGATGTTTTTGTTTTACATTTGATAAATTAGCCTTGTGTTGCTCTAGGAATTACAGATTATAGAATGTATTATACATTATTAAACAATATATTCATATTCAAAGGTCTATGTCAATGTGGCCAAATAAGGTACACAACACTGGCTATTTTTGGAGGATGAAAATAGCATTAATTGTAAAATTCAACGAATAACTAAATACTCCATCCATCCATTTTCTGATCCACTTTATCATCACAAGGACCTTGGGGTGGTGCTGGATCTCAGCTGTTTTCAGGCAGTAGTCAGGCGACACCCTGAACCGGTTGCCAGCAAATTTCAGAGAAACACAGAGACAAATAAATATTTTTGCCCACGCTCACACTCGGGGACAATGCGTGTGTTCCATTAACCTGCCATGCATGTTTTTTTAATGGGGGAAGGAACTGCAGTACCTGGAGAACACGTTTTTATTCTATGGATTTTGATTCAGAATAAAACCTTGCGTTGTTTTAGTGTGTTTTGGTGTTTACTGTTTTCCTTCCAGTGGTATTGTTTGATTTTCAAATTCAAAGTTTCATGTTTTTTTCCTGGTGTGACAGCTACTCGCTTCCGTAATTTAAAGATTGTTTTACATTTTATTTTAATTGAGTTTAACCTTCGAGTTGTGTTTGTTGGTTTTTAAATGGTGATTTTCATTGTGGAATATTGTTGTCTCGGGTCGACGTTTCTTTCCGGTTAGTTTATATCGACACACCACATGGCGTCGGTAATCCGGAAGTATCGCGTGATTGTCCCCAATTTGTTCCAAATATTATTTGACTGCCGTCATCTCACTGTGAATTCAAACGTTTCACGAAATGAACCTCTTGCGTTTTATTTTTTAATTGTTTTGCCTTAATGCATCATATCGTAATTTGCGGACGTCGTCGGACATTACAAGTTTTTGAAAGGTAAACATTCATTTTTGATTCACCTTTTAGAGTCAGCCATAGTGTCACAAGTTTCAAGTCACAATACGACATGAATTTAATGTCTAAATCACTGCTGGGCCGCCAGATTATCAATGTTGCAGATGTAACGCTGTGATATACAGAACAGAATATAGAATAACAAGACTACAACACAATAACAAGATGACAACAGAACACACACTATACTGTCTATACAGTGCGTGTCGTCTTGTTATTATATATTCTATCATCTGTAAAGCTATCACAAATGAGCTAGTTTTAAAAAGTGTAATTACTCTGTTGTGACAAGCTAAATTCATAACAACAAAAGTAGTGGGTTGGCCCCAGTGTGCACAAGAGTTTCTTTGTAAGTCCTGACCCGCTTTAATTACTTGTGAGTGTTTTGTATTTTGATGTGTGATCGTTTGTCCCGTTCAATTAACGCCTGAAACGAAACGCATTATCATTGACCATGGCCTTCCTTCTTCCCCCCCCCCCCCCCCCGCACTTCATTTTAGCAGTGGCATATTTGAGTGTGTCTATGTCAGTTATATTATTACTTTAACATGGATTTCTCACCTTGTCATTCTGCTCCCCATACAGCCTTGTCAATGGCAATGTCTCTATGGCCCAAGATCTCAGCTGTTCTTCCAACAGACGAAGACCACTTTCCATTGAACTTCAATGACAAGGTGGAGGCGAGCGTGTTGGAAATGCTCAGAAGATCCAGACACCAGCTATACACCGCCGCCCCGGCCACAGGCCGCCTGATTGACGCTCAGATCGTTCTGGACTTGTCGTGGGAGAAGCTCAACACTGGAACGTGGCGCCACGTGGACAAGGAGTGGCGACGCGTCTACTCGTACGGCTGCCTCTTCAAAGTATGCGCCCTGTGCGGAGCGGAACCTTCAGAGGATGACCTTCTGCAGGCCGTGCGCACCTGCGACATGGGTTTGCTTATGGGTGCCGCCATTATGGACGATCGACTACAAGTTTTGGTCCGGATTCTGCAGACAGAAATCATGAAAGACAACAGAAATGAAAGTGGGAAACAGCATACGGATCGAGAGCATACACAGGCGAAGGTCAGTGTTCTCTGGTATGAAAACTAGGACTTTTATTCTCCAACTGTAACACCCAAATACAGCCCAACAAGTGGTTGTGTTATGATTTCAACAGAGGCTGAAGTTGGTTCTGCCAGATGTGCCGCTGATCGGAAAAGATCAAGCAATTCCCAGAGTAAAATGCCCGTCTCTGGAGAGTTTCAAGAAGAACTACCTGCTCCCCTCCAAAGCGGTCCTTTTAGAGAGGACTATCGATCACTGGCCAGCCCTCAACCAGCATCTCTGGAGGTTTGGATTAGTATCTAATCTCATGGATTTAACAGATATGTGGAGGTTTTCAATGTTAAGTGGAAATGAACAAATCTAGAGCAAGTCCAGTTTGTCCCTGGTATGATGTCACAGATTCAGACATATTTTTCATATCGAGAAATGTAATTGGGAGTTGATATATTCTGCCAGGTGTTTGTTCAGCATATTTTTAATATTTATGAAAATAATTATTACTTGGATGTGCTCAGATTTTTTTTTATTTTACCAATTTTTGTTTTTTCAGATACCTTTTTTATTTTATTGTTCTCTATTTTTTAAATTATATTTACTCATTTACTAGTGACGACATTTGCCTTCAGTGATTTCGATTTTTCATTCATTTTATATTTCTGTTCATTTTTTGTTATTTTTGCTTTTTTTTACTTTAGATGTTATATTTCTTTTTTATTGTTTTAGCTTAATTTATTAGTTTTTCTTACATTCATTTAATGACTTATTTTAAACTATTTACGCTGTGCTCTATTTCATTTCTGTAGTTTTACTGATTCTTTTCTTTCAGTTTCTATGTTACCAATTCCTTTTTCAGTTTTTGCCAAGGATTATTTGAGGTCTATTATTCTCTTCGTATGATGATGTTTCTGTAGTTTCGAGCGCATGTGACAAGACCATTCCAAATCTTTGATGCGTTGAAGGGGTAACATACCCCCACCCAAAAACAAAAAAATGCCATGGTGATGAAAAGTGACCCTCCTTGATTGAAGTATGCGCACCAAGTGCAAGTGCAGCAGTTATTGCTCCTCCAACACTGTTAAAAAGTCGTGCAATCAGCCTGATTTGTACTTGTCAGGCAGCTAAGTGCACTTATCCAAGCCAGTGAAGACAAAAGCTACATGTGAAGGACATGGAACAGACAATTTCCATCCCGAAGAGTTTTTCTTTTTGCTGTGCTCAAGTGTAAACTGCTGTGAAACTCAGAGAGAATGTAATAACCCCTCTCTTGTCCCGTTCCAAAGCTTAGAATATTTAAGGTCGGTGGCGGGGTGTCGCACTGTCCCCGTGGAGGTGGGCTCCAGGTACACAGATGAGGAGTGGTCCCAGACGCTAATGACAATCAACGAATTCATCGACCGCTATATTGTAAACCACGTGAGTTCTTTACGCCTCAGAAAGGATGAAAGCGGATGTTTTGGGGGATTTACTGATTTTGGTATGTCTGTGTGTGTTGTAGCGTGAGAACTGGCAGGAGGGGGCAACACCTGTCTGTGGCTATCTGGCTCAGCATCAACTCTTTGAGCAGGTGAAGCAACAAAATCAAATAATGAATGACAATATCCTGTTTATATATTTTTTTGTTCATTGAGGAATAATTTAGCCGTGATCATAGATACCAGAATTGAAGGACGACATCCGAATTCCCGATTACTGCTGCCTGTGTGACGGCGACGAGGACGACGTGACCGTCAATGCCTGGTTCGGGCCTGCCGGCACCGTGTCTCCTCTCCATCAGGACCCCCAGCACAACTTACTGGCGCAGGTAAGCATGCAGATGACACCTTAAATGTCAGCCCTTCAAGTTTAGAATGATGTCACTCGTAAAGTAAATAAATGGGTTCCTGAAATGAACAAATTGATTAGTTTCAAAATGGACGTTATACAGATGCTCCCCAACTTACGAACGAGATACGTTCCGAACGATTTGTAAGTTGAATTTGTTCATAAGTTGCTCCAGTTTTACATTTTGTATGGAATTTATGTTTAAGGCTAATCATAATAATAATCATGATAATAATAATAATAATAATAATAATAATAATAATACATTTCATTTATAAGCACCTTTCAAAACTCTCAAGGTCAATTTTGTTTCCTTTCCTCTTCCTTTCATAACTTTGCTGCTGTGTTACTTCCGTGTAGAGTGAACGCTTCACCTGCACAAAGCTAAAAGCTAGCTAGCTAATAACTAGCTATAAGTATGTTTAATGTTTTTATAAGTACAGTAAAGTCTCGTTATATCGATATCGGTTATATCGATAGTACTGCTTATTACGATACTATTTCTATGAACGCAAGGAGAAAATTTACATGTCGCAGGAGCGGATATATCGATAGTCTGGTTATATCGATATTTTTTTAGACTCCCGAGAATATCGATATAACGAGACTTTACTGTATATTTCAGGCTTGTATAAGTAACCTGTATTGGTTTGTACTGAACAATAAACATTTAATAAAATATATGCTCGATAAAGATATGTACATGTACAACTGGAGAGAATACTACATATGTTACTACAAAAATGTTCGTATGTACCGTTGTTCGCAAGTCGAATGTTTGTAAGGAAGGGGTTGACTGTACTCCATCTCTGTCAGGTGGTGGGAAGCAAATACATCCGCTTGTATTCGCCAGAAGACTCGGACAAAGTCTATCCACATTCATCTCAGCTCCTTCATAACACAAGCCAGGTATAATTGTGATCATGCCCCCTTGTAAATAAAGCAAATTTTATTTGTGACAAAAACATATTTTTCTCATCATATTGCTTTTTTTTTGTCAACCACACACAAATGTTGCTTTGTGTCCTTCAATTGACCTAACAGCTGCTTCTCAACTTCGGTTTTGTAAAATCGCGTAATAAAGTTTCTCACAAATGGTGCTGTCACAACTAACTTACATTCCGGTCATTTCACATTTTTCAATTTATCCAGCTTGTAAAATTTCGCACTGTTAAAAAAAATGTGGTTTCATTGATTGATTACCTTTCTTCCCCCCGGCCTAGGTGGAAGTGGAGAACCCTGACACAGAGCGCTTCCCAGAGTTCTCCAAGGCTCCGTACCAGGAATGTGTGCTACGGCCTGGGGATGTGCTCTTTATCCCGGTGAAACACTGGCACTATGTGCGCTCGCTGGAGCAAAGCTTTTCCGTCAGCTTCTGGTGGTCCTGATTTGGGTAAACGACAGAAAATTAAATGAGGTGATTCTTATGTACACTACTTATGGTTTCAACTTTTTTTTTATCCATCATGTGTCATCGAATTGCTCCCAACCTTTTAATCCGACAAATATCCTCAGGTTGTCATATTTGCATAATGCATGCAAATGAGATAGCGGCAGCTAAAGACGCTGCTGGTTAAAGCGGGTTACAGCTGAGGATGAATAAATCAAGCATCTGAAATATAAAGTGAACACAATGCGAAGTGACATTAAGTTGCCATCTTGCTATGATTGCATAATAATATGAATATTATACCCGCCCTTCAATGCTGTCCTGTGATCACATCATGCTTTGATATCAATATTAGCATGTTAATTGTTAGCATTGGATCAGTTCACTTTAGAAATACCAACTGAACAAGGGACAACATGTACCCTGGGGCTATTAGAACCCCAAACTGTTAGCTTGTTCTCATCTCTCAGTAGGTCACATTCAAATATTATTTCTGCATCCTACAGTAAGATGTAAACATGGCTTGCTAACTTGGTATGTTCACATTTAAACTTCAACAGTAAATGTTGGGAAGCAAAACAAAACCTGATCTTTCTATTGTTTGAACGTAGAAATATTGCCTAAAAAGTGAGCGAATTTTTAAAATAAAACGCCAGCAGATTTCATATAACTTTAATAAAACTTTGTCGAGATAAACACAAGAGTCCTCTAATCGATGGTAGACATGCAGCCACTCAGATAACGCCTACGTTCCCGTGCCGTAGTTTATCCCGTCTTTGTTTTATTTTGAATGTGTTATAAACACTTGACACTGGACCGCCTTGTTTTCGCTCAGTAAATAAAGTGGAAACATTGACTCCAGATCTCACAAATCTGCTTACTCTCATTATGAAGTGATCAATACTCCATTACTAGTGAAGTCATGCAAGCTGCCCCATCCCTCCATATTCCGTCCTGCCTTCCTCTTTTTGTCCACCACTTTTTGATTAACGGCCTACAAGCTTTTGGGGAAACTCTCAGCCAAATCCATTAGATTGTTCCTGTTTGGTTATAATTGAGTTTTTTTTCCTTTCATTTGAGGTGGAATAAAGTGAAAATTGAAACAGTAGGGAATTTGAAAGCAGCATCAACTCACCTTTAAAAGTCCTCCAGTGGTCATTATCATAATAAGTACATTTGCCAAGTGAAATGAGATTTGTCTTGAGCCCCAACCCCTTGTGAGGAAAAGTTGATTTGAAAATGGATGGATTTGTCTTTTCAAATATTATTCCACTCAATTTACATGACATTAATAGCGCGTTTGTTGTTGCGATTGTACTTGAGATGCACAGCTGTAACTAAATAGCATATTTTTCACACAAATGTTGAAAATACAGCTGAGAACTGTTTCACATCTGTATTGCATGGAGCCCGCCAAATCACCCCCACATGGGCAGCCTGGGAAGTTTGTGATCTGTTCCGCTCATTTTTCATGAAATGCAGAAGGGGATTGAAAAATGTAGTCTAATATTCCACGACTGCAATAGCCGCTTGATTCCAAAACGGATGTGAAGCAGTTGCTACAAGCAACGGTCGTACAACCACGAGTGCAGAGGTTCACAAAAAATATCACTCCTAAAACACACGATAAAATATTACTTAAGTGACTCAGAAGTGTAAACTCAATTACAGGGATTTAAAAAAATCAAGCATGCTTCTTTCTGTTCATAAACAATTGAGGTTTTGAAATGAAGCTGCAAGTAGCATGACATTGGAAAGTAACACTAAAACTACAGCAGCATACCTTGTGTCAAAATGAATAAGGAAATGCAGGCTAAACAAATTGTTTTATTTTGAAATATCGGTTCTATTGCAATGTTTTTAAATACACATAACATCTACTCAAGTTTGTCGATTAAAAAGCTAAGATTTCAAGGTATTAGAAATGAATTGCGACCACAGAAAAGAGATTGCTACAACTCAAAAGTTAAAAAAAAGCTGATCAATAAAGTGGCAATTTTCCAAGAAAGTGTTCCACCTGAGTTGGCGGCCATGCGCTGCAAACAAAACGATTACGCTTGTTAAGCGGATCGCACGAATATTAACGAATGTTCGTCATCGCACAGCAGTCTTAAGGCCATGAGCACAATACGCAAAACTACCCTGCGGGCTCCTGCTAAATTGATGAAGATCAAAACGATCATTCCAAACCCATGAGAAGCTTCAGCGCCTAAAAGCTGCTTGCTTTCCATAGTATCCATTTATTTAAATATATGATTATTTTTTCTCCAGTTACTCCAATGCCTCCGTGGAGGGGGCGTCCACGTCGTGCATGCGCTCTGCCAAGAAGAAGCAGAGTGTGCCGCTGAAGCCCAGCACCACCATGAGGAGGAGCTGCCACGTTAGCAGCGTGCTGCCGCTGTAGAAGAAGGCCAAGGCTGCGAAAACCGACTGAACAACACAGGACCCAAGGGAAAAAAAAATACAAAACAGTTTTTAAAAGAAAAAAAAAACTAAAACTGTAAAATTATATTGTAAAATAATAATAATTATAAAATAAAAAAATACTTCACAGCACCACAAAACCTCCAAGCATTTTGAAGTCATGCAGTGCATGTCAGAAGAAAAAAATGTAATAAATAGAATGCGAATTATCTTGAATTTGCAATTTGAATCATTGTTCTTGTGGCAGACAGACTCGCTACTATTATTTAACTCATTCACTGCCATTCCCGAATTTAATCGGAAATTGAAAATATGACGTGGAGCGCCATTCCAGAATTTGTCCGGGTTTTGTTTTTTCTTGCAGGTCAGCGCTGGTCAGACCTCTGGCAATGATTTTACCCTTCCACAAGGGGCAGCATTTTCATTTTGTCCATCCGCCTCCATTTCAAGCTCAGTTAACTCCAGGCCCATATAACTTGGGAATTAACTTTTTTTCTGAAAGAGAAGAGAGTCTAAGGTTTCTTATGCTGCATTGAATATTTATGTAGTCCTAAAACTCAATATTCTGAGGGTCCTGGAATTTGAGTGAAAATTACAAAAAATCCCTGGCGCTGGAGTGGACGCATTTTTGCACACGTCTGGTAGTGAATGAGTTCATAATAATCGCTCTGTAGAGGATAAAGAATATATGCCAGTGAGTGTTAAGTCGTCTTGCTTAGACTTTCAATGCTAACCATTAGCATGTCAATGGCATTTTACATTCACATTAGGTTAGTGGGCAGTTTTAAACACACAACATACATATAATTCTCTTTATTTTGTGAACTTGGCAGTAAACGGTGCGGCATGACACAGCTTGAAGCCTCTGTTCAACCTTCGATTTAGAAAATGTATCACTAAATGAGTTTTTATATATACACTAGTGTACAGTATGCAAAACTGATGCGACGCAGTAGCTAAATATTGTTTCGGTAAGTCATAGCAAAATTATTAATTTATGAAGTAATTCCCCCCTTTTTTTTTCTTGTTTGTTTCCTTTTGCTTTTAAAGGTGCGTCGCTGCGCGCGCACACATGTGCATGCATGCGTGTGTGTGTGACTAGTCACCTGTATGAATTTAAAGATGGCAAATGCGGGCGTGCTTTGCTCAGCGTAGATGCAGCCCAGGATGCTGTAGAGCTGCGTGTTAAAGCAACTGTCTCCCAGGCCCAGCAGGAAGCTGCACAGCAGGGCGATGGGCATGCTACAAGGGTGTTCCAAACATTAGCATGACGAGCCTGCTGATGTGGACTAAGTCCTCACACTCGTTTTGTACTGCGAAGCAATAGCTTCCACTTCCTGTTCTATGGATCATCCAGCAAGTTTTATGCTTGCATCCATCGATCTACACACCTTGGAGTGAGAAAGGGGCTGTTGGTGGTGGCGGTACTGAAGACCACGGGGGCGTCATTGGGAATGTTGAGGAAGATGAGATAGAAAGCCACAAAGTGTACCACCATTCCCAGGAAGATCACAGAGGTGCGCCGGAATCGATTGTTTTTGCACATCAAGCCGAATAAGCCTCCACCTGGCAAGCACAAGTCCGTCTCAGTGACAATTATGGCCGAGCGTTTTGCCATTCAGCGTAAATTAGTTAGATTCTTGAAAATGTTTGTTTCAAAGCCAGCCTGTTAAAACACTGCTTTGCGTGAACAGATTTTATGGCGCACCGCTGGCCAAACCCACCTGTGATTTCGCCCACACCCAGTACCATGCCGGAGACCCCGATGAGGCCTTTCGCGGACTGACCGAACTGAGCCGTGGCTCCCAGGCACGTCCCATAGACGCCGCTGTAGAAGGACAGCTCTAAGCCTGCACTGAGAGACGAAAGCTCAAAAAGAGCGCTACAATGGCGTTGTGGGGGTGGCCTGCTCAGCACGCTGATTGGACCACTCACCACTGTAGGCCATGCAGGGACTCAGAAGCAGTATGTTTCTGGTCTTGATGAGCTGGAGCATCATCTCTATGGAGGAAAACACTCCTGTTAATGGACACTATTAGGTACAGGGACATCCTTAACTCATTCACTGCTAGACGATGTGCAAAAATGTGTCCACTCCAGTGCCAGGGTTTTTGTCATTTTCACTGAAATTGCAGGACCCACAAAATATTGTTTTAGGACTATATAAACATTCAATCCAGCATGAGAAACCTTAGAGTCTCTTCTTTCATCAGAAAAAAATGAGTGAATTCCTAAATTATAAGGGTCTGGAGTTATATGAAGCAAGGGTTATATAAAACAACACAAAAAAATGATAATAAAACAGCACAGTTTTAAAGTGAAGTACTCACTTGTTTACATGACTAATATCCTTTTTAAATGTAAATGTGGAAACATTGCATACGGGCAATGTTCATTTATCAGATGAGACTCACTGAAATCTGCTTTGATATCCTGCATGGCCGTGTTGGCTCTGTGCTTGTACCTAAAAAATAAAAATAAAAGATGCATTCAAATAATGTACACCACTGGGTTCATTTCAATTATCGATTATCTTTCGCAGCAAGGTAGTTTGGTTTAGTGTCGTATTTATTAGTTTTAGAATTGTTTTTTTTTTTTTTTGGGGGGGGGGGGATTTGTCAAGTGCAAGATTTAAATGAATAACTGGATAAATAAATGATAAATGGAAAAATATATAAATAGATAAATAAATGGATACATTGATAAATAAATAAATACATAAATAAATAATGAAGTACCGTATTTTTCGGTGTATAAGGCGCACCAGAGTACAAGGCGCAACCCCAATGAATGGTGTTTTTTCAAACTGTTTCCATATATAAGGCGCACCGGACTATAAGGCGCACCTTCAATGAATGAAAACAGTTGTCCAATTATAATATATGAATGTGTTTTAAAATTCCAAATTAAAGGCATACCGCATTATAAGGCACTACAGTAGAGGCTGGCGTTACGCACTACTTCTTCTATGGGGGAAATGGCGTCGGTGCCTGCTGACAGTATTTGTGAGACCTGTAGTGGCTCAATTTTACTTCACATATAAGGCGCACTTGCGTATAAGGGGCATGGTCATCTTTTGAAGAAAATCAAGGCTTTTGGGTGCGCCTTATATACCGGAAAATATGGTAATTGCTGCAATTCTCAAATGACAGTCTGACTTTCCTTTGGTGCGGACGTAAAACAAATACTGAAATACTTTTAAAATGAACCCCAAAAATATGATATTAATTGACAAAGCCGAAAATGGAGATGGTTAGTTGAGGGAGATTTAAAAACGTAAGAATTTTTGTCTTACTTTCAATTTATTTTTTCCATTTGAGTTTCTTTTCATTTTTATTCAATACAATAAAAGCTTAGAATTGAGGGACACAATAGGCGCTCCACTTACACATGGGCGGAAAGCAGCGACTGTCCTTCATCCTCCGAGAGCATCTCCTCCTCTAGCAGGCGAGTCCTCCTCAGCACCAAGAAGCACAGCGTCCCCACGATGGAGGCCACCAACAGTGTCAGAAAGATGTTCTTCCTGCTACTGTCTGACCACATAAAGATGCAAGACCAAAAGCATTTAACAATCAACCGGGCTTTATTATCATGCTTCTTTCAAATAAGCCTTGTAGTACTACCTGGTATTTCTGCTCTTCCGTTCCAGTCCAGATAAATGTACAGATTGCCGAACAACATGCTGCAAATAAAGGAAATAATCATTGGTGGAAGTCAATTTCCTCTTTGACTTATCAATATAGCAACCATAACCACAAGTCTTGTTTTTTGTTTTAACTGAATAAACTTTTCTCGTAATGATTGTCGTCGGTACCTGCACTGCAGCAGAGCCCAGAACAAGCCCGTATTCCTATTGATTGTTGAAGCCTCAGAGTTTTCCACCAGAAATTGCCCTTGTGCCGTCCACAGCACTGCAACAGGGACACAAGAAGTAAAAAAATAAATAAATAACAATAAATGAAATAGGACGGCATGTGCGTCATCATGTGAGTGGAGAAATGACTGGATGAGGGTGGGAAGGGGAGCCTGCAGTTAAATTGGCTGCATCAAGTGTGACATTATCTTTTATGTACTGTTAAGTAACACACGTACTCTTAGCACACAGCCCCGGGGGCATCGTCATGACCCACTAAACCATTTTCCCCCCTGTCCCAAGACGCCTATCAGTTGGGAGTTTAGTGTTCAGCAAACATTTTACTGTCTTTTTTTAGATCTTGGCATTAATTTAAACCCTTTGCTTCCATTTTTGACATGGGCAGAGGAGGTCTTGAATTAATCCGCATCTTCCCACACAAATGTTAATCATTACTTGGGATGTCAAACCTTAGAATTTCACCTTGTTTTGTCAGGTTTTTCTATGTTTGCTTATATGCAATTTTCTGGTTAGAGCATTGGATGCCATAACCTGGATTTTGTTTAAATAGACTATACAATACCTGCATTTAACATTAGTTATCAAATAATTTGAATGTATAATAAAAGTTTGTACATTTGTAATTCTTAAAATAAATTACAAATAAGAGACAAATTAATGAATAGACGCAGATTATTTTAACTAATGTTCAAATACCTGAACACCGACAATACACTGTCTGTAAGATAAGAATCTGTTTTAAATTTGATATGAAGTAGAAAGGCTGAACTTAATACAACTATTATTTTAACTAGGTTTTTACATTTTGAACAAATTGAAACTACACTGGATTTATTTAATAATGTATTAAAGTAATAAAATGTATTTTACATAATGTCTTAATTCAAAATATGTAAAATACAGTAACAAAATTAGCAGACATGGATATTTTTACAATTCAAAAAAAATTACAAATATGGTCTATGTAGTGTATTACCAAAAAAATAAAATACAAAATAAGCTGGATTTTCACTCTCTCTCTCTTGTAAAACAAAATGAGCCTTGTTTTTTAATTAAAAAAGACATTGAAAAAAGATGTACCCTTATTCATTGAAATCAGATATCTATAAATGCATTCATATTTTTTGTATGACAGAAAAAAAGAAAGAAAAAAAACAACATGAGGTTTTACGTTAATAAAGATAAATTGGCTAGTTTATTTGTAGATAAATGAGCAAAAAAAAGTATAATATTGTATAGTGTATAAATAAAGAGACCTATATTTTTATTTTCATAAGATTACAAAAATGTTTTTACTACTTTTCAAATGCAAAATAATAATAACTGCAAAAAATATACACCTTATTTGAGTTTTTTTTCTGTGAGTGGTGTAAGAAGACAACACCAAGTGCTCAACTGCACTTTGAAAGATAGATAAAGCATGAATATCGTGAAAAGGCCTTACTGGCGGCACCAATGCCGAGCAGCATGGACATCAAGTAGAAGGACCACGTGGACGGTTCGATGAAGACGGCGATGTAGCCACTAGATGCGCAAGATGAAACGGTGATATGCCACAGATTGATCGACTCTCACTGTGTGTGACTTCACACCGAAGGTGAGCTCATACCTATAAAGCAGCCCGCTCACAAACATGGTCACCTTTGGTCCGAGCACAGACACCACGGCGGGCGCCACCAAATTGGCCAACGAGAAGACTCCGTAGATGATTCCCAGACTAGAAAAATGACAGACAGCGATTATTGCGGGTACCTTTGTTATAAAATATGTCTTTCAATATTGCCGCCACCTGTGGTATCCACTTCCTGTGAAGGTGCCATTCTGTAGACTTTTAACCACCGTTTGCTAAAAGAAGAAGAGAAGTAAGGTTGCTAATTTTATTATATCGTGAGATTCTTCATGGCAGAGCCGAACTCATTGGACTTGTGAGCAAAATTGGAAACACGAGATACACATGACACTGATTTTTCACTGTCTTTTCTGCATGATGGGTGAGTACTGATACCAAGGTATTGTATCAAGCTGATACCACCCTTATTTTAAAGTAGAGTATTGGGTAATCTTGAAAGATCCCAGGGCCAGATACGTATCGACAGTCTCCTCAAGTACCCGATACACAACAATTAGGCTTCTTCTTCCGTGACATATAATATTAACATAAAATGCCAAGGAGAATGAAAACAAAAACATTGGAGAAAGTAGCCAAGGTTTTTTGAATGAATGTAGTATCATGAATTTTAATGAGAGAAATTCACACAAAAATATTTTTATATTTAAAAATATAAATAATAACATGTTGCTAAGGTGGACTTGCTTATAAATAGACAGATAGATGGATATTTTTTTCACATCATTAAACCCATGACTACCATGAGGGAAATTCCACACATACAATAAAAACTACACCCTAGCAATTAATACATTGCAATTTGTACAAACATTTTAAAATGTTAAGATAAATGGAATAGTATCTTGTTTTGGGGTTGGTAATTTAAGCTCAATTAAAATATCTAAATAAATGTCAATTGGAGAACGTCGAAGCAGACAAAACAATGTCAAACGTTGAAAACTTACTTCAACGTTGCCACAGGTGGTGAAGGCGCAGAAAACGAACAAGAATCCCACGCCCAAAACCACCACATTAAAAGTCCTCCAGTCTGCCATGGTGCTTCTTTTTAATTCTCTTTCTTTTCCTCGTCGTCCTCGCTGCTACATTTCACGGACTGCGACCCTCGAAACTCCACGGGAAAAAAAACTTTTGAAAAGCTCCCAATTGTCAGGTACATTTAATAAAATGCCAACGTAGTAGGAAACATCGTGAGGTTCTTGTTGGGCTGCCACACAACGCGCGCATGACAACTTGTGACTTTGATTAACGGAGTTTTTTTCTCTCCCTCCCCACTTCTGCTTTAGTTTGGGCAACTTTTCCTTCCACAGTAGCCGGTAGCTGTTCTTCTTCTTTTACCTGGACAGTGGAACATTCCTTGTGTCATCACTATGCTACTGTCACCTGGTGGCAAAAATTACATTACATAATGATTTTTAAAACGTAAAAGCTCATTTTTTTTCGGTTTGCTAAGTAGATTGAGTTTTTGTTCTATTTTTTTGTTTGTGTTTTGAAAAATCGTCTTGTGTTTTAATATTGTTTTGGAATAATACAGAGGGTTGTGTCAGGAAGGGCAAAAGCTGGGACAAACAAACATGCGAATCAAACATCTGAAGACAGGACACTCATTTGCTGTGGCGACCCCTTGAAGGGAAAAGGCGAAAAAATATTACTTAAATAATCAAATAAAAAAGATAGTTTTCAAGTAAATTTAATGTGCTTCCATTGCATTGTTTTGGATATTGCCCAGAAAAATAATGAGTGAACACTGATGAGGTGTAGTCCACATTTCGACCAACAGATGTCGATAAACGTCTTTGAAAGGCCTGAACGTGTTTAATTTTACACGGAGAAGAAATATTGATGAACCAATTGCAATCCAGGAAAGTGCCACCTCTTGGAGAACCAAAACAACCAAGAAGATTGACGAAGCAAGAGGATTCACCACCATCCTTAATGTTGCGACATTCGGGAAAGGCAAGATCTGAGCGCACGTATTTGTAACAATTGAATAAAAAATTCATTTGATCTGCACCGCGATCATATTTTCGGTTAATGTTCTTTCCAGCCAAATGTTTTCCAAACCAACTTACTTGGGAGTAATTTCCGCGAACGCACGCGAAAATAAAATTTACACTTGTACATGGAACTAAAGCTTTAATTCTTGAAGTTAAGAATAAAGTCTGTGTTATTTAATATGAAACTAACAAGAAATTATTTTAATTTATATAATAACAAAACGAAAAGTGTCATATTTTTACTCGTAACCAACATTCGCGTTGTAAATAAGGTTAGTTTCTTGTCCTCTGTAGAATCTTGGGCTGGATGAAGGTTTCCACTGATTGTACACAATCATCATGGCGACCCAGGATGGTGGGTATTTAGCAGAATATAGCAACATTTACTTCGTAACGCCACGGCCATTTCCGTGCCGACTAATGAATTCGTGCACACCGCTAATAGACACGTTGACGCCGGGCGCTGTTAAAGTTGTCTTTTTCTATATACACGTGTTCTCGTTCGGATTTATTTTGACATGTTTCACTAGTTTCGTAGTTTAGCTAACGTCAGTGACTGCTAACTAGTGCAAAGGAAGCCGTGCATAATTATAGTTTCATTTTGCAAAACAGGAGGCCCAACTAAAGTCAACTTCAATGACAATCTCCAAGTGGTCACAGTCAATAAGCTATGCCGTTTGACAAAGAGGCTGGCTCGTGGAAAGTGCAAGATGCTGTGTCATATCAGCGTTTCGACTGTAAAGACGTGTTTTTGCCATCCGCACGTAAAAGTCAAATGAGTAACAACCATTAAAAGCAAGATACTGTAAACCGAAAGCTAGGAAAAAATGACAATTATTAAAGCGACATTAATGACACTGTGTTAAATAAAATAGCTTGTGTGTGTTATTTATTCTATTTACTTCCAAAAGTAGCCAAGTTGTGTTTTGAATGAATTGGCACGAATTCTGAAACTGAAGTAATTCCCCAGTGCTTCTTTTTCGTCCCCTTTAGAAACGGTGCACTCTTCAGGGATTTGGGGTCTGAATCTCATGCCTCTGTATGGCCTTTATATGTTTCAATGTCACATGTACCAAGCTAGCATGTTAAGTTCATTGAAGACTCTTCAGTCTGGGGTGTCCAGATACGGTCCTCGAGGGTCATAATCTCACGTTTTTGATATCACTACAGAAAACAGATGCCTTGGTGGCTCTTTAAGACCAGACAGCTAAAACGATCTCCCCGTTAACATGTTTTTTCCCCCACGAATGGCAGAAAATCAAGTTACAATGCAAACGGACACAAAGCCAGAGGAAGGAGAGGAAGACACGCATCTGGGAAAAACTACGGAGAAGGGCGACACAGAACTGCTCTCCGACACGGGAAACGCCACCACTCAGGACTCTTCCGGCATCAGCAACGGTGATGACAATGATGAAGACGGGGATGAGATGGTGGACTTGAAGATCATCTGGAACAAGATCAAATATGACTTGAGGATCTCTCTGGGTAGTACCGGCGCTAAATTGAAGGAAAAGATCCATTCGCTCACTGGTGAGAGCAATTTTCAATGTGACTTTTTACGACTACACTGGTTCTCCGTTTATGTCTCTGTTCCCACGCGTCAGGTCTTCCGCCGGCCATGCAAAAGGTGATGTACAAAGGCCTGGTGCCGGAGGACAAGACATTACGGGAAATGAAGGTGATGAGCGGCGCCAAAGTCATGGTGGTGGGATCCACCATAAACGACGTGCTGGCGGTCAGTACGCCCAAAGAAGTTATGCAGCAGGAGGTCAAGGCAGAGGAGAACAAGAAGGAGCCACTATGCAGACAAAAGGTCTCACGCTTCACTTTCCACAGCAACTCATGGAAAAAAAGGAGCAGTGCTCTTGGATTTTTTTTTATCCAATTACTATCAAGTGTAAAGTGTTCTGGGAACTTTTCATTCTTGTAGTTGTATTTAAAGGACAACCGACGTCACTTTTTTGTTTCTTAACTGACATCAGAAAAACGTTTTATAGCAGCTAAAATACCCAAAACACGCAGTAATATATTTTTATTCAAATGCAAAACACCAATAAAAATGACTTAAAGTGTCCAAAATCTGCAAAAAATTGAGCTGCGAATTGGGCATTTTCAGAAAGTCCCGCCCCCCAGTTCGTGACGTCACGCCAAGACGTCTTGCATTGCTTGAGAATCAAAACAATGGCTTCAGATTCGGAGAATATGCTTTCTTGTTACGCATCCAGTTATGAATATGATTCAAATAATTCTCAAGAGGAAAGCATAAATGTTTGCAATCGATTAAAGAAGACCTTCCGTGTCATTTTGAGGCATCTGGACTGCAATGTAGCGGCCCAGAAAAGAGGCACAAAATGGCCACAGAGCTGTTGTGGGGAATGAATCTGCCCGTTTCCACAGGCTGATAAATTCCTTCCATGGAGCTTGGACGCCCTCTTCTGGCGGCTTTTGGGTGCAACACGAGGTTTTCAGACCAAACAATTTCAGCAAAATACATTGACGTGATGGAAGGACTGCTACAATGTGTCCTTTTTTCGGTCAGGGGCGTTCCTTCAGTGACATCACGTACGGACTCGTCACCACCTCAAAAACAACAAGACTTCCTGAATATTCAGCGCGAGTCTTAAAACGTAAAATATAGCTATATGCGGTGGAATCTTATTAAAATACGCTCAGCAGAAGTCATTTGAAGCCATTTTACAAATTATGGACACAACTTGTCCGGGGATGTCGGTTGTCCTTTAAGTACTGGGAATTTGTATATATTGGTTCTTATAGTTCTGAGAACGAAAAAGGCCCAGGAGTTGCCATTCTGTCTTTCATTGGAGTTCCACTTGGCCTAGTTGGTTCTTCTGATTCCGCTAACTAAAAGTACCAATTGTGTCTTTAGTTGCATAATAATAATAATAATAATAATAATAATAATAATAATAATAATAATGGAAATAGTAATAGCAATAGTAATAATAATAATAATAATAATACATTTAGTTTCTAAGCGCCTTTCAAAACTCTCAAGGACACTTGACAGTCATGGGATTTTTTTTGTGTGCAGGTGAGTAGCGGCAGCAATTCGCGCCAGCGTTCACTCCACCCGGAAGTAACACAGCAGCAATGTTATGAAATGAATTACCACCTAAAATTGTGGGAACTAGTGCTTGGAAATGAAAGGTTCCAGGAACCAAAAGTACACCATTCTGCGATCTTTTTCACCATATAAACTTGAAGCTTGGATGGAATTGCAATGATTTTTTTTTTTGTGGGTGAGAAAATATGTATTTAACGCATGTATTTTCTTATTCCAGCAACACAGGAAAGTTTTGGACAAAGGTAAACCGGATGATGTAATGCCAGCAATTAAAGGAACAAAAGTGAGTGTGAATGTGTTTGGGGTTTTTTTTCTTCGGGGGGTGGGGGGGGGGGGGGGGGGGGGGGGGGGGGGGGGGGGGGGCTAGGTGATGTTTTTAATTCATTCAATTTGCCCTTCAAACCGGCAGGAACGACTACCAACTGTGCCTTTATCCGGAATGTACAACAAATCCGGAGGAAAAGTAAGACTCACATTCAAACTGGAGCAGGATCAACTGTGGATCGGGACTAAAGGTGAAATGAAAATGTTGCTTATTTTTCCTTGTATCTTTTTTTTTTCCTTATAATGTTTCTATCTTTGTGTGTTCAGAGAGGACAGAGAAAGTCCCGATGGGCTCCATCAAAAACGTGGTTTCCGAGCCCATTGAAGAGCATGAGGACTATCACATGATGGTAAGTGCTGCTACATATTTAGCTCTTTAAGAGCTGTGCATGAGACAAATCTCAAGTTGTTTCAACGACTGGAAAAGGAGGCCATAGAGACATTTGTTCTAACATGATTTCTTTGCTTTCATGCAATTTGTATTGTTTGCCTAGCATTAGACTTAACACTCTTTTGATGAGGCAAAATTATGCAGTTTGTGCTAAATGCACAAAAGGGAATTAATTATCTTAGTTTTATATACAATGGAAACGTTAGCTTGTTCTGGGTGTGGCAGGTTCACAGTTTACAGCCTCTCTTTCATATTTTTGTTATTATTAACTCATTAACGGCCAGGCGTGCAAAAATGTGTCCACTCCAGTGCCAGGGTTTTTGTCATTGTCACTCGAATTCCAGGACCCACAGACTATTGTGTTTTCGGACTACATAAACTTTCAATACAGTGTTAGAAACCTTAACACTCTCTTCCTTCATCAGAAAAAAATAAGTTAATCCCTAAATTATATGGGTCTGGAGTTATATGAACTTGAAATGAGGGCGGCTGTCCAAAATACAATACAATTCATACATATTGGTTTATATGCCGCTTTAACAACAGCTGCAGCTGGAACAAAACGCTAACATGGAAAAAAGGGAAATGCTGCCCCCTTGTGGAAAATAATAAAACCTAGCCAGAGGCCATGGCCAGTACTTTATCGGCACCCAAGCATGAAAAAACAAAACCCGAACAAATTCGGGAATGGCGCTCTATTTCATATTTTGAATCCCCGAATAAATTTGTGAATGAGTTAAAAAGCCAATCAATTTTGAGGTTCACTTCAGTAATTCCCCCAAAATTCTGATGAAACACAGATATGAGGGTCTGCACACTTGCGCTACCCCGTGATCTTCTATTTTTAAATTCCTCCCTGATCATGTTGTACAAGTCAATTAATGGTTGAAAAGGTTTTGGCACAATTTATGTTCGTCTCTCTTTTTATCCTGCAAACACCTGGCATTTGATCAGAGGTGTGTAGACTTTTTATACCCAGTATTCTTCATGTGTATGCAGGCGTTCCAGCTGGGTCCGACAGAAGCGTCACAGTATTGGGTCTACTGGGTGCCCACACAGTTTGTGGATGCAATTAAAGACACAGTCCTTGGGAAATGGCAGTATTTCTAATGTGCCTCTTATCAGTTTTGTTTTTGACCATCATGAACTGGGACAGGAGAAGATGGAAGAGGAGAGAGGCTCAAGGAAACGCACCGGCATCTTTTTCAAAGGAATTTGACTGACGCCTGCGGGCTAAAAAAAACAAACAAAAAACATTGTTTCGTTTCAATGTGCGCTGCAATTGGCAGCGTTCACATTTCCGAGCCCTCCCTCTTTGTTGGTCATTGATGTGCTTCAACAAATCCAAGGGGACGAAAAAACAATGAAACCATTGTACAGAAATTGATAACACTTTTCTTCTGTTATTCTTAAAGAATAAAAATTATTTAATGAAATTATTTTTTTGTCCTTGTTCAGCCATTTGTCTTTAATTTTTGGAGGAAAATAAAACAGTCAAGTTTTTGACTGAAACCATTGTACTCTATTTAAATTTTTACTATGTATATGTATAACAGGCAATGTCCAATCAGATACAATACTTCGGAAATCCTATTTGGTGTTGCGATTTTCAACACGTGAAGGTGACGCCTTTATTTTGAAATGGACACCGGTAATTACGTAATACGGAAGTTCCTCCTGTAAGCGGGAAATGAAAGTTCAGGAATTGTTTACAAATACACAAACGACAGCAACATGTAATATGGAGTAATGGAGAAACCAGAGAACTGTGAGAAGAAGCGCGCCCCACCGGTGAAAGTTTTCTCCAGCCAGCTAAGAACGGCGACGGTGGCACGGGGGAACTCCGGCGATTCCGGCGCCGGCTGGATGGTCAGGCTGGGCAAAGATCGCTCCCTGCAGGCCTCCCTTGTGTGGATGCAGGGCACCGTCCTCGAAGTGCAGCTCCCTCTTAACCGCGTGTTGCTAATGGATGAGACGGGAACGTTCACCGTACAGGGCATCAATAGCATCCCTAAAGGGAAACCGTGCTTGTCTTCAGGTAATGAAAGCGAGACCTTTGAGTTTCTGACGTCTTCGTGTTGTTTATTCGACAACTGGAGCACACGTTGGACTAAAATATTTGAAAACGCACTATTGTTTCGTAATTGTACGAAAAACAGTTAATTGGCCACCATGATAATGTACGTTCACCTTATATATTACCGTACACACAATATATTTGTCGTACAGTTGAGTTTATACTCCGCTGCAGTGTGTACAACGCTGCCGAGTATTTTTTAATATACTAAATGTAATATGACTCATTTTACTGTGACAGGGCTGCAAAAGTAATGCCAATATACAATATAAGCTATTTGTTAGCCGCTATGTTGAGGGGTAAAGAAACATCTTGGCAATGTCAATAAACTACTGTTCTGTATATTAAAATATGATTCTCATAAGTTAAGACTTAAGTGATTAATCCCCCCACACACACACCACCACCAAGTGTATTTGGTGACTTTCCGTTCAAGCACCAAAAATGACTAACGCCCCCAACTCTCTCCCCAAGGTAAATATGTGATGGTGATGGGCGTCATCCAAGCAGTCTCCCCTGAACCGCTACTTCGCGCCGTGAAGCTGGCCGACCTCTCCGAACATGTCGCGCTGCACAGACAGATGTGGAAGCTGGAGGTGGAGGACCTGCAGCGGGTGTTGGTGGCCCGGATGCATTCAGCTTCTGTTGACCCATGACAACTGAAAATACAGAAGACCTCACCAGGCACATTGATTATCAAATCAATAGAAACATTCACTTAGAAACATACATTTAAGGATGTCTTTAATTAAAAAAAAGAACACAAAGGAGCTTGATTTGGTGTGCTCGCTGTTGATAGTTGGTGCTGTTATTTAAGTATGTTGACTTGTTAAAACAAATTGTCAAATGTGTGTTTGTATGTTGAACTGTCAGACAACGTGCTATGTCCATCACCCTTTTAAAGTGAGCAATGCAGAGCACAGCTTCTTGGTTAATGCGTCCATTTGTTTGATTGGCAACAAAGCTAACGCCTTTGGACTGGTCTGACGCTGCTTTTTTTTTTTTAATGCCGTAATCCATCCTGGTTTACTTCCTGGACACCTCAGAGATCATCTCAAGTTTGGAATACTCCTTCTCATATTGTGATCTTGATGCCATTAGTTGATGTCTTTAAGAAGAAAACTGTATTTTCCAAAATCATTGTCATTAGGTGCTATAAGGTGGTCTTCTCTAGCTTTGGCCAATTTCATCAAAAGCACTTCCCGTCGCTCCTTCCACTCCCGGAGCTCCTGCTCACCATGGGCCAGCTTGCACAAGTCGTCTTCTGTGCACATCCCTATGTTGAACCTGTCCCAAAACACCACCAAACGTCAATCACGTGTTCAATGTAACCAGGACTAAACCATTCAGCAATTTATGGACCAATGGCAGAACTTTAAAACCTGTTCTACAGCTTACTGTGGTCAGTACTGTTTCATGCATTTTACAATGTGGGTGAAATTAAAAATAGTCTGAAGCTAAAAACTTCCATCGTAGATATTGAGAGCCTAGTATTTGTGTGTTCTGTAATCTCCCAAATCTTACCTCTCACAGACTTTAAAAGTGCCAGTGGGAAATCGATACTGCCAGCAATTGTGATCGTCCTCGGAAGTGAAGACTCTGTCTTTGTGTTTCTCCGAGGTGATGTGTTTTTGCCACTGCTTATCGCTATTGCAGTTTTTACCGCACAGCCAGCAGTGATTGCCAGCCTGCATCCGACACAGAAGTCACACTTAGTTGAGGTCATCATCGATATTGTGCATACAATGGCATCAACCCAAACTGGGTCACATTTATTTTTTTAGCACAATTGTACATCCATAGTGGGAAAAACATGTTTACGATTGCAGTTTTACAAATTGATCAGTCAGGAATAAAAATACGTAGTTGTTCTTTTTTTTAACTCACCACTTCTTCCATATAGTCTGTGGGCATATGAATGGGTTTGCCGTTCTCCCTCACAGACACATTTGCGCTCTCCTCACCCTTCTGAGACTGCAGCCACTTGTCATAAAGCTGATCAAAATCTGCAACTGGGAAAGCACCAAAACCCGATTGCTAGCGTCACATCAAGCCAGGTCAACTGTTTGTAGTTCTGCCGCTAAAAAAGGAAACTCACTGTTGCTTTCCTTCATGAATGTCCAAAGGTCTTGCTCCTCTGTGCTGTGAGCAAACGTGCAAATGCCGACATATTGACACTTCTTGCTGGCTGCTACATGCTGACAAATCTAAGGGGGTTTTAAAAAATTATTATTATTATTAAACATTATGAAGACTTTTTTTCTTTTTCAAATCAGATCATTATTTTTGATTACCTATGAAAAGGTTTCTTCAGCCGTCATCTGTACTTTTTTGAAGGTGTCGGATGTTTCGCTTCTTATCCGAGAGGCTTCGTCAGCGAACTAAATTTTGCTGGTAGCTCCGGCCCTATACATATATATCCCTACTGTCCAGGGGTGGCGGTGCCAGACCTCTGCTATGATAGGTCCCTGCTCTAAGGTTGGAGGGAGCAGAGGACCATTTACTGAGGCTACACTGATTGCCTCTATTGTCCTGACTGATTATGGTCTACGACTGGCCTGATTGCCCAATTTGCTCTGGTATCACCTCATCAGCATAACTAAGCCTGTGTGGTAATGCTCTCAGGAGTGTGTTGTAAGAACGATCCAAATTAAACCTCACCACCATGGCGATTTAGTGAAGGGTTTTGCTGTTTTATGAAAATAGCTTCTTTTACTCCCCTTTCAAACGATCTATTTTCTTTCGCTAAGATTTTAACTTCATTGTTGTCAAATGAGTGGTAGCTAGCTTTTAGGAGCTACCAGCAAATTTTAGTTCGCCGATGAAGCCTCTTGGATAAGAAGCGAAACGTCCGACACCTTCACAGAAGTACAGATGACGGCTGAAGAAACCTCTTCATCGATGGACCAATCCTGGACGACTGAGAGCTTGCACAGATGTATTTTTGATTGCGTACCTCAAACTGAGCCGGGATTTGCTTTTTCGGGAAGGCTCTAACCGTTGTCCACTTTTTCCTTTCAATAGAACTTACAAGCACAACACGGTTGTCTTTGGCCCACCTGTATAAGAAAACGAGCTGAGCACCAGGCGCCAATTAGTCTGGTCACTTCCGGCCTACACATGGACTTACGTGTGCCTTGCCTTAGCTGAGCAATATTTTTTATTCTTGTCCGCTTCACTTAGCTGCCCGTTTCTCCAACACATACTACAAACAAACAGCATCTTCAAATTTGGAGGCCCGAACCTTTTTTGGCTGGAAAGCTGATGGATGAGAAGGACATGAGAAGGTTTTTTTTTTTTTTCCAATAAATTAATATGACGACGGGAAGTCTTACCTGGCCACCTTGTAATGCGATGTTAGTGTTCCAGTACGTGGTGGCCTCTTGAACAATACTTTCATGACTGATACCTGCGTGAGAACAAAAATAAATGTCATCAAAAATCCTTTGAGTGCAGATTTAACTTCCACAAAATGGTGATTATACTTTGTCACTTAGTAATTTTCAGAACTGTTTTAAAATTATTGAGGCAGGGAAAGAAATCAGAAAGACTACATGCATGGATATTGGTCCTACATCAATTACCCATAGACGCTCCCCAACTTACGAACGAGATACATTCTGAACGGTCGTTCGTAAGGAGAATTTGTTCGTAAGTTGATTCAATGCTATATTTTGTTTGGAATGTATGTTTGAGGCTTATATAAGTATGTTTAAAGGACACCGACACCATTTTTTTATTTCCTAACTGACATCAGAAAAACGTTTTATAGCATCTTAAATACCCAAAACACGCAGGCTGATATTTTTAGTCAAATGCAAAACACAATAAAAATGACAAAGTGTCCCAAAACTACTTCAAAATGACCTCATAAAGTTTCAGTTTCAGAAGGTCCCGCCCTTGTTCGTGACGTCACGCCAGGACGTCTTGCCTTGTTCGAGAATCAAAACATTGGCTTCAGAGTCGAAGAAGATGCTTTCTTGTTACTCTTCCAGTTATGAATATGTTTCAAATTGTTCTAAAGGGAAGGGCATAAATGTTTGCAATCAAAGAAAGACGTCCTCCCATATCAATTCGAGCCGTCAATGACACCAATGTAGCGTCGCAGAAAATGCAGATGGCGCCCAAGCTCCGTTGGAAATGGGCTGATTTGTCTGCTGGGAATTTGTGTCAACTAGTATCAGTAGTCTTGGTGCAACACACAACGATTCACCATCGTGTTTTGATTTAACAAAATTGTCCTTTAAAGGACAACTGACGTCTCCGGACAAGTTGTGTCCATAATTTGTAAAATGGCTTCAAATGACTTCTACTGAGCGTATTTTACAAAGATTCCACCGCATATAGCTATATTTTACGTTTCAAGACTTGCACTGAATATTCCGGAAGTCTTGTTTTTGAGTTGGTGACGAGTCCGTACGTGACGTCACTGAAGGAATGCCCCTGACCGAAAAAAAGACACATTGTAGCAGTCCTTCCATCACGTCAATGCTTGTTTGGTCTGAAAACCTCGTGTTGCACCAAAAAGCCGCCACAAGAGGGCGACCAAGCTCCACGGAAGGAATTTATCAGCCTGTGGAAACTGGCTGATTAATTCCTCACAGAAGCTTGGTGGCCATGTTCTGCCTCTTTTTTGGTGATCCATTTCCCCCAATGTTGCCTCAAAATGGCACGGAATAAATTCTTTAATCGATTGCAAACATGTATGCTTTCCTCTTCAGAACTATTTGAATCATATTCATAACTGGATGTGTAACAAGAAAGCATATTCTCCGAATCTGAAGCCATTGTTTTGATTCTCCAGCAATGCAAGACGTCTTGGCGCGACGTCACGAACTGGGGGCGGGACCTTCTGAAAATGCCCTATTCGCAGCTCAATTTTTTGCAGATTTTGGACACTTTAAGTCATTTTTATTGGTGTTTTGCATTTGAATAAAAATATCAGACTGCGTGTTTTGGGTATTTTAGATGCTATAAAATGTTTTTCTGATGTCAGTTAGGAAACAAAAAAGTGACGTTGGTTGTCCTTAAAGGTTTGTCTAAGTAACCTGTGTTAGTTTGTCCTGAAAAATAAACATTTAATAAAATATATGCTTTCTCAAGATGTGCATTTACAACTGGAGAGAATACTACATGTACAAAAATGTACTGTTCATAACTCGAATGTCGGTGAGTAGGGGAGTGTCTGTACTTTGTTCTTTTTCATCCATCAGATGAAAAAACTCTTACGGCGCTCATGCTGCAGCATCCAGACCTTCAGCTCAATGAGGCTGTGAGCGAAGAAGCATTCGTCCCCTTTCATGCAGCCGTAACGCACTTCGTGTCGACACAGGTCGAGCTCGTATAGGGGATTCAGCATTCGGATTTTGGAATACCGGACAGTGCTGTCCTTTAATATGTGCACCAGGCACCTGGCAGGCAAACAGAGTCGATGAGAGAAAACAATTTTACTCCAGGGTGCTTCTCGGATGAAAACAAAAATGACCACAATCATACGTACTTGTGTTTCTCAAAGTCGTGCTTGGTTACCGGGTGAGAACAAAGCGCCGGGTTATCTTTGTTGGTTTTGCTGATTATTCTTGGTTTGTGGTCAAAACACACCTGAAGACAAAACGTGTGCTTTTACTTTTTCCATTGTCGGTCAACTTTCAGCCCAACGACAATTGCAGCCGCTGACAAATGCATACCTGCTAACTTCTGAAACCAGAAAAGCCTAGTAATATGGCAGGGTTCAGGGGGTTCGCCCCCCTGAAGTCAAACAATTTTTAACATTTATGTACAGCCATTTAAAATGAGGCTAAAAACACCATCTCATCTCATCTCTCATCTCATTTTCCGTACCGCTTATTCCTCATTAGGGTCGCGGGGGTTGCTGGAGCCTATCTCAGCTGTCTTCGGGCACGAGGCGGGGGACACCCTGAATTGGTTGCCAGCCAATCGCAGGGCACACAAAGACATACAACAGTCACTCTCACAGACATCCACATTAACATTATGCACATTTACCTTTTCTTGACCGAAGTATTAATCCTGGAAATGCTTGGGAGTATTCCTCACAAAACGACTGTACTTTTCTTTTAGATTTCTCACTTTTTGTTGCTTTTTCTCTGGCAGATGCCGTTACAAGACAATGATAAAAACGAGGCTAACTCTTGACTCTGGATTCCAGGAATGCTCGCGCAATTCATCTAAAGGAAGCTAACAGCTGGCACTGTGCCGATCGCCTGTTCTAAGTTTAGATGTCATCCTTAGCGATCTCGTGTTTTGAATGAACGTTGAATGAACGATTTTTGAATGAATGATTTTTGACTGATTGTTTGAATTGGAAACCGGAATTTTCGGTTGAATAAACCGTAACCCGGAATGGAATCCTGGAAACCGTACTTATGACGGCAAAATCGGAGTAGTTGGCAGGTATGCAAATGAGCAATTTATCATTATATCAATTTATCATTATAAACACAAAACAAAATGTGCTTTTCCTCCCCACATTTAAAAATGATGATAGACTTTTGTCACAAGGCTGTCGTTTCTCCACCGCCGAAGAGATGGTGATGGAGAAATGCCGTATACTCACTCCGCATAGAAAGACAAATATCTCGGGGTGTTCTTGTAAGATCTTAGCCACGGTCAGCCTAATGTTGGAGTTGTGCCCAAAAGGATCCAGGAGAAGTTCCCGAGATATAAGACCTATCCGCTCCCACGTCCATATGTCAATCTCCTCTTGACAGTATGCAAACGTGCAGCGACCACGATAGGGACAATCATTTCCCGCTGCAACATCTGACATGGGCGGAGGGAAAACGAGGGGTAAGAAAAGCATTTCATTTTGACTAAAACCGAGCTTGTCAGATATGAATGCATCTCCTGTTTGAAGCAATGCTTCTGAAGAAGCATGTTGTACCTTTGCAAATGTAATAAGGGCCAACATATTGGGGTTTTTTTGGTCTCGGTCGAATCAGCTTCCATGTTTTATCAGGTAAATGTTTGAGTCTGCCAAGTAAAACGTCCTTTTTGCATTTGTGCTCTTGAGTATGGAGCGTGTAATCAAACACGCCGGTTCCTGTCAACAACGAGCAAATAACAGATGACGTGAGTATTGTTCCCCCATCTTCTCAGCGCTTCAATACAAGAATGGACTCCTCACCTGTTCTGATGTAACAAAGTGAACACGCCTGTTTGAATTCATGAGTTTCGGTTAAAGGGGTCTTGGGGTCGCCGATAAAAGGACCCTTTACGTCAGGGAATCCATTCCATACCATCGCCATCCCCATTGGCGTTTCGATTTTGCTCACCTGTGTCCAACAGAACAGAGAAGGAGGAAAGTCAAAATCTCTGAAGTTGCACAAGTATGTCATCGTGAGGGTCACAGCAACATACCTGATGCATGAATGTATTTGAAGAATAATCTGAAAATGTACAAGCATATCATTTGTGAGAGTCACGTCGTCTCTGTTAGTTATTGAAAAATCTTGTCACCAACGGCGGTATTATTTAAAATGGCGGATCTTTATTTCAAACGAGGCTAGAAAATTGAGAGGACGGTGGAGAGAATTAGGGGGAAAAAATGTGACATCCATCATGAGTCCAGGTTAAGCGGTTATTGAGGTAAAAAGTAAATTATCTAAAGCAGACTGATTTGACAAGACTTTTGTCCAAGTAAAATTAATTTAAAACATTTTGATACAATGTGCATGATCTGAGTGCCACCGATCTGTAACAAGTCATGTTATTGATGGTTCCTATAACTAATAAACTTTCACTTATGTAAGGGACCATATATCAACTTAACTCATTCAATGCCGTTCACAAATTTATTCTGAAACTAAAAATATGACGAAGAGCGCCATTCCTGAATTTGTTTAGGTTTTGTTTTTTCATGCTGGGTGCCGATAAAGTACTGGCCATGGCCTCTGGCTAGGTTTTATTATTTTCCACAAGGGGGCAGCATTTCCCTTTTTTCCATGTTAGCGTTTTGTTCCAGCTGCAGCTGTTGTTAAAGCGCATATAAACCAATATGTATGTAATGGATTGTGTTTTAGACAGCCACCCTCATTTCAAGCTCATATAACTCTAGACCCATAGAATTTAGGAATTAACTCTTATTCTGATGAAAGAAGAGAGTATAAGGTTTCTAACGCTGTATTGAATGTTTATGTAGTCCTAAAACTCAATATTATGTGATTCATGGAATTCAAATGACAATGACAAAAACGCTGGCAGTGGCGTGGACACATTTTTGCACATCTTGCAGTGAATGAGTTAATTAAAGTACTTTTTTTAAATGGTAATTAGAACTTTTTTGGTGGGTCCTTTTTTTCTCAAATAAGAAAACAAGACAACAAAAACAACAACAAAAAGCCCAACTTCTTCAAAAATAATAATAAAAAAATTAACTGATTTTCATTGGTCAATTTGGTCTGAAACATAACAGGAAGACAAAACTGATTTAAGGCCTCTTTGGACAGATATTAACATTCTCTCAATTCATAGATGATTTAAAATCCCCTCACTCATTATTGTGTGACTGTAACGTCTCCTTGAGCGTTTTGAAAGGCGCTTATAAATAAAATGTATTATTAATTATTATTATTATTATTATTATTATTATTATTATTATTATTATTATTATTATTACTGTTTTTGACGGAACATGTAAATAGCACATAATGCAGATTATTTACAAATTCTTGTTTGTTTTGGAAATGAAAAAAACATTTTCATCACACATATTTTTAAGACTAGAATTCACATCAAACCTTTGGAAAATTAAATACTATTTTAAAAAAAAGATTTGGCCTGTTGTCATGTGTGCATAGATGGCAAAAAAACAATAGTGAGTACCTGTTTGAGGATCTGATAAAGAAAGGCGATTCAGCGTGTCAAGAGGCTGGGCAAGTGTTTCAAAAGTGTCCATCCCAAAATCGGAACTGGATCCGAATTGGTGATACGGTGGCGGAAGATTGACGGTGCACTGCTGGGTGCCGCGCTGGAAAGGCTTGATGTGAGTCGGCAGAAGGAAGGGACTTGACATGGAGTTGACCGAGGGCATAGTGGGTGACAAAGGAAGAAGGCCTTTCATTGTGGAGATGCCCTGAGGAAAGAAAAACAGCGAGAGCACCACAACTGAGTCAATTGTGAGACTCTGAGGAAGGAGATTTTTGTTTTAAACATACGCACCATTTCCACTTCGGGACCCGCTTGATCGAGCAGGTCATCCAAGTCATTACCGATGATGACGTTGTCTAAGTCCTGACTGCTCTCAAGTAGCGAGTGTGCATTATTAGTTTGGCAGCCATTCATAAATGTGTTTACGGGGTTAGAGACAGGTGAGGGTGAAGACACGGGGAGAGATGAAGACTCAAAGGCCGGACACTTTGACGCAGACATTGATGAGATGCTGCTGCTGCTGGGGTGACAAAGATCCTCTACTGTTGTGACCGGTGTACTGATAACCGATACCAAATCTGGGACTTCTGGATTTTACAAAAAAATAGGGTTGTCAAAGATGAAATTGGCATATTTTCATTTTCAGAATTGTGACGGTCGTTTGAAGACTCACCAATTTCTATTTCTTCAACGGAAAAGGCGTTTTGGGATGCCTGAATAAGTGCAGATATAAAGTTCATAAAATGGCGCATTTCTTAGCAAGAGGGACAGTGAACTCATTCACTGCCAATCACAAATTTATTCGGGAATTGAAAATATGACGTAGAGCGCCATTCCCGAATTATTATTTATTTATTTTTTTTTAACTTGGGTGCCGCTAAAGCGCTGGCCAGACCTCTGGTAATGTTTTCTCCCTTCCACAACGGGGCAGCCTTTCCCTTTTCGTCCATGTTCGCGCTTTGTTCCAGGTTTAGCTGTTGTTAAAGCGCCACATAAACCAATATGTATTGTATTGTATTGTATTGTATTGTATTGTATTGTATTGTATAGTATTTTGGACAGCCGTCCTCATTTCAAGCTCATATAACCCCTGATCCATATAATTTAGGAAATAACTCTTTTTCTCTAATAAAAACATAGTCTAATGTTTCTTACGCTCCGTTGAATATTTATGTAGTCCTAAAATTCAATATTCTGTGGGTCCTGATATTCAATTGACAATGACAAAAACCCTGGCACTGGAGTAGACACATTTTTCACATCTGGCAGTGAATGAGTTTTAAAAAGTGGCGTACGCAGCATGTTTTCAAATAACAATTAAAATTCGATTATCAGGATTAGATGGAGCCAAAAATTGAATGATTTTTCAAAAGACTGTTTTAACGATATCCTAACGTGCAAAATTATCTAAACAGTTTCAACATATGAAGATTAAAAAAATATTTTGGTTGAATCCTGTAAACTCCAGTTTCACTAGATAAAATGCCGTTAACTTGTCACCTGGTCACAAGCGGCATCCTGATCACTTGATCCTTGCACAGCTTTCAAAGCCGGCTGTAAAAAGCAAAGAAAATAGAGTTGAAAAAACACGCAAACATTTGCGATCGAGCTTGGGAAAGCGACACTGATGGCGACCGGGAGGCCAGAGAACTTACTTTCGACCTTACGTAAGCTTTACGAAGTTTCAGCTTTAACGTTTTGGCGAGGTCCTGAATCAGCCGTACAACGCTGGGATCCTGACAGAGAAAACACAATTGGAATTTGTCTGATTTGAGACATTCCGGTGGTTTGACTCACCTGTGGCACAACAAGAGAGCACTTGGCCACAGCGTCGTAGGCCTCTTGATGCCTCCCCATCTCCTTTAAGGACTTGGCTTTTCTGTACAGTGCTTTGTAGTTGCACTCATTGTACTGCAGGGCCTTTTCACAATCTTCTAGCGCTCGATCGTACAGTCCCTGAGACAAATATATCTGATTCACACATTTGTAACAACTACAGGGTCAATTATAAACACATAGATAAGGGTGTAGTTGCCAACAGTGTGATTCAAATAACATCATTCCACAAGATTTAACATGCAGGATTCAAAAGGAGGGGTCATTTCCTGAACATGAGACATGTCCAGTGACGCTTTCATCACAGGATGGTGTGAAAAAAAGGAAGGACGTACTGAATAATGCTGTCAAAGTGGTGGGTTAAATGTGTATGAAGGATCTGTAAATGCATTAGCCACACGAGCAATATTTCGACCGTATAACGCGCAAAATTTTCTACATAAAGAACTCAGTTTGCGTGCTCGTTATAAACGAGGCCTGGGAAAAAAATCTCATGTACCAGTATATTTAATGCTTCAGGGGGAAGCATTTCCATGGCTACTCTGTTGTGAAGGTGCCCTTCAGTTTCGATTGTCAGAAAGACCAGATCACGCGCATTCCTTTTTTTAATTGTTGATTACCATTTCTTTAGCTATGCTTCATTTTATTTCCTCGCCTCACCCGCACTGAAACGTGAGTGAAGCATTTCCTGAACATGAGACATGTCCAGAAAGACCACATCACGCGCATTCCTTTTTTTAAATTGTTGATTACCATTTCTTAAACAATGCTTCATTTCATTTCCTCGCCCACACTGAAACGTGAGTCAAGCATTGCTGTTTTGCACAATTACCAATATCCAGAGTTTTGATTTGGTGTTCTTCATATTTTAATTGATATACTGTTACCCGAAGAAAGTGAAGAAGTTTCTTGAATAAATACAGTACTCTGCTCTGCTCTCATCATTTGGTTGAACCAAACTACCATTTGCAATAGTAATGGCTTTGGACATATCTGGTAAGATGACCGTCACCAGAAAAAAAAAAGTAGTCACATGATACGCGATTGGACAAAGTTTGATGGAGAAATTAAGCCGCTATGTTGACTGTTTTAGTGTGACAGTGTGCCAAACTATGTGAAGGAGCATGAGTACAGAGCACAGTATGTGGAACTGTCGCGGCTTGGTATTGAAGCGGATTTACGTGGGACAGGAGATGTGAGACAATCTCTTTTTGTCAATGGATGCTGCAGCTTCCTGTTTGCTTTCAACATTTAGCTTGTACCAGGACGTCCCTGATGTACAGGCTAATCCAATCAAATCCAAAAAAAGAGTGCGTAAAAGTGATCCAATTAGTATGGATATGCAATCAGGATATTAGTTTGAATTAAAAATTCACTTCTATTTCAACTCAAGACCTTATTTAGCAATGTGGCTCCTCACATTCATTACAGGAACCATGCTTTTTCTCTCCACATCAACGAGGCAGCACTGCTGCCAGCTTGTAAAAGTTAGTCCTTAAACGAAAACAATAATGGCATCTTTTGACAGAAATGAAAGCAAAACACAAAACAGTGATGGTTCCATTTCTGCAGCCACAAGAAGTCACCTGTTGCGTTTTCTAGATTAGCAAATCTCCACATCTGATCTGATTCGTCTGTGTAAACTCTCAGTCGTACAGGAGTGGTCCATCGATGAGAAGGTTTCTTCAGCCGTCATCTGTACTTTTCAAAATCTAATCTAGAAAACGCAACAGGTGACTTCTTGTGGCTGCAGAAATGGAACCATCACTGTTTTGTGTTTTGCTTTCATTTCTGTCAAAAGATGCCCTTATTGTTTTCGTTTAAGTAATAACTTTCACAAGCTGGCAGCAGTCCTGCCTCGGTGATGTGGAGAGAAAAAGCATGGTTCCTGTAATGAATGTGAGGAGCCACATTGCCTTTCATTCATTTCCTTTCCTGTACCTTTTTGAAAAGTACAGATGACGGCTGAAGAAACCTTCGCATCAATCTGCTCTGATTAGAATTCCATTTTATTCAGATTTTATGTTTAGCCATGTACTGACTGCGGGGTGTGCAGGCAAAACAAAAGCAACTCACCGGTACGGTGTTTAGGCATGCTGCGGCTCGATTAGCGTAAAGTCTCTCGAATAAACCGGTGGCCACGGAGATGTCCTCAGACTTGGCGTAATCGGCTACATTCAAGGCTTCTGTGTACATCTCGATGGATTTGGTCCAGTCACCCTCTTTAAACACGTCATTGCCTTCAGCAAAAAGATTACAAATAAGATCCTTAACATACACCTGAAAAAACAAAGAAACAAACAAGGTTAATTATTTGGGGTATAAACTCGTTTTTTTGAAATGTGGAGATGTTCATAGCTTACCTCATAATGATCTTGACTTCCAGGATATGGTAGCGTTGATCTATGAGCAAGCGAGCGTTATAATTATTTGATTTCACAACATACTGGTTGACTAGCGTTGGTAATTTATATTGAAGGTAATCACAACATTTATGTATCATACACGTGCCAGTTTATTGTAACACAGATTGATGAGAAGGTTTCTTCAGCCGTCATCTGTACAAATTTGAAGGTTTCGGACGTTTCGCCTCCTATCCAAGAGGCTTTGTCAGCGAACTAAAGTCTGACTGGTCGTGTCGGCCCTATTTATATATCCCTAATGTCCAGACATGGACATTAGGGATATATAAATAGCCTGCAATACAATAGCCTGCTTAGGCAAAACAGGTTAGGCAACTTTAGTAATGCTGATGAGGGTCGTAATGCTGATGAGGTGATACCGGTGGGAGTGGGGCAAATAGGCCAGTCGTTAGTCAGGAATGTAGGAACAATCAGTGGGGCCACAGGGAGGGGTCCTCTGCCCCCCTCAACCTGAGAGTAGGGACCTATCATAGCTGTGTCCGGAGCCACCATGTCTGGACATTAGGGATATATAAATAGGGCCGACACGACCAGTCAGACTTTAGTTCGCTGACGAAGCCTCTTGGATAGGAGGCGAAATGTCCAAAACCTTCAAATTTGTACAGACAAATCACCAAATTTCAAAATAAACTGAGCATGTTTTCATGAATTAAGTTGGAAGCAATAAACAGTATGAGCTTTCGCAACAGAAACAAAACTCCATCTTCAGTGTCGAGCACCAAACCGGACCGTTCACTGTTGGCACTTACTGGATAAACTGTAGCCCTTCCTGAATCTGCTGCCAACGACTCTTTCTGTCCACCGGGCCCAATCCCGACATGACTGCGTACTCTCGTATCCACTGTTGGGTGTCAGTGCCTGGTAAATTACACAACAGAACAGGTTTTTATTCAATTCTGGCAAGACACGGACACAGAGATAAGGTCAGGCACGCGCTCCATTATGATGAGCACAAATGATTGGCTGTTGCATTTTTTTGATACTGTCATCCTGTTTTTGAAATGAAAGGGGCCTGTGTTGCTTCGTGTAAGTGTGTTCGGTAAATGATACAACTTCTGGATAGAGTTGAGGTTCTTGGTTGGAGGGAGAAGGCAAGTGATATGTGTGCCTGTCGTAGACGCTCAACTAACTTAACTGACTTGCAGCAGCGCATGCTCCTTTGGTCTATAGCCAGGCATTTAGGCAGTCGAACAAGCAAATACGATTTACTCATATCATTACAGGGCCTACAAAATCTTTGGACCATTTTACGCCTCATTTCTAAGTAAATCCTGTTTGGATCGCACTTCCGTGTTGAGAAATGACGTCACGCGCACAACACCGTAATCATGATACATTAATCACAAGTGCAATTGACAGGCGACAAATCAAGAGTCCAGTCCACCTACGAACAAGTCACCGGTTTAATGGACGCTACACTAAGTTTTTATCTCATTGTTGAAAGGGGCCTACGAAATATTTGGACCATTTTACGCTTCATTTCTGAGTACACTCAATATAAGTTATGCTGGAGGATGTATAACTAATAGACACTCATCGGAAAGAGGTGACGTGTACCCGTTCATTCGTGCCACACTATACTTTGTATGGGGCAGACGTTTCGTAGTAAAAAACCCCAGCAGGGTTTTTGTTCTACACGACTTGTTGACGTTTTGTCCGAGCCGCTGTTTGTTTCTTTCGGGGTCCTGAGGGAGACGCACGACGGCTCGTAAGAGGACGTGTCTCACGATGGACCCCTGGCCAATATATATTTGTTATTAGCAGTTGTTCTCTTATGGTACATTATAGCGCCTCCAACAGAGATTCTTGATTGGGAAATATACGATTTCACTTTGGTGGGCGAAATGCGATCGTAACTAGCTCCACGGTGCTACCAAGCGTAATTTCTAGGAAGTTGATTGGTTCCAAATAAGCCATAGACATTACCCAAGTTTAACTACGTCTCCTACGCGGACAATAGACACCAGTTCCAGCATTTCCCCCTTGTGTTAAACACAGTGTTAACCCTGCTAGTAGAGCACACTTACGTATATGAGCATGTAAACAAGACAAGCCCCAAATCCAGCAGCATCCGAGAGTTTATAAAATATCCAAATGTGATGTGGCGATAAATGGCCGCCTTTCAAGCTTGTTTTTCTACTCGACTAAATAAATAACGGCGCTTTCGACTTAAACCGGTGCTGCCCCCTGCAGCGAGGGGAGAGAGTAGCATGTTTTCGACCTGTACTCTATCCACGTCAAAAGTTTCCGGGTGCACCAGTTTTACCACAGTTTTTCAATTTGTAACATAGTTCAGATCCAATGAATAGCTTTAAAGGACAACCGACGTCACTTTTTTGTTTCTTAACTGACATCAGAAAAACGTTTGATAGGATCTAAAATACCCAAAACACGCAGTATATTTTTATTCAAATGCAAAACACCAATAAAAATGACTTAAAGCGTCCAAAATCTGCAAAAAAATTGAGCTGTGAATTTTCAGAAAGTCCCGCCCTCAGTTTGTGACGTCACGCCAAGACGTCTTGCATTGCTTGAGAATCAAAACAATGGCTTCAGATTCAGAGAATATGCTTTCTTGTTACACCGTCAGTTATAAATATGATTCCAATAGTTCTGAAGAGGAAAGCACACATGTTTGCAATCGATTAAAGAATTTATTCCATGCCATTTTGAGGCAACATTGGGGAGAAACGATCACCAGAAATGAGGCACAAAATGGCGACCTCCTGTGCCCACCTCCGTTTCCACAGGCTGATAAATTCCTTATATGGAGCTTGGACACCCTCTTCTGGCGGCTTTTGGGTGCAACACAAGGTTTTCAGACCAACCAATACAGCAAAATACATTAACGTGTCGGAAGGACTGCTACAATATGTCTTTTTTTCGGTCAGGGGGCGTTCCTTTAGTGACGTCACGTACGGACTCGGTACCAACTCAAAAACAAGACTTCCTGAATATTCAGCGCAAGTCTTAAAAAGTAAAATATATCTATATGCGGTGGAATCTTTTTAAAATACGCTCAGTAGAAGTCATTTGAAGCCATTTTACAAATTATGGACACAACTTGTCCGGAGACGTCGGTTGTCCTTTAAGTTGTACAAACTAAAATAAGTTCAATTTACAATGCAATGCATGCATTAATTTTTCTTGCAAAGCCCTTGTTCCTCACCAGGGGTGCTGAAACCTATCCCAGCTCTCTTCGGGCAGTGGGCAGGGGACACTCTGAACTGGTTGCCAGCCAAATCGCAGGGCACACAGAAACCAACAACCATTCGCGCTCACACCCGCGTGAACACGAAGAATGACGTTCTATCCTCTCAGTGGTCCTCAGCACAAAATGCACTTCTCATTTGTGTCCTTGCAGGACAAGATATTTTATAACAATAAAACGAAACCACAATTACTGGTTTACTGAACATGTGATGGATATGAAAAGGAGGTAAACGGAAACTCTTTATCTCTCAGAATGAAAAACTGACGTGTTGTTATTGAAAAAAGGACAAAAGAGAATAACTCAACCCAGTCCTGATATCAGAACATAAATGGTGATGGGCTTTTGTGTGATAGAGCTGACAATACTCTTCGGGGATAAAAAATCAACGAAAAGATGATATTTAACATTACAATTTGTCAATAATAGATACCTCAGGGCTCTATCCAACTGAAGTTGTTTTATTAAGCAACAGAAGTGTTTATAATGGTAACATATATTTTATAAACTCACTGTACCAGTTTAGTTGACGTAAGCTACCATTTATTTCAACAATAACCCTTATTACATTAGCAGTACATAAAGTGTGTCGTCCCCCCAAAAATATGCCGACAGGCCAGTTTGAAACACCGCAAGGCTTCGTTGGCCAATGGGATGCTCAGGAGATTATTCAGACATCATTTAAAAAAAGATCCACAGCCCATGTTTTACACACACACATACAGCGCGGGTGTGATCACTGTGCAGCTCCGCAACTTGTATGTCGCATGCCATGACTGCCTTTCAGCATTTACTTTTACTCCTTGCAGGTAAGTTGGCTGTTTAACTTCAGTGAAAGGAAATGGGTAGGGGGGAGTGGGCACACAGGTCTTTTTAAAATTGTAGAGGAAGCTTGAGTGGAGAATTTGACGTATTCCAAGTTGAAAAAGACTTGAAATTCCTCCATCTGTATTTTTGAATTGTGTTGCACTCCATTGCGATTGAAACGATGTTGACCAACGTCTCAAACAAATCCATAAAAATATTCTATGCATGGATTGCCCAAGTTTCCCTTTTTTGTTTTTGTTGTTTTTACTGAAAGTGAAGTGAGCTCCCTGACATGGGTCAATTGGCTTCTAAAAAAGGAAGTGGCTTTTAAAAAAGACTGAAATGTGCAAGTACATCCTGGTTGAGGATTAATGAGCCAGCTGTGAGTATTTTTCCTTTTCTGGGATGTTTGAAAGTGTTTATAAAACTTTGCCGAAAGAAAAATGGACATATTTATTTTTATTCGGGCTTTGAATATCTGCATGTTCTCTGTCATCGCCGGGATATACACATACAGTATATTTCTGTCTAGACATTTGCCTTATTTCAGGCACATATGAGCTCTTTCCGATGCGAGTAACTGTGAAGTCAACTCTCAGTTGAACGGGATGTCTGTTTGTGCAAGCACTCCGTTCCGAGCAAACACTTTATAAACATCTGCCAAAAGAAGACTATGGATAAAAGTATGACAAAAAAGAAAGGGAAGAGGTGAAGGAATATGGATTTGGATTTACATAATTGTCAAAAGATGTCTTGCTAGAGTAAAATAAATGATTGCCCCAATATTTTTGTCCATATTGTGTACGTGTAACAGTATTCTAGGATAATAATTGTACGTTTGTATTTTTTCATGATTTTCTTTCTTTTAAAATGAAAAAAAATCCAAACATACATTTAAAGTACATAATATGTATTTTTTTACAATAGTGGTGACAACTGCAGCCTGTGTGTGGAATTAAAGTGGGAATAAAAATGTCAAACTGAGTTCTTCTTCTCTTGTTGTCTCTTGATGAAGTGGCTGCGGCTTCTGCGTCCATTGCGACCTCGTCTGCCGTCTCGTCACCTCGCTTCAAACGAAGTGTGCTGGAGCTGGGGGGAATGATCAAATGCAGCACTGGGAGAGCTCCTTTCTATTACACTTCCTACGGGTGCTACTGTGGACTGGGGGGCTGGGGCTGGCCACGGGATAAGACTGACTGGTGAGTGCAAAGTGCATATTTCACCACACGATATCAAGGCGCCTTTTGTTGTTTGCTCCAAATATCGCCTCAGGTGTTTATAGTGCTAAAAAAAATCCCAGTTGATACCCAGTATATAACCCACCTATACATTATATGGTCTAGAGCACAGGTGTCAAAGTCAAGGCCCGCGGGCCAAATCTGGCCCGCCACATCTTTTTTTCGGCCCGCGAAAGCAAATCAAACTTGTTAAATTCCATGATGATTGCTAAAATCTGAGCCAAAATTTCATATTTTTGGATGTGAACCACAATAAAAGTCATTATTCTTGACTTCAGATTTGAAAACGAGTTATTCTTTAATTTGCTATGTGCTCTATATGTAATATTTGAAGGGATTTAAACATTCTAATGGGTTCCCCAAATTCATAACGGCCCTCGAGAGGAAACCATAACTACAATGTTGCCCGCGGCAAAAAATAACTTTGACACCCCTGGTCTAGAGGGTATGAATTAGTTCCTATGAATCTGCTAGTTCCCAATATCTTTTTGGGAAGCCTTTGGGGAGCCTTAAAGGACAACCAACGTCTCCGGACAAGTTGTGTCCATAATTTGTAAAATGGCTTCAAATGACTTCTACTGGGCATATTTTAATACGATTCCACCGCATATAGCTATATTTTACGTTTTAAGAGTCGCGCTGAACATTCAGGAAGTCTTGTTTTTGAGTTGGTGACGAGTCCTCACGTGACGTCAGAAAAGGACCGCCTCCTGACCGTGATGGAAAGACGCATTGTGGCGTTTTTCCATCACGTCAATGTATTTTGCTGTACTGTTTTTTTTAAACCTTGTGTTACATCCAAAAGCCACCAGCAGAGGGAGTCCAAGCTCCATGGAAGGAATTTATCAGCCTTTGGAAACGGGCTATTTCATTCCTCACAGCTTGGTGGCCATTTTCTCGGCTCTTTTTGGGTGAGACATTCCCCCGCGCCCGTTTGCCCCAAAATGACACGGAATAAATTCTTTAATCGATTGCAAACATGTATGCTTTCCTCTTCAGAACTATTTGAATCATATTCATAACTGGATGTGTAACAAGAAAGCATATTATCCGAATCTGAAGCCATTGTTTTAATTCTCCAGTAATGCAAGACGTCTTGGCGTGATGTCACGAACTGGGGGGGCAGGGGGGGGCTGGGGGGGGACTTTCTGAAAATGCCCAATTCGCAGCAAATTTTGCAGATTTTGGACACTTTAAGTCATTTTTATTGGTGTTTTGCATTTGACTAAAAATATCATACTGCGTGTTTTGGGTATTTTAGATGCTATAAAACGTTTTTCTGGTGTCAGTTAAAAAACAAAAAAAGTGACGTTGGTTGCCCTTTAAATACCATTTCGAGTACTTCCCAATTCCACACCTAAATCTCAATTCACTTCATCGTTTTATCCTTTGTACCTCAAGGCTGCCAAAAACAACAATGTTTAAAATAAAGTGTGATTCCACCCAACACTTTGCGACCATCCCCTGAGCCTAAATTCGGACTGTTGCACAATCTTCTTTCTGGCCGCAGGTGCTGCCACGAGCATGACTGCTGTTTTAAAAAAGCATCGCGCCAGGGCTGCTTTCCTAAAACAGATCGCTATGATTGGACCTGCAATGACGGGACACCTGAATGTGGTATTGTTTTTTATGTTCCCCTTTCTCATGTCCGTGATAAAACAGCAAAACCACGAAATATGCACACAATGGGTCTGTTTCCATTGTCAATGAGGCAACCACAGTGAAGAGGAAACATATACACACCCCAATTCCAAAATGTTTTTGCAATGAGATTGAGCTTTCACTATTAACCCTCATATTATGTTTGAAAAAAAAAATCACATTGATTATGTTGTGGGTCATTTTTACTATGTAAAAATCCACAACATATTTGCTGTCCCATTGGGATATTTCCGAACTGTTTTGAAGAAAGGAAAAAGAAAGGATATCCAGTGCTTCGACACCGTTCGTCACATTTTGTCAACACAAAAACGGACATGAGTAAAATTGACCCGTATGACACATACATATGAGGGTTAATGTGATTGCCTGTGTTCATTATCTACATATGGAGATGCTGAATTTTTCTTAAAAATTCCAAATCCTCCTTTGAACAACACATCTGAATAAGACACCTCTCACATACCTGCACAAAAAGCCTCTAGGAAATGAACAAGTACGTTGCCGATGGCGCAATGTCTGATCACCTTTGTTCAAACATGCTTTTGGGTACAGCCTTTAAAAGGGTGTCTAAACAAAAGCAGACATTTGAAATCCAAGCAGTGCTTCCAATTACATTGCCACTGTATGATTAGTCCTTTTTTTAATCAAATCTGTGGCATCCTGTCAATCCTCCTTTTCCACTATTGACTAAAACAAGTGTGTCATCCATTGCAGGTGATTTCACTGACAAGTGTGACGAGCTTCTGTGTAAGTGTGACCGGGACGCCGCTATATGCATGCGAAATTCACCCTACCAAAGCAGATACACTCTGTGGCCGAATTGGTGGTGTGGCTTCCGCCGACCACAGTGTAGCAGTGACTAACCCAAGCATACATTTATGATACCGGAAGAAAATGAGTTTCATAATCAATGGCTATACGGCGTTGCAACAGTGGACTCTTATTATTCACTTCTAATTACAACACAAATGCTTTGTAAAGGTAAAATTGGTCTTATGACTATTTGAGAACAACGAGCTTCTGGGGAAATTGGGATTTTCTATATTCATCTTTTTTTTAAGTCTTTGCTGAATGACATCACTGCTGGGTGGTGTTTTCCACTGAGTCACTGAAAGGAGTTATTGGAAAAACTGCATCAAGCCTAAACTTTATGTGAAGGAGACATGGATGGTGAATGGAAAAGTGACTACTTCGTGTTAAAGATGTCATCGGGGTGTCATTTTTTTCTTTTGGGAAATAAACTTGTGACTGTGACTGTAGAGTGACCTTGAGAGTTTTTAAAGGCGCTTATAAAAGAAATGTATTATTATTATTATTATTATTATTATTATTATTATTATTATTATTATTATTATTATTATTATTATTATTATTATTATTATATAAGACCAAAATGCCGGTCCCAAGCCCGGATAAATACAGAGGGTTGTGTCAGGAAGGGCATCCGACGTAAAGCTTGGCCAAAACAAACATGCGTATCAAACCTCTAAAGATGGAGGAAACTGATTTGCTGTGGCGACCCCTTGAAGGGAAAAGCCGAAAGGAAAAGAAGATTATATAAAACCAAAATCCCGTCAAATTACCATAAAATTCCGTAAGTAACTATTCTCCTCTGCTTACGCTATCGTAAATGAAAAATAATAGTATGTGTATTAGAAACATTCGTATTTAAAATTAAAAAAAACAAACAACAAAGTTAATGGTAACTGAGCGTGCTCTGTGCTTCTGCGTGATGACGTATTTTTACGTTCAAGTTACCGGAAGCTACCTAAAGATGCCAGAAGATGGCGCCATGTTTCTCACTAGTATTCACTTTAATAAGAGTTACTCCATTCTGTTTCATTATTAGCTTTTCAACATTGAGTTGTACGTTACCAAAAACAAGGCAACGACTTGTTATTTTTATATGACACCTATACATGATGGACACTCCTCAGAAGGAGTCTTAGAACCTATACATACCGTTAAACGTACGTAAGTCATGAGCTGAGAACTCAGGACGACCCAATAACAACGCCCTTACAATTGATTGGCGATAACTCTGAAACTGTCTCCTTAGCGCCCGCAGGCTGATTAGTAAAAGGCACGGACGGGGTTCGAACCCGTGATCTTCGGTTTACGAGACCGACGCCTTACCACTTGGCCACCGCGCCTGCGGCATGCCAGTCACGTTTACTTCACATAATATAACTGCAGTTCATATTTTTTCTGTGTAAACTCTCAGTCGTACAGGAGTGGTCCATCGATGAGAAGGTTTCTTCAGCCGTCATCTGTACAAATTTCATATTCATATTCATACAGTTCATATTGTATATATGTAACGGAGTTGTGCGCTTAGAATATTAAACTATGAAGGAAGTGACGCAACGGCTCACAGTGTGGCACTATGTCCCGCCCATAGTTTCCAGAACAATCTCGAGGAGATTCAGGGTGAGTCGCAATTTTCTGTTGGTCTTGATTAACGCGCATTTTCATGAGAATATCTTATTTTGTTTCCCCTTTTGTACTGTCTAGTGTTATCTAATTAGTTCCCTTATTCATTTCGAGTCCAGATTACTTTTTGTGCCATTATTTACTTTACACTTTACACGTTTTGTCGAGTGGAACTTTGGAGCACATGTGCTTTTCTATTGCGCAGTTAATCAAGACCAACAGAAAATTGCGACTCACCCTGAATCTCCTCGAGATTGTTCTGGAAACTATGGGCGGGACATAGTGCCACACTGTGCGCCGTTGCGTCACTTCCTTCATAATTTAATAATCTAAGCGCACAACTCCGTTACATATAGATTAGTTCAGGGGTCGGGAACCTATGGGTCGCAAGCCATATATGGCTCTTTTGATGATTGCAAATGGCTTGCCGATAAAACTAAATACATATTCTGTTTTTTTCGCCGTTCATTTCCTGCTGGGACTGCAGTTGGCCGAAAGCGCCATTTTGATTGGATGATACTGGCCGTCGTGTAGGAACAGGTAAACGCCCCTTTAAATGAGCCCGAGTGCACTTCAGCTTGAATGCACCGAAGCATCGCCTTTGAGGAGAGAAAATTTCTTGATTGTAATTTGCAATTAAACAATTCCATCGATGAAACACTCGAATGTCAGTGACATTTTAACAAGCCCCATGTTAACGTTAGCATAGATATGCTTCTGCTGATGAGCCGTGTGCAGGCTAGCTCGCATAAATTCGCCTCTGGACCGGCAAGTTGAATTTCATTCAGATTGTTTGCCTGGATTTTTACCAATCACGAGGAACGGAAAACATTCATGTTAACGGTGAGTACTATCACAAAGTTATTTTAAATAATACATTCTTACATTGTGTTGAAAAGTGGCCGTGCGTGCGTGTGTGTGTGTGTGTGCACATACAAACACTCGCGTGCGCGCGCCCGCGTGCGTGTGGCTCTCACTGAAAAACATTTCTAAATATTTTACTTTTACGGCTCTCTTCGTCAAAAAGGTTCCCGACCCCTGGATTAGTTTATACTGGTATACACAAACTTAGATATCATTGTTCATATGTTCATGTTTTTACCTTTTTTATACATTTGCTTATAAATGGGTTTTTAAGAACATGTTTTTCCATCCTCTATTTACATCATATGCAGATATAATTTTTAAACCTCAAAATGTGTCAGTGTCCTACATTAAAAATATATATCGGAACGAAAGCTCTGTCTTTTTCCCCCACACTGGCGCCTCTTATGATGAAGTATGTTAATGTTAGGCATGACTGTGACTAAAGTTTCAAAGCTTTTTCTTGGATAGTAGTTGGTCTAACAATAATAATTGATAAGTACATACTGTAATACGGATTACATTTACTTAGTTTAATTCATAAAAATACATTTTAAATATTTTCCTGATTCAAAAGAGAAAGTGTGAGAGATTTATCGCGCTGGTCGGTTTGAAATATGAAGTTTACATTTTTTTAAAGCCTTTATTTAATTGTACAACAAAAGCCGCACACAACCGGCGGTGGCACAGAGAGGCCAACAGACTGAAACGTGATCCCTATCCGGAAAAGAAAGTCTGGACAAGTGCAATTAACATGAATAACATGCATAATATCAATGCATTTTAGCTACGTTTGTTTTAAAATAAGACAGCACTGTTGGGTTTCTGTGCTTGCAATGGTTACCACATGCATACACTGAAAAGTATATTCATATTTTTTAAAAATATTTTAGAAGCACAATATGAAGCCATTGACCTTCCTCCCAGCCAACGTGCATAAATGTGCTTAAATGAGACCATCCACGTCAATCTGTGACATTTTCAGTCTACCCTGTAGCGATCTTGTTCAAAGTTGTTAACATGAATAATATGCATAATATCAACGCATTTTAGCTACGTTTGTTTTAAAACAAGACAGCACTGTTGAGTTTCTGTGCATGCAATGATTACATGCATACAGTGAAAAGTATATTCATATTTTTAAAAAATATTTTAGAAGCATAATATGAAGCCATTGACCTTCCTCCCAGCCAACGTGCATAAATGTGCTTAAATGAGACCATCCACGTCAATCTGTGACATTTTCAGTCTACCCTGTAGCGATCTTGTTCAAAGTGCAGTTAAAACAGCCCCGATTTAAAGATCTGAGTTGCTCGCTAGATAGCTAGCTAGCCAGATAGGTAGATAGTTAACAGATAGCTAATAGATCGCAAATAGATAGTAAATAGATAGCAAATATCTAGCTAGCTGGGTAGCTAGCTAGATAGCTGCATAGCTAGATAGCTAAATAATAAAAAGAAGTGAAGTGAAGAAAAAAAGAAAAATAACGTCAAGAGAAAGACAAACAAGCTAATTGGGACAAAAGAAAGTTGAGCCAAAGAGCAAAAAAAGAAAAAAAGACACATTTGAACGGCGCGACAAAATGGCCGCTGTGGAAAAATAGGAAGAGCAGAGCATCTTCGTCTTTAGTAAGTTCACAGAGTTGCTTGTTTTGTAGCCACAAAGGGGACACAAGCCAGTGTCTTATTGTGCCGGCCCCAAGCCCGGATAAATACAGAGGGTTGTGTCAGGAAGGGCATCTGACATAAAAGTGTGGCCAAAAGCTTGGGGTCGCCACAGCGAATAAAACCTCTGAAGTTGGAGGACACTGATTTGAGAGGAAAAGAAGACGTTTTAGGTTTCTCAGCAATCCGGCAGAAAACTAAAATGGTCATTGTGAGACGGATCGGCTTGATGTGACCCTGACCATAATGGGGCATGCTGGTGTGAAATCCAATTGAATAATCCATCTGATTATAAAGCGACCCCCATTTCTCTTATAGTGCCACCACCCCTACCACACATTCCCGATCCGTCTCATTGTCATTTAATTTATGATGAGGTCTCTTTGTCGGGTTGAGTTGGGCAAATTGTAATATAAAGAAGAGCAACTTTCATTCAGGTAGGTTTGTGAGTGTGGGGGAGGGGGGTCTGTTGTGGTAAACCATTCTAGAAGCCTCCTCACCCGATGAAATGCCAGACATAAAAGTACTATCAGCGACTCTCATATTTCTTCTGTTGGGTTATCCTTGTCACTCTGAGGACAACACGTGTGGCCAGCAGACGTGCTGCATGGATGAGGACAACAGCCAATTCAGCATGTTCAAGATGCCCTCCTGCTGGGCGGACCGCCAGCCTGTCAATATGGTATTTTGATGTAGGATGAAAATGAGACCCCCCCTATGCAACAGAAAGAGAGAGAGAGAGGGGCTGGAACAGAGAAAGAGAGGACTCGAAAAGGGAAGAACCCTCGACAGATGGACTCGTTTGTTATTAAAGATGGCGGCGATGTTGACAACGGACCATGGGGAAGACTGCTGGACTTGTAGTCTGGCGGTGGACAACCAGGTAGCCCACAGGAAGCGAGAGAGGCAGGTAGGACGTCTGGTTATCTTGCCGCTGCGTCATCGGTCCATTGTCTGTTTTTTAGTCTTGGTGGCACGCTGGTGTTGGTGTGTTTGGACTGTCATCAAAAACAGAGCACGTCATTTGATGTAAGTGATGAATGTGCATTCGAAAGGCATCTAGAGACCATCAACATTTGATTTCATTTTAGTCCTCCACCGAGCCACTGTCCTCTTTTCAGATATCTTGCAATTACATCATCGACCTTATTTTAATTATTTTATCCATATGGAACTTGGGCTCTATCTGTGATTGAAATAAATCCAGAATTTGTTCAATCCCGCTGTTTAATCCACTCCGAGTCCTGTTAATCGTGACACATTGATCCAGGACAAAGACCGTCAGCGGGAGTCCAGCATAAATTCTGTGACAGGCTTTCCCAGACGGCCAAATAAATATGAACAAGCGTTTTAATATTCAAGACAGACTTTAATTTAAACATTCAAACAATGGCTTTAGGTATCACTCTTGAATGTTTAGTTCAAGTTATAGGCTATAAGAACATGGCAGTACTGTATTATTTTCGCTTATGACTGTTTTTGAAAGGGAGCGACATCTTTGTATGCTTTCAGAAAAGAAGTGTTGCTTCAAATATCTTAATGGGCTTTTGTTCATCCACAAATCCACCGAGATAAGCCCATTTCATCCAAGGCCTAAACAAATCCACATTGACGCCTGGAACAAAGGCCGAGGAGAAGCCCCAATGGGAGACAAAAACAGAAGCTGTCTGGGACAAAGAATGCGACACTTTATTAAAATAGTATAAATATTTTTTATGTGGAGAAACAAACAGAATTTTTTGGTGCTCATTTTGGGTTTAAACAAGCAGTGGAAAAACTGAAACGGTTCAGTAGGGCAATGGCATTGCTTTTAAAGGACAACCGACGTCACTTTTTTGTTTTTTAACTGATACCAGAAAAACGTTTTGTAGCATCTAAAATACCCAAAACATGCAGTATGATATTTTTAGTCAAATGCAAAACACCAATAAAAATGACTTAGTGTCCAAAATCTGCAAAAAATTGAGCTGCGAATTGGGCATTTTCAGAAAGTCCCGTCCCCAGTTCGTGACGTCACGCCAAGACATCTTGCATTGGTAGTGAATCAAAACAAAGGCTTCAGATTCGGAGAATATGCTTTCTTGTTACACATCCAGTTATGAATATGATTCAAATAGTTCCAAAGAGGAAAGCATACATGTTTGCAATCGATTATAGAACTTATTTGTGCCAGTTTGAGGCAACATTGGGGAAAATCTCTCACCCAAAAAAAGAGGCACAAAATGGCGACCTCCTGTGGCCACCTCCGTTTCCACAGGCTGATAAATTCCTTATATGGCGCTTGGACGCCCTCTTCTGGCCTTCTGGCGGCTTTTGGGTGCAACACGAGGTCCCCAGACCAAACAAGTACAGCAAAATACATTGACGTGATGGAAGGACCGCTACAATGTGTCTTTTTTTCCGTCAGGGGCGTTCCTTTAGTGACGTCACGTAGGGACTCGTCACCAACTCAAAAACAAGACTTCCTGAATATTCAGCGCGAGTCTTAAAACGTAAAATATAGCTATATGCGGTGGAATCTTTGTAAAATATGCTCAGTAGAAGTCATTTGCAAATTATTTTTTGCAAAGAAGCCATTTTACAAATTATGGACACAACTTCTCCGGAGACGTCGGTTGTCCTTTAAGTAAAGGTGTTTGCCAAGAAATTTAATCCAACCGGGGGGGAGCATACCTTTGATCCATCTGATTGACTGACAACTACAGAGGCAGGGTCATAGGTAAATATATGTTAATTCTGGCAATAATAATTTAAAAATGTATTTTATCATTTTACTGCACAGGGCATCAGTCAAAAGTCATGGAAACGTGCTATCTTTGTAAAATTGCTGATTCTTGTGACATTATTGTGATGTTATGAATCCTGACCTATAGACAATATTAATTTTTATATTTTTTTATGGATTGGATTGGATGAGCCTTTATTAGTCTCACAGTGGAGAAATTTAAATTTCACAGCGGAAAAGTTATGAAAGGGAGAGGAAATGAAAGAAAGAAGTAGAAAAACAAAATACAGGAGCTGCTGTACAGGCAGCCACTCTTGTGGCGCCATCTTAAAGTCAAAACACCCCAAAAAACTAAATAACAAATAATGTGGCACAACACAAAAGATACAAAAGACAGTCATTCAATCTTAATCACTTTTCTGCACCCTCTTTATTGTATGAAGCAGTTCTAGATGAAAGAGGAGAGGATCAAAGCGTCCTTTTCACCAGTGGATCAGGGACGTCCTAGTGGAATGTGCACATCTGCTACAAGCTAAACGTTGAACGCAAACACAAAGCTGCAGCATCCATTGACAAAAATAATTGCACATAAATTCGCTTCAATTCCATGCCGTGCCACTTTCACGTATGCATCGGTGCTGTGTGCTGACGCTCATTTCTTCTCATCGCGGGCTCCTCAGGCCATGCATCCATCCAACCGCAGACTGTTTAACTGCACCGAACTTTCCGATGAACAAAGCGGGGCTGTGAAAATGCTGCCCATTACAGGTGCAAAAAGCGCAATTGCCCCGAAGCTATCCAGCAATGACAGTCAAATGGCACCAACATTCCACCCAATCAAAAACAGTGCTGCCATATTTGTGCTACCGAAAAGTCTATCAAAAGGCATTAGGGCTTGCTAAAAAATACTTTTTTTCCTCTTTTAGATACAAATGGATGGAAAAGACCAAATTGGGCGACCTTCTTTCATGGAAGCCAGGTGTGTTTTCCATGAACTCAAAACATGTCCAAACTTTGTGATGGAGTCATCAGTGATTGAACGTGCGGCCGGAGGTTGCAGCGGGGGAATGTTCAACCACGAGGTAAAACAGCATTTGTTCAACTTATTTTTGATTACTGCTCAAAGTTCCAATTGTTGGATGATCATTACCAGGTTTTAATTAAATTTTCATTAAAGGATTTAATGCTGCTCAGCCATCTTTCTAAATATTCATGTTCCATGGCATGAAACAGCTTAAAATGTTTGAGCGGCGATATGATAAGGCAACGTTTGAAACATTTTCCTGCACTTTGTTGCACTTGAGTGTTTTGATCCATATCCGCCATCAATTTGTCCGCATGTGTTATGCTCGTCCAACGTTTATCCCGAGTGCAGTAGAACTGTGCGAGCGCTCAGTTGCTGCCAGGTATGAGAGCGGATCTGAAACAATCTATTTGGCAATATTTGCCTTATTCTGTCTTTCTTTTGTACTTTCAAGTCAAATGGTGACATAATTAAAAATGCCTGGTGGGCTTTGCGCCGCACAACACAGGAAATGGTCGTGCCGTGTTAAAAGGAAAGCAAACTGTGACTTTCTATGTTGTGAAGTTAACTATAAGTAAATGCGAAAACATCAACGGACTCCTTAGAATCATCTTTAGAAGCTAGCCAGTGTTTACAATGAGAAATTGAACATGCTGTTAGCTAATGTTGCTTCGACTCGTGATGTGAGCTCAGGAGACGCTATGCTAAATCACAGCTTTTGTTTCTGCTTGCTTGATTATGCACTTATGAATAAATAAGGCCAAACACATGCAGAGTTGGCGTTTGTATTCAAGACGCTATTTCTAACACGAGGCAGCGGTAGTGGAATGTTGACGCCGATTCTCTCTTCTTCCATCGATAATGGCTTCAAACAAGGTGTATGCCAGATGTTTCGTCTGTGTCGTATGGGAGTGGTCCATCAAGGAAAATGTTTCTTCAGCCGTCATCTCTGAGGTTAAAATCTTAGCTAAAGAAAATAAATGGCTTGAAAGAGGAGTAAAAAAAGCAAATTTTGTAAAACAGCAAAACCCTTCACTAAATTGCCATGGTGGTTTAAGGTATAATTTAGACAGACTTAGACAGACTTCTGAGGCCTATACCATGTAGGCTTAGTCATGCTAATGAGGTAAACTAGAGCCAGGGATAGAACATTAGGGGTAATCAGTTGGCTAATGAGGTGAATCCAGAGCCAGGGATAGAACTATAGAAGTAATCAGAGTGGAGAGGTAATCAGATTGGCTCATGAGGTGAAATCAGAGCCAGGGATAGACAATACAGGTAATCAGATTAGCTAGCTTCAGGGATGGTCCACTGCTCCCCCAACCTTAGAGCAGGGACCTTATCAGAGCAGAGGTCTGACACGGCCACCTCTGTTCATGAGGGATATAGGGTCAGTTACCAGCACAACTTTAGTTCGCTGACGAAGCTCTACGGATGAGAAGAGAACTGTCCGAGACCTTCAAAGAAGTACAGGTGACGGCTGAGGAAAACCTTTTCCTTGATAGGCCAGATGATGTCCATGATCTTCAGTATATTTTGGCGTTGCTGAGGTGGGCGTTGTTTTTTTCCAAATCATTTATTTGAACACACTTTGTGGTGTTGATGCATTTCTTTTAATTTTTCAGTACAACGATAGTTTGCGGGCGGTCCGGTGGGCCAGTGGTTAGCCCGTCAACTTCACAGCGTAGAGATAATGGGTTCAATCAGGGTGCCCCTTAGCTAATGCTCGAAGAGGGCTGGGATAGGCTCCAGCACCCCCGCTATTGAAATGGTGGCATTTAGAGGCAAAACTGTGTACAATACTGTATATATTTATTCATTCCTCGATTTCACAGGAAGAAAGACAGCTGAGGTTTGTACAACATGCAGTACACAAGGCAGTACAGCCGTAGTTGTGGGAAGCGGCAATGCACCCTTTGGCCGATAGGGGCGCCGCGCACCATCATGCAGCCGACACATTAGAAGAGAAGAGAGACAGCCTGGCTGACAGCCGCCGACTGTCCTCTTTGTTACGCTTCAAAACTCTCGCCATCCTCATCCTATGACGCCGTCCGAGGCGGCTGCTGGTTCCGGTCCAGATGCCCGCTGCGTTCCGCCGGGCCGAGAAGGTGAAGTATTTTTCACTTTTGTTCGGGGGTCGTGCTGACAGCGGAGGAGAGATTGCGGTAGTCAGTAGTGTGGGGCAAGGGAGGGAGATAAGAGATTAAATGCGTGCGTTGCCGTCGCTTTACTGCTCCTTGGAAAATCCGCTCAGAAATGTGCGTGTAAATGTCCCGAGTGTGGTTCTCGACGCCCGCGAAAGTAACGGCGGTGGTCTCGCCTCTAGCGCGGACTACTTAATGTACGCGCGGACGGCGGAGGCAGCGCGGAAATGTCAGCGGGTGAACAGTGCCACAAAGTTGTGCACTTGTCGGTGTGCCACTCGGAGGCCTGCTGGCTCGCTGTGTGTATACCGAGTTAGTTTCAGGCGCCCCTCCCCCAGTTCGGCCGCCTCTCTCATGTTCATTTTTGACATGAATGTGGCGAAGCTCCTTCACGTCAAAGAGGAATGACCACGAACAATTCCATTTTCTGACACGTACTGTACCTGCCAGGACCTCCGCAAAAGACAACACCTGCGACGCCAGGTCAACGAATATCAATGCGCTAGCTTGCGACCGAACAACAACCAATGTAGGAACCAAAATGCCAATATAATTGAGAATATTCACAAATGAACAGTCAATTGTTGCCCAAAATTCGCAGTGGAGCAGCCAGTTAAACATTAATGCTAACGCGACAAGATAAATACCACGTCGAGCGCTCCACGTGGCTATAAATGACCGAATACATCGCCCACATGATTCATTACGTTTTTACAGCAGTGATGTGCTTAACCCAATAACATATATACGTGTGCATCTCCGACTAGTTTATTCTGATATTAATGGCAAAGCTAAAAACTCAAAATCGCTTAATAGATCCGTCTATCCATTTTCTATTGCTTTTATCCTCACTGGTGTGGGTGAGCAGATCCTCATTTCAGCTGATATATAGCAAGAGGTCTTGTCGATATAGACACAACAAACCATTCACATTTAACCTAACAACACCCATGAACAAGTCTTACCACAGACAAGACTGGAGAGAACATACGTTGCAAAGTCCACACAGGAATGGGTGCAAACAATAGTAGAACTCAGAAACAGAACCGATTTGCCGTAGAACGAACAACGGAGCCTTGTCTGCCTTGGAACAGTCATTCAGGTTATAAAACAGAAAAGAAGAGTGCAAATGTATCAGAGAAAATTCTTACCCAAATAAACAGGATTCATGCATTATATAATAGCTGGATGTAAAAAAAAGCAGAAATGCCTCCGGTATACTTTGGTAAAGTTGAGCACGGCAGCCAAACATGCTTCAAAATTTCAAAGTTGTTCACAATTCCCAATAAACCGTTGCCTTTTTTAATCAGTTGTATTTTTTTTACACATTCTATAAACTTATGCTTCACGTGCACACGTGAGGCAAGACAGGTAGTGGGTGCCCTGAAGCACTTCACAATCATAGTCGATTTTGTTTGTGCGTGCGCATTTGTGTGTGTGTGTGTGGCAGCAGCTCAAATTGGAGTGTGTCAAAACCATACATTACTAACATGTCACCCTTATCAATCCAAAAGAAAACCACACCCTCAACCAACAGATATGCTCCTTTGCATTTTTACTTTACAATTAGGTCAATGACGCATATCCTCGTACAACCTTTCAAATCTTGACACATGCAATGCTTCAGCTGACCGTGCAATAAGGACACGTGGAACGCGAATAAAGTGTGATGTAAGAATGAATCAAGCGACATTTGAAGTACATGTGAGTTAATAGAAGGTAATTTAATTAATGCTCCAAACCTCAAACGAGCTTTTCATCATGATACACCCACTATAGTGCCAAAATAATACTGGTTTAAAAAAAAAAGACATATTCATCCTATTTCCAGGCAGGAAAATGCAAACCCAATTTGAAGCCTGTGTATGATTTAACCATTCAGCTCTATATGCTTTCCTCTGGCTTAATGCTAAATTTGCTTTAATTTGAGTGTTCAGCTCGAACTGGCCACTTGAGTCCTTCACGAAAAAGCTGATTGTGCAGAATAATAATAAAAACGGGATGCATGCTTAAGCCAGAGTCTTATGGATATATTTTCCCCCTATGCAGGAGTTACTCTGCTGTGGCGTAAGTAGGCATCTGGATCGAGTTCTCGTGTTTTTCGGCCTCAACGGGGAGCTTCTTCTCGGATGCCAGGACTATGAGCGTGAGCAACCACGGGGACTTCCTCGTCGACCTGGGTGGCAGCTTCAATGAGGATGCGCCCAGACCTCCAGTCCCTGGGGAAGAGGGCGAGCTGGTGCTCACCGAATGCCATAGCTCCGGCGTCCCGCTATCCAGAAACCTCAAATGTGAAGCGTCCGTGGCCACGCCCAGGCGGCCGGACCTGGACTTGGGCTACGAGCCAGAGGGCAGTGCTTCTCCGACGCCGCCTTATCTGAGATGGGCGGAGTCGCTTCACTCTCTGCTGGACGACCAGGATGGCATCCATCTATTCAGGACGTTCCTTAAGCAGGAGGGATGCGCCGACCTGTTGGACTTTTGGTTCGCGTGCAGCGGCTTCCGAAAACTTGAAGCCGCCGAGGGCAACGATGATAAGCGGCTCAAACTGGCAAAAGTCATCTATAAGAAATATGTTCTGGACAACAACGGCATTGTTTCCAGGCAGATCAAATCAGCGACTAAGTCTTTCATCAAAGACTGCGTGATGAAGCTACATATCGATCCGGCCATGTTCGACCAGGCTCAGACAGAGATCCAGACAACAATGGAGGAAAACACCTACCCTTTATTCCTTAAATCTGATATCTATTTGAAACACGCTCAGGCAGGTGGAGAAAGCCCCAAACCGTATGCTGATCATAGCCCACTTCCGAGTCACACAAAGAACCCAGCGGGTTATTTGCCAACGTTAAATGAGCACGAGGAGTGGAGATGTGACCAAGCGTCGGAAAATCACCCCGAGTGTGACCTCACGCTCAGCAGCAGGCTCACTCGGAGGCTATTCACGGAAACGCCATCACATCGGACCACGGGAAGATTCCAGGAAGAGTACAGGTAACTCCTTAGAGCTTCATTATTTTCCCTCCCAGCTTTCCTCTGCCAACTGCTGAATTGGAAGTAACCCCCACAACCTCACCACCCTTCCCCGCCACCTCCAAAGCTGCCCGAAATGTGAGATTGAAATGTGCGTAGTGGGAGATAAGAGGCAGATGGCGCGTGAAGAATTCCAAGTACTTAAAATTGGGCTGATGAGAAGGCTGCAGGGGAACTTTCACTTTTTGTAAATCAGAGAATCCGCTTCTTTTGCTGCCACTTTGCCTTAAGTCTGCGACTGCTGACTAAATACAGCATACCGACTATCTTCCGGATATGGTTTGTTTCCTTTGTCTGCCTTCTTCCCTGTAATGTCACTATCGGTTATCAAAGCTCTCTTCAGGCAACCATCCATGGTTCAAAATCAGATTATTCAGATTATACACAAAGATAATCCGTCTGCTACACAGAAGGCTACAGGAATCGCAGAGTATGCTAAATCCCCCTCCAATGTTGGAGTTTTGTTCCCTAGCCCCTCTGCAATAAATGATACCTACAATATAAAATGACAGTAGACTAAGTGTCATTTTATTCATGGCATTTACAGCATTTATATTTTAAAAATATATTTATAGGCATTTAAAAATGGTTTAAACATGTATCATATATTAACTCATACGCTGCTTTTCCCGAATTTATTCAGGAATTGAAAAGTTTGACGTTGAGCACCATTCCCGAATTTGTTCGTGTTTTTGTTCTTGCAGGGCGTGATGATAAAGCACTGGTCAGACCGTTGGCAATGTTTTTTCCCTTCCACGAGGGGGCAGCATTTACCTTTTATCTATGTTAGTGCTTTGTTACAGCTTCAGCTGTCATTAAAGCGGTATAGAAATCAATGTGTACGTATTGTCGTGTATTGTGTACAGCCACCCCCATTTCAAGCTTGGATACCGCCAGACCCATATAACTTAGGAATTAACTCTTTTTTCTGATGAAAGAAGACAGTACAGTACATATAAGGATTCTAACACTGTATTGAAAATTAATGTAGTCCTAAAACTCAATTTTCTGTGGGTCCTGCAATTTAAGTGAAAATGACAGGCACTGGAGTGGACACATTTTAGCACTTTATATGGCAGTAAATTAGTTAAAGGTGTAGCAAATCCCATATTTTATTTGTTGTTATTTTTTTAAAAATAATATGTTACATGTAGCCCTACTAGTCCTACTTTCTTATTAATACTCCTTTTGTGAAATATGAGAAATGCAATAAAATCCACCTTTTTTGTCTATTTTGTTACTTGCTGTTCACTGAAAATGACATCCTAGTTGCACAGGCATGACAAATCATGTGAGCCGTGATTGGCTGTAAATTTGAAATCGCAGCATTTGGCTTCTTTCGACCGCAATAAGAATTTTCAACAAATAATAACTGACTAAACAACACATTTGAACAATGTTTTCCCTAACCATACTGTGTGTTCCCAAGCTGTAAGATTCACGTTTAAAAATATTTTTGTTGACTTTTAAAATGACCAATATCTAAAATAAATAATGGATACTGTTTGTAGTGTAAGAAACTCACATATAAAAGTTAAAAGCTAGCAAAGTGAGCACACAGAGAGACATTGCTGTTGCGTGAAGAAAACAACCAAAGGCGAGTGCAGCTGTTCAATATTGATAGTGTTTGAAATCTCAGGAAAGTGTGCAGGAGTGGGAAAAAAAAACATCTGCACATCCCGCCGCTGCAGTGGTTTCAGTCATGTCCATCCAGACTTCTGTGATGTATAAGTAATAATGGAGCCACAGGTATACGGATGCGATCTCGAGTTCAAGAATCAATCATCCTTGCTTTGTACAAAAACACTCCTCTTGCCTTTTTCTATTGACCTTTGTCTAAATCTCACCTTTTTTCCCCCTCTCTGGTAATTCCCTGATGTCCCCTTATTTTGTGCTCTGCTTGTTGCATACATTTCCATTATTAAGGGTTGTGGAAGCCGAAGGAATTAGCCGGTTACAAAGGTTTCTCATTGAGCCTTTTTTTTCCGTTTGAGTATGCATTCTAAACAGGAAGGGAGCTCAGTCGAATGCTTCAGGGACTTCCAATGAGAATAAGAAAGACAATGTCGAACATCTATAATTCATGTGCGGGATGCGTTGTCAGAAGTATTTTCGGCAACGTCAAGCACAGATTCTGTACGATGTCAAATGAATGTCGCGATGCTTGACGTACGACATTTGGCTTGTTAAAATTTGGTGTACTACGCAGTCATCACAGCAGCAGGACGATGCCGAGCAATGAGTGCATTGAAAATGCAAAGCACCATGTGCCACCTTGGCTAAAAACAAAGTTAGTTTTTAAATTCTAAGATCCTGAATATGTGTATAGGTCTTAATTTGTCTATGTATTATTTTGTATGTGTTTTACTAGTAAAAAGAACAAACAGAAATGGTGTTGGTATTGTTCCAGGGGCAACACCCCTTTATTATTTAACCACCCGCCACGGCCAAGAAAATAAATCACGAAAGATGAACATTACAACAATAATAATTGAAACATATTTTGAGTGAGATACTAATTCAATCTTATTCTGTATTGTATTTTTTTTAATTCTTCCCCAATTTTACAAAAAATATTTTCACACTGAAGTATTTAGCCAATAATTTATGGGATGCCAATAAAAACTTGTGTGCTACATCATCCTTGTATCTGAAGATGGTGAAATGTATAAAACACATGATTTAAAATTAAAATCACCCTTTTAAAAGAATAAACAGGTGTTATAAGATTGACATTTTAGGGTTGCTCCACCCAAAATGTGTTGCTGACACGCGAATGTGAAAATGAGAACACCAGATGCGGGCCTTATGCACGTAAAAAAATCATTGCCGCCGCCCTTCCCACTCTCGAGGACTTGCACACTGCAAGAACCAAGACAAGGGCACGGAAAATCCTACTGGACCCTTTGCACCCTGCCCATCACCTTTTCCAGCTGCTCCCCTCAGGCAGGCGCTACCGATCCATGCGCACCAAATTCAGCAGAAATTTACACAGCTTCTCGCCCTGAGCCATTACTCTCTAAATAGGAAGCTAAATCTAGGGTGACCCAAAAAGATGCATACCCATGTAAATTTCAATTGTGGCTTTGGTTAAAAAGCTATTTATTTCAAATTACAACCACAATTAATCAGTTTATGGAAGACCATTCACCAGAGTTTCAGCTATTTGTCAATTTTTAGTCAATTTATGGCCTTCCCAAAATGTGTTCCAAATGTCCACCATTTCGTTGCAAGCAAACCTGTACTCGTCTGACAACATTGTCAATCACTTTTACACACTCAGGTAATTGAACACCTAATAAACACTGTCTGTAAGAAAAGAATCTAAATTAGATACAGTAAAGTCTCGTTATATCGATATCGGATATATCGATAGTCCCGGTTATATCGATACTATTTCTATGCACGCACGGAGAAAATTACATGCAAACAGGGTCGGATATATCGATAGTCCCGGTTATATCGATATTTTTTCGGACTCCCTTGAATATCGATATAACGAGACTTTACTGTATCTAGTAGACAGGATGAACTTAATACAACTATACATTCCTTGTGTGTTCTACACACTTGGCCAATAAAGAGGATTCTAATTCTGATTGTCCTGTGTGCTTAACACAGGTGTTTTTTTACTCTAAATTAATTTGCAATTAACATGATCCCTAAAACAGAACCCTGTGGTACACCATTATCAATTTTTGTTTTCACTCCAGACATACACCTGGTCGGGAGCCCGCCGACTGCTACTATGCCAACGCCGGTCATGCAATGGCTCCAGCCACCAGCGCCAATGACAGTGAGCAACAAAGTATGTCCAGCGATGCCGATACGCTTTCCCTTACTGACAGCAGCGTGTAAGTATTTAGTTTTTTTTTTTTGTTATTCTTTTTTCATTCTTGTTTTTGTTCAACTTCAAGTGTTGTTTATTTATGGGAGCATTTCTGAAAATGTTTGTTTATTTCAGAGATGGCATCCCGCCTTACAGATACCACAAACCTCATCGGCGGGAGATGCACGAGAGTGCTCGAGCAAACGGGCGCGTACCGCTGCCGATCATTCCCGTGAGTTATTCATGGTTTACCTCCCTCCTCCCTCCTCCATCTCATTTCCCTCTCGGTTTCTTTCAACTATCTGTCTCTGCTGTATTTGTCTCTCTTCACGTGCATCCCCGGAGATGGTGCATATTTACCGTGTGTGTGTGTGTGTGTGTGTGTGTGTGTGTGTGTGTGTGTGTGTGTGTGTGTGTGTGTGTGTGTGTGTGTGTGTGTGTGTGCGCGTGTGTGCGTGTGTGTGCGTGTGTGTGTGTGTGTGTGTGTGTGAGAGAGAGAGAGAGAGTGTGCGTGCACGCTATGAAGCCTGTGAGGGAGTATAAGAATAGCGATGAAGGGAAGGCTGTCTAAACGTAGCTTCTTGCTTTTCGAAAGCTGCTCCGAAGCAGAAGAGAAGGTTCCCCCATGACAGCCGGAAACCTCCCCCGTGCAGCTGAGGTTGCCTCTCGCCAGCCCTAATTAGGCCGACCAATCGGGAGGCCATGTAAATTGACTGCATTTTGCAGCACTAATCCTCCCTCATGTGTCCTCATGAAGTCACTATGAATTAACCGATACAAGGAATGTTAAGTCAACTTTAGATCGTTCTTCAAAATACAAAGTTTCTTTTTTTTGTGCCATTTACGAAAGGTTCTCAACCAAAAAAATTGCTGATTTAAAACCGCTTCCCCTTTTCCAGCGCACCAACAGGATTCCGAAAGACATCCACGTGGCGCCCGAGCGTTTTGCCGCTGACCTGATCCTCCGCCTGGAGGGCGTCCTGAGAGAGAGGGAGACAGAGGAGCATATCATGAGGTTACGAGTGGTATGTCTGTTCCCTTCTTGTCCAGCGAATAAGATGCAAGTCGTCTTTTAAGACCAGTCGAACAATGTGAAGCCTTGTATGTTGTGCATTCAGCGAGACAATTATCTCCTAAGACAAGCATTTAAACCGATAACATGTCATCTTAGTTTGCCCGCGTGGCACCCGGAGGCGCCAGTCAAGTTTTCAAAGGAGGTTTCAATGAAATTAATGAGGCCAGCGATTAAGAGTAGGCCAAATAAATAAATAAATAAATAACAGCTCAACATGAATCACTTGGCGAGTTCTGTCATCGTCCCGCCGGCAATTTGACTTTGCGCACCAATCGGATGGAGCCACCTGGGCTTGTAAGCCGGGAACAGCGTGGCAGCCGTTTCATGTCACTTGAGTGCCAGTGAAATGCACCTCAGTACGCAGAGCCAAGTCTTTGGTTTGGATTGGATCTCAATGAAAAGAGGAAGCGAATGAACACGTACGCTTACTGGTACCTTAGCCTTGGATTCTGCAATAGTAGATTCCACCGTCTCCTCTCTGCCCTCAATCTCACACCCAAATACTACTCATGGATGCTCCATAATTCGCATTTTTTTTCAAAATATATGTATATATTGTATATATCACATAGTGAATGTTGTTTGTAGGATCCACATAATTTGGACTTCTTCCTATTCTGTTTCGGAGTTGTGTCGATTTTTTTTTTTTTTTTTTCCCTAGACTCAACGTTCAAAATAATCTTCCGTCTATTTACCCTGCAGTCTCTCCACTCCAATACACACCTAATGACAAAAATAAACATGATAATGTTAGTTTGACCTTAGAGTCTTAGCTCTGATGCCGCAATATTTTGCTCTAGTCTCCAGTTTTCTGCGTTTGTGCTTGCAAAGCAAATCTTGTTGTCAACGCTGGCAAATCGGGGCACATTTTCAAGACTCAAAGTTTTTTTTTCATGATGTTGCCATCATGCGGAGAACATGCATCTGACCCCATTAAATCATTCACTGCCAGACGTGCAAAAATGTGTCCAGTGCCAGGGTTTTTGTCATTGTCACTCGAATTCCAGGACCCACAGAATATTGAGTTTTAGGATGACATAAACATTCAGTACAGTGTAAGAAACCTTAGACTCTCTTCTTTGATCAGAAATAAAGAGTTAATTCCTAATTGATATTGATCTGGAGTTATATGAGCTTGAAATGAGGGCAGCTTTCCAAAATACAATGCAATACATACATATTGGTTTATATCATGCTTTGACAACAGCTGAAGCTGAAACAAAGCGCTAACATGGAAAAAGAGAAATGCTGCCCTCTTGTGGAACAGAAAAAACACTGCCAGAGGCCTTGGATAGTGCTTTATCGGCACCCAAACAAGAAAAAATTAAACCCGAACAAATTCGGGAATGGCGCTCTACGTCATATTTTCGATTCCTGAATAAATTTGTGAATGGCAATGAATGAGTTATGGCTTCTGTGACCTTCCAGGTTTTAAAATCGAATAGAAATTGTTTTATGTCTTTGTTTGGTGCAGATACAATGGCATTGTAATTTAAAAAATAAAATATCAAATAAAACTATAATATCACTTATACAAAACACGTCACAGTTATTGTGTGGAAATAATAGTTCGTACAAGTTGACGGCGACCTGTGTGAGAAATTATATGAATGTAAAAAAATAGCACTGTAGTGACTGTTGGCGATCATTTCATTATTTCCCACCAAAGGAAGAGGAAGGTGACGAAGGCTTCCCCGCCGATGCTCACTCACAGAACTACGCCGACTACTATGGCCCCTTTCTGAGAGACGCCCACGAGGAGAACCCCGAGAGCATCTTAGACGAACACGTCCAACGGGTCATGAAAACTCCAGGTTGCCAATCACCCGGAACGGGCCGCCACTCTCCCAAGTCACGCTCACCGGAGGCTTTCAAAGGGATGCCGATGCCGCCTTGGCCCGCTCTGGATAAACAACATCCTTGCAGGCAACATGTCAAGGGAGAGTCGGGTCACCACTGCAAGCATCACAACCACCAGTTGGAGTCACCGCCGGGCGTGACATCTACAAACCTGGAGCATGGAGCTTATGGGTATGTTTTTTCAGCTAAGCCTGTGATGTCTTCTCCTTCCCCAATATTCATGAAAGATTGTTCTGTCATGCAGGAGCAAAAGTAGTGCACAATGTAGACGATCGTTCAAGCGTGGGGAGGAAGCAGGACCCCCTGAGGAGGACCTGGAGAAGAAGCAGAATATCCTCTTGTGGCTAATGGAGGGACAGAAGGAGATGATCCGACACAAGAGAAGCCCGTACGGGTCAGACAACATTTGTTTTGTAACTTTCCAGAACCTTTTCGGAAGATCTTCCTGTGTTTTGATACGCTACAATTTATACATTCAAGGAAATAAAAACCAGGTCTTTATCTTGTATTGTAGTAGCACCACTTGCTCGAGGAAGGTCCCGGGTCAGCCGAGCTGCTCCTGGGACAACATTCAACCATCGCATCCTTTCATCCAGGACCCCACTATGCCCCCTAACCCCGCCCCAAGCCCCCTCATCCAGCTAGAAGAGGTTCGCCGGCGTCTTGCAGAGGAGAAGATCAAGTCTGGAACGTTGCAGCCCAAGCAGCGGTGCGTGGCCGCAGACCTATTCGTTATTTATCCCGGTTGATCTACTGTGGGTCCACTTTGTGAGAGAACATCCAAATATCCCGAGTCGATTGGATTTGGAAAATATCCACCACGATAAACACAAACGGGGGTCTAACAAAGAGGGCGGTTGTTGCCTCCTTCAGGTATGTGATGGAGGTGATCCAGCGGGGTCGCACTGCACTCAGGCCTCCAATGTTCCCGCCGTTCACCGTGGTGCCCGCCGTGTCAGACTGTGAGCTTTCCGAGGCCGAGTACGTCCGCTCGCGTTCTCAATTTATTGTCCTTTACCCCTTCCTGCTTTTTTTCATCAATTCAACCATTGCTGCGACATACCTTTTTATAGCAATGACTTACTTTATTGTTTTTTTTATGACCCTGTGGGATATTTATTGCATTGGCATGCTTGTAAACACCCTGTGAAACACCCTCACGTGGCTCATGATTAAATTGCTGCACTTCACTTGCCCATCAGTAGATGGCGCCCATTTACAAGCATCCCTCATCTTATGCTTGTTTTTGTCGCCATTCATTCACACCCTCATGACGCTCCAATTATCCCATCCCTGCTTAACATTTTTTTCCTTTTAACTTTGCAATTCGTTCTCAGCTATAGCTAAATCCCATGTGATTACATGTGTATCCGCAGGCACAAAGCGACTAAAAAGCAACAGTGCAACAGCATGACGGTAGCGTACTACTTCTGTGGAGAGCCCATTCCGTATAGGACCTCCGTCAAGGGTCGTCCAGTGACGCTCGGCCAGTTTAAAGAGCTGCTGACCAAGAAAGGAAATTACAGGTCAGACTTGAATGATTTTGCTTTGCTCAGATGCGTAAAATAGGAAGTCATCATTGCAGAAGTGTCCAATTATAAATTTGTAACGTATTGAGTTCCGACATTCACTCCTCTTCTTCCTTGGCAGGTATTATTTCAAGAAGGTGAGCGAAGAGTTTGACTGTGGAGTGGTTTTTGAGGAGGTGCGCGAAGACGACGCCGCGCTGCCTACCTTCGAGGAGAAGATTATCGGCAAAGTGGAAAAGATCGACTGAGATGCGGATGTGAGGAAGGGAAACGCATTGAGTGGCGATCGTTGAAGGTGAACAGGAAGTAGGTGGAAAGCAAACGAGGAAGTGTTTCATAGAGGCGCACGATGTAGCTTTATAAAGTTTACTTATCAAAAGCGCTGCCGATGTTTTTTTTTTTACAATGTAATAATCACTTTTGAAATAACCACACTTATTGTGATTCTTTTTTAAATGTTACAATACCAGGTGTGTACAGTTTGTGGTAACCAATAACAGTTATATCTATTTAACTATTTAAAAATTCCTATCATATTGAATCACCGCCTCCCTACCCTCGATGAAGCTGATCACGATCCTTTTTAAAAGGATTCTATTTATGACTTATTTCTAAATGCCACTTAAGTGTAATTTATTATTTTGTAACCTTTTAGTCGGGCAGCACTTTGGGCGACTATGTTATCGCGACATTTTTTGGGGGGGCTTCTTGTAGCAAACCCACAATTGTGAGATGTCATTCTCCCCCAAATTTGATAGACAAACCGTGACGGTGTAAAGTTGTTTTTGTGTTATCGGGCTATTGGATTCATTTCACCCAAGTGTTTGTAAAATGGCCTCTCACGAACACTGCGAGGGAGCTGTCAAAACAAAATTGCAAATGTAGATTTGAACATCTATGCAGGTTGTTATTAGAATTGGCCTATTTGAGGTTCCGTTCATCTTTTACACGACATATCATATCACAGCATTTTTGAATGAAGGCTTATTCCAGCAACAAAATACATGCCTCTCATTTTGGTGCCTGGAAGTACGGTATACTCCTTTAAAAGCCTTCTGAAATGAACGCAGACAATTTTGGGTCATTTCAACAGCCTCGCTGACGTTCATCGGTAAACATCCGTGACATTTGTTACGCTACAAAGATGCAAAGCTAAAAGGATGCACATGTTAGAAACAGAAATAAATGTATAGCTTGAAATTATGGCGATCACTTCAGGAGGCGATTGTGGCCTCACATGAAACACATTTTTCTTTCCTAATGACAAGCCTGTGTTGCCTCAAACGGGTTTCAAAGGCAATAAAAACAAATTATCATCATGGGAGCACTTACTATTTGCTGCATGGCACCCCCTATAGGAATGGAGGCTCATTAACTTAGCAGGGATGAACATCTGGGTTTTTTTTCGTGCCAGGATGACTGATGAATGTACAAGCTAAGAAACATACACAAATATTTGTCCAATCACTCCTTGTCCAACTTCGAGCGGGTGTGGGGGGGTCTCCTTTATGGGCAATCTTATCAGATCACAAAAGTAGTTCTGGGGTTGCCATGGCAACAACTGTGCCCATTTCCAGCATAGTTTATCGCATTGACATGCTTTTTGGAGCTGTCATATTGATGGTCTGTTAATAACATGTCAGCTTTGATTAACATTCATAATGTCATACAAGCGTGAATAAAAAAAAAGAACAAACAGTTCATTGGAGATTCTTGCGTAGGCGGTGAGAATGTGTCGAAGCTCATAAGAGAAGTGTACAAATGTCACAAAGTCTAAAGAACGCCAGATTCTTGTTGAAGGACACCGTCGGATGTCATTCACTTCCTGGCCTGAAGTCTAAGCCGCTTTTTATGTTGAAGTAGACCTTGAGGGTCTTATTATACGTGTTGCTGCAGGGTAGAAAGAACCATGTGATGGAATGCCCACAAAACTAATGATTTAGATGCACTATATAGCTAATATATTTGTCATACTTTATGGAAATAATTTAATTTATGTATGTCACTGTTCATGTATTAGTCTTTTGTGTGAAGCCGTTTGATTTCCAAGCTCCCAAAATGTCATTCAAACGCATCGGTGACATCAGAGTGCCTTTTTATTGTTATTCTTATCATTATTGTTACTACTATTTTTCTTATTGTTGTTGTTTGTATGTAAATGTCCGCAACACGACGTGCATCCAGCCAGCAGCCCAATCAAAACATTCATAACTTCACAAGAGAGAGAACTGTGGAACATTTTTTTTAACTTGAAAAAAGGTAACTGGACAATAAAACCATTCAATACACCAACACTGGACTCCACAGTATAATTACTCCGATTTATTTGCTATTACTTTATTCTTGTGTTTTACCTTTTCTGGGCTTACTTTACACGCCCGTGCGTAAAATTGCTTTTAGAGCAATCACTTTTAATGGACTGCCTCTCATCGGGTTGGAAAATTGCAACTGCAAATGGCTCATTTAGTCGTCCTTAAAAATCCCCTAAGGAAAATGGCCGCGTAGTTGTTGGGGGCGACAATACGGCCCACTTCCCACACAAGCCTTGTGATTTGTCAGCTGGAATACTGTACTAGTTTTCATAAGGAGCCGTGTTGGGTGACATCAACAGTCATCAGTGGCAAATGAATTTGTTTGGAATTTTTAGTGGAAATTTTAAAGTAAATTCACCATTTTTGAATCAAATACAAACAAATACATTTTTGTATCGGCTTAGGCTTCCAATTAGCTCTAACTTTATATCTTAATTAAGAAATAGTCATTTTTACTATGTGTGAAAACAGATATACTGAGAGTTCATAAATCGCAATAATACAATACAAGGCAATACATATTGATTTATTTAGTAGCTCAATTTTAATGTGGAAAACGTGTGTCTGAATTCAACACCAAGTTTACTATGGAATATTTTCCATTTTAATTTCCCATCAAAATTCAGCAGAAACTTCCAGCAAACAACCCTCCCTTTTGCAACACCGCTCCACAAGATCCAATTTTTCCATTATATAATTATGATACCTTAGAAATACAATAAAGCGCCTACACAGTCACAGCAAATGGAGTAAACATGGCCATTTTGATGTAAATGGAAGAAACAAACATCCTGTTCACAACAGTCATCCTTTGAGAGGAAAATTACTCGCAAATACACATGAAAAAAAAGGACAAAGTTGAGGTAGGCCAAAGCGTGCGTCATTACACTGACATGTCGACGGAACATAGGCACAGTAGATGGCAATGCCTTCTTTTTTTTTCTAATTTGCAGAAAACAACATCTTTTCAAAATATAGGCACCGTGAACAACTCACTGGGGAACACATCTAATTAAGTAGATAATAAATTACAGCAAAGCAAAACATGCCCATGTAGGAAAGCAATTACGTGTACATAATTTCACAATAGTCATAATAATGGTGGTATTGCAATAATACTGCTATCACCTGATTAGGAAAATGTGTAAGTACAGTAATATAATTACAAAATGTTGCAACATGTGAAGTATATATTTTGGTCTCAATGTCACTAATGAAAAGCAGACACTCAAGAAAATATGAATATATTTTTCAAATACCCAAAGTCCTGTGTCTTACTGTATATGTAGATGAGGCGATGCAGTTCGTATAAAGTGTGGATGATGGTTAAGGCCAAAAAGCGCCTCAAGTGTTACATTCACTAACGCAGCCAGTTGGGAACTTATAGTTATTTAAAGCCATTGCGTGTTCATTTTAAATCTTTATAGTTCATATATATATTGAAACAAAGTTAACTTGTAATAAAAGACCTTTAAAAGGTATCTTAGCTAACTCATTCACACCAAGGCAATAGCGATGTTAGAGGAGGCGTAGATGTGTTTCTTTATTTGTTATTTAATTCGGAAACATGGTGCATTTATAAATACAAATGGTAAATAATGATAATTGAACAATTTTACACCTACCTAGATATGATGTAATGAGTGAGGATCTTTTTAAAATGCGGTCCATGAGATACAATAAAATAAAAGGACATTATTTAAATTATACACACAATATTTCAAATTTACAATACAAAATATTTTTAAACAAATACAGGTAGGAAAAAAAAATAATACACACACATTTTAAAGATTTTTTTAAATTAATGACTTATGATATATGTTGTGATATACAGTAAAGTTTCGTTATATCGATATCGGTTATATCGATATTGGTTATATCGATAGTACTGCTTATTACGATACTATTTCTATGAACGCTAGGAGAAAATTTACATGCCGCAGGATTGGATATATCGATAGTCCGGTTATATCGATATTTTTTCCGACTCCCGAGAATATCGATATAACGAGACTTTACTGTATATCTATTTTAACAACACTCCTGCTTTAGCTTGTTATGGAGGCTACCACGCTACGCTTCATTTGGCACAACACATTTACCCGCATGTGCTTTGTTGGATGTCAACATACACACACGTTCTCCTCCTCCTATTGTAAAAAAAAAACAGTTCACTGTCAGTGTTTGCAGCATTCACTATGCAGCATTGCGTTTGGGGTTGTGTCGTATATATTCTGCACAATAAGAATATAAAATGTATCATCCAGACAAAATAGACATGCTCTGACTTCGTCATTGATTTCTTATTAAAGAAAAAATGGTTTTGAGAGAAGTCACACCTACGAGTGTGCCTTGCATTCATCTGAGACAATTTCTTTTGTTTTGTCTTTTTTTCAGTGCTGTGTAGTTAGTATGCTTGGTATGTGTGCTTCACAGTTCTGAGCTTCCCCCAGAAAACACCCTCCAGATGGTATTTCTTGGGTTCATTGACGGCAAAATAGTTTCGAGGTGATACTTGTTTGTCTGTTTGAGCCCTGTGGTTGACAGGTGACCAATCAGGGTTACACCCTGCTTCTCTCCCAACCTTTTGGCAATGGATTTTCCATCCCACTTTTTCAGACTGATACCAGCAGTGATACCGCTTTTACTAAAGATAACAAAATTAAGCTTGTTTGATTTGTCTCTGACACACATCGTGATTTGATGATTATTTTATTTGGATTTAAGTTCAGTCTGGTATGAATGCCTGTCAACCTGTGAGACACTGTCACCTTACTAACGGCGCAACGTTTCCTTAAAAACATCCGTGTGTAATATTTCATTGCACAATTTTACTAACAAAATTTCACATGTAAACACTTTTAACAAGTAACAACATATTTCTAGTAAAAATCACGGATGTTGTATATTTTTATTTTTATACTTTTTTTTTTTAACAATGGTCAATCGCAACACTTTTGACGACCTGGTTGTATAATGTATATTTAAAAAATGAGATTACATCGAAAGAACACGGTTTAATGTTTAATTTAACTAATTTCAAAATTCCACTTGACCGGATCTTGTCTTATCTGAACTTTTGTTTTTTCTCGAGACTTGTTTTCTCTGTGGTCGACTTTTTACGAGTAGCGGTATTTGTTATATTTACATTACTGCTAATATTTAATGACAAAAACGTAATTGAAAATATCTCATAATTATATTTGACAATTTTTGCGTTTCCCATACAAACTTGTATAAAAATCAGACAGAATACAGCAAAATATGGCCAGTTGACAGGCAGTTGTGAAGCCTTATGAAATGGTACTGTATAGTGCAACTTAGCAGTTTTTTTTTTGACGACGATACTAGTGCAGCGTGTTCTACCGGAAACAAATTCCTTGTGTGTTCTACATACTTGGCAATAAATGATTCTGATTCTGATTCTTATGTTACTCAACACCTCGCAGTAAGACTGATATCAGTCCAATACCTGGTATCTCCACTTCCCCACCGAATAGAAGCTACATGGATGGATCTGTGAATGGTTCTTTGCCAACAAGTATCTGTTCTTAGCAATTTGGTGGTGTGGTCCGCCACTCTTGCCAAAAGTCACCCGCGATATGCTCAAGCTCACCTATTGAGCACAAGTGCAGTTTAAAAAAACCGTCACAAGAATGCATTTGCAGCTCGAAATGAACACAAACCATGCGGTTCTTCCAAGTATCCTCAGGTGGGGTGTTGAAAGGGCAAGTTGAGGGTAACGGTGGCCTCCCGCGGCTCAGCCGGCCGCCTGTTGGTCATCTCGCACTCGTTCTGCCTGGCATTTTCCTCGTTCATCTGCGACACCTCGGTGGAAGCCGCCTCAAAACCGGGCACGGTGTTGGCCACGTGCACCGCATGGACCTTATTGCGCCCGTTGTTGCTAAGCAAGCAGCTGAAGACTTTTTTGAAGCCTTTGCGGAAGTGCTTGGAGACCAGCGCGTACACGATAGGGTTGACGCAGGAGTTGGCGTAGGCCATGCAGTGCGAAAGCAAGCGGAAAGCGTAGGTGACCTGGTTGAAGGGGAAGTCGCCGTACAGGTAGCACAGGATGACCACGTGGTAGGGCAACCAGCAGATGCAGAAGAGCACCGTGACGATAATGATCATTTTGGTCACTTTGCGCTTCGCCCGCTTGGACTCGGACATGCCATCCAGCGGGTCCACCGCGGTCCACAGATACTTGATGGTGCGCGTGTACGACAAACTGACAATCAGTACTGGGATGACGTAGCCAAACAGGAAGGTGCACGTGTCCAGGAGCTTACGGTCGTGCTCTTGCCAACCCGGGATGCAAACGGTGTTGTTGGCAAAGTCGATCAGGTGGTAGTAACTGAGATAGGGCCCGGCAAACACCAAGGAAAGGCCCCAGATGGTTACCATGGCGACCACTGCGTTGCATGGCGTCCTCAGCTCTCGGGAACGCAGCGGGTAGCGGATGGCCAAGTACCTGTTGATGACCTTTGAACATTAACTCATTTACTGCCAGACATGTGCCAGAAATGTGTCCACTCCAGTGCCAGGGTTTTTGTCATTGTCACAGGAATACCAGGAAGCACAAAATATTGAGGTTTAGGACTACATAAACGTAAATAAAATATAAAAGGCATTTTCAAATGAAGAAAATCAAACGGTGAAGTCCCTGGGATACCAAATCAGCAAATCAAGTCATAGTTATTAACTTGAAGATCATATAAAAATAGCCGTTCCATAGTATCGCCTACCTGTCAACGGATACGGCAGCCAGCGTGAAGCTGCTGGCATACATGGTGAGGTTGATGAAGAAATGCACGGCCTTGCACATGAAGGAGCCAAACATCCACCCGTCCAGCGAGTAGATGGTGGCTTGGAATGGCACGCAGAAAATGATGAAGAAGAAGTCGGCCAGGCTTAGGTTGAGGATGAAGAGGTTGGTGGTGTTGTAGGCCACCTGGCCGCTGCGTAGCAGCACGGCCAGCACCAGGCTGTTGCCTACCGTGCCTAGCAAGAAGATGAGCGAAAAGACCACCGATACGATCACGCTGGCTGGGTTCAATGAGTTGCTCTCCGATGCGTTGCCCTGCACGCTCGGCACGCTCAAATCCTCCATGACGGACATTTTACAAGTCTGCAAAATAAAATCGGAAATTAGGCTTGAGATGGCGATGATGTCACATTTTACTTTTGATAATAATAATAATAATAATATTCATTTCTAAGCACCTCTCAAAACTCTCAAGGTCACTTTAAAGTCACAGGATAAGTTTTGCTTTGGGTGCGCAACGGCAGCCACATGCGCCATCGTTCACTCAACCCGGAAGTAACTCAAATAGATAGAAAGCCAGCTATATAGCTAATAGATAGCTTATAGATGGCCAGCTAGATAGAAATATAGCTATTCAGCAATATAGTCAACTAGATAGCTATTAAGCTAATAGATAGCCAGCGAGATAGCTCATAGATTGCCAGCCAGCAAGATAGCTAATATGTAGCAAATAGCTAGCTACCTAGGTAGCCGGCCAAATAGATAACTATCCGTAGTTGGCTTTCAATGACTGTCAGGTCATTTTAGAGGGGTTTGGTGAAAGAACAACCTAATTCACTGCCATTCACAAATTTGTGAATTTACAATACGACGTGGAGCGCCATTCCCCGAATTTGTTGAGGTCTTGTTTTTTCATGCTTGGGCGCCAATTAAAGCACTGGCCAGACCTCTGGCAATGTTTTTTTTCCTTCAATAAGGGGGAAGCATTTCCCTTTTTTCCATGTTAGCGCTTTGTTCCAGCTTCAGCTGTTGTTAAAAGCGCTATATAAACTAATATGTATGTATTGCATTGTATTTTGGACAGCCACCCTTATTTCAAGCACATATAACTCCAGACCTATATAATTTAGGAATTAAATCTTTTTTTTTTCTGACAAAAAAAGAGAGTCTAAGGTTACTTCCGCTGAATTGAATTTTTATGTAGTCCAACAATTCAACATTCTGTGGGTCCTGGAATTTGAGTGAAAATGACAAAAACCCTGTCACTGGAATGGACAAATTTTTACACGTCTGGCAGTGAATGAGTTAAAATACAATTTTAGCTCTGACTTGCTATCAAGCTCTAATGTATGTATGAATAAATGCTAATCATTTTTTTGTGATCGCTGTGATCATATTCACCCAAAAAAAAGACTAGTCTTTAAGAAGCAAAAATGAAAATCAGTCAACAAGTGATCCTAAAAGAAGACCTAACGTCTTCATCACAAATTCTCATTTCTTTTTGCGCCACTTGAAAAATAGCAGCGGATTTGTCAAGGGCTCTCAAAGGGCCCCTTCACGCGGCAAAGCTAATTTGAGCTTCGCCTTGGAAGTTTCCCAATGGTCTTGTTGCGTCTCCACAATGAAAAATAATAATAATAATAATAAAATAAAATCACTCTCACGTTGCATATGTTTTGGGCTCCTTTTTTCATCCTCTTTATTTTGGCTGTAATTTCACTCTTGTCCATAAGACGGGGACATGCACATTTGTTGGACGCTTCAAATTTCAAATGAAAATATTCTGTCAACATATTCTTGATTTTTTTTGGGGGGATCATGCTACTCTTGTTCATCAAAATCCTCATAAAATTGTGACTTGGTTCCTGTAAAACCTTAAGAATTGGTCATTTGTACATAGTTTTAACATTTTAACTCATTCGCTGCCATTCTGGAATTTATTCGGGAATTGAAACGTGAGATGTGGACCACCATTCCCGACTTTGTTCGGGTTATGGTTTTTCTTGCAGGGGATGCCGATAAAGTGCCGGTCAGCCCTCTGGCAATGTTTTTTTCCTTCCATGAGGGGGCAGCATTTCCCCTTTTTCCATGTTAGCACTTTGTTTCAGGTTCAGCTGTTGTTAAAGCGCTATACACTAAAGTCTCGTTATATCGATATCGGATATATCGATAGTCCCGGTTATAGCGATACTACACGCACGGAGAAAATTACATGCAAACAGGATCGGATATATCGATAGTCCCGGTTATATCGATATTTTTTCGGACTCCCTTGAATATAGATATAATGAGACTTTACTGTATATATATATCAATATGTATGTATTGTATTGGATTTTGGACAGCCACTCCCATTTCAAGCTCAGATAACTCCAGACCCATATAACGTAGTAATTAACTCTACAGTGGGACCTCGGTTTACGAACCCCTTGGCTTACAAACTTTTCGGTTTACGAACGTTACATTTATGAAAATTTTACCTTGGCATACAAACTATTTTTCGGGATGCACACGGAGCTGCCACAATGACTGATTTCTTTAATCATAATACTATAGCACATTTATTATACGTAAAATATGGTATATTTGGTGTAGTTTTAAGGCTTAGAAAATTAGAAAGTCGACACTTATGTTTTATGGGGACCTGGGAATTGATTATTCTCATTTTAATGGTTTCCTATGGGAAATTAATTTTTGGGATACACACTTTTCGCCTTACACACTCTGTCTCTGAACCAAATAAGTTCGTAAGCCAAGGTCCCACTGTATTTTTCCGACGAAAGAAGAGATTCTAAGGTTTCTTATGCGGAATTGAATATTTATATAGTCCTAAAACTTAATATGATATGGGTCCTGCAATTTAAGTGAAAATGACAAAAACACTGGCATTGGAGTGGACACATTTTTGCACGTCTTCTGGTAGTGAATGAGTTAATGTTATAAAATGTCTATACTTTTTATAGGAATACCATATATTTTGAAAACTACAGTTTTCCCTTATTTTTTGAAAATTATAATATTTTACAGTTTTTTTGCTGATCAATGCTACTTGCCAATCCTGATAACATTACAACTTTATTCTTGTCACATGACGATTGTTTTCCTCACATAGTACAACTCCATTTCTGCAATAATTTTAAATCTTCTGCTTTTTTTTGTGGGATGATTACAAAAAAAAAATACAAGTCAGCGAGACCCTTTTACCCCTTCACACATGAGCACATTATTCATCCCAAAACAATTCAAAATGGTTCAACTCGGACGCTGAGGCGCTGTCCATTCGGCCACCAAGCAAACAGAAATCCAAAGAGAACTCGCTTTGCCTGCACATGTGATTTTTGCATGACAACGACGCTATCAGCAATGCCGAGATGCTCAGATCACATTCCAATGGTGATTTGATTAAATAAAATGCATTTTTTTTCACACACACATGCACGGCTTTCATCTGCAAATTTATCCCATGGCTGCATTAAACTTTAATTCAACTCTGCGCTACCGCAGGGAACAAAATGAAGGGCCAAATAATACAAAATAAAATAAAAAGATTTGTGGGAATTAATGGCAATATCTGACGTGATGCCAACTGGACTTTTTTTTTAAGTGGAGAAAATGAATACTTGCGGATCAAATGATGGCAAGAAAGCAAAGGCATGCAGGGAGAGCGAATAAAGAAGCCGATGTATGTAGCAGCATCTCATTGAAAATGAAATGACAACCAAGGCAAACGGCATGCATCGCTCAACTTTGCACATCAGTCTTGAAAACCCTCACAGAAAATGCATCATTTGGATTCGCATACAACGCACCTGTTAAAGACCGAACAGTGCCGACTCCCAGTCCTTCCGTTCTCTCTTGCTATCTGATTCTTGTTGCTATCTGCCACCTCCTTCCCCCCTTTCATCCCCTCCCCCGCCACTCTCACACCCACCCACTCCACTTGCACTTCCCCTGCAGAAAGGACGAGGAATGGTACGTTGTGGGTCCTCGGGTTGGGGCGGTGGGGTACAACTGTCAGTGATGAAGATGTGCGATTAGGTTTGGCTGGGAAAGGGGAGGCGGGGGCTGCTACTTGTGGAACACAGGAAACAAATAGTGTTGTGATTTTAATTACAGTGGAAATCCAAGTTCTGCATCAGGCTAGTCATTAAAACAGTCACACCAACGCAAACACTAAATATGAGTTTTAGACGGTTGAAGGATGCTTATTATTTATTGCTGATGATGGTTGCTCGACGCCTGCGTGGATTTGCTGCATTGGTTAGAAGCACTTCATTGGAATGTGTAAAAAAAGGCATTTAGGGCAGGTGTTTGTCTTTCTTTTGGTCAGTGATGTCTATTAACTCATTCATTGCCATTCACTAATTTATTCATGAATGTAAAATATGATGTAGTGCGCCATTCCCGAATTTATTCGGGTTTTGTTTTTCATGCTTGGGTGCTGATAAAGAGCTGGCCACGGCCTCTGGCAATGTTTTTTCCCTTCCACAGGGGGCAGCATTTCCCTTTTTCCAATATTAACGCTTTGCTCCAGCTTCAGTTGTTGTTAAAGCGCTACATAAGCCAATATGTATTGCATTGTATTTTGGACAACCGCCCTCATTTCAAGCTTAAACAACTCCAGACCCATATCATTTAGGAATTAACTCTTTTTCGGATAAAAGAAGAGAGTCTAAGGTTCCCAACGCTGTCCTGCATGTGTATGTAGTCCTAAAACGCAATATTCTGTGGGTCCTGGAATTTGAGTGAAAGTGACAAAAACCCTGGCACTGGTGTGGACATATTTTCTGGCAGTGAATGAGTTAACCAATGAATGGAAATGCTATTAATCCATTCTAATAAAAACAACAACAGCACATGGATACAAATGGAGGTAGGCAAACCCCCTCAATCAGCCAAAGTAAGACAGTATTAGCCATTTTGTTCAGAGGATAAAGAATATATGCTTGTAAAGTACTGTATTATGTTATCAGTTTACATGTATTCACTGTTGATGTTCCAATATATGTTGCAAAAGCGGTTAGAAGAGCACCATGGGGATGCTATTCCTCAGCCTATTTATGGTGTTTCCTATTGTTTGTTAGCATAATAAATGCCCTAAAAACTGAGCATTGGAGCCAACAAAACAATTTGATGATACACTCTAAATTGTACAGTACTTAGATGTGCGTGTGTGTGCGTGTGTCTGGGATATACTCCAGCACCCGCGTGGCCCTCACGAGGATAAACAAATTAGAAAATGGACTTAATTACTCATCGCCTAGTAATTATATGGATAACTACTTTTTACTCAAGTGACATAAATGATAAAAATCCCAAATAAGAATATGACAATGTTGGACTACTGCGCCCATTTCTGCTCAGCAGTCACAATCTAATTTTCTTTTATTATTGACATTGGAAATGAGTCATCCAAGCTCCTCAAGAAGCAAAGACCCACTCTCCAGTGAGCTCCACTATGAGCATGAGGACATATAGCCACAGTCCATAGCAACCAAACCGATTATGACTGTCTAAACCGCTGGTGTCAAAGTCAAGGCCCGGGGGCCAAATCCGGCCCGCCACATCATTTGTTTCGGCCCGCGAAAGCAAATCAAATTTGTGAAATTCCATAATGCTTGCTAAAATCCTAACCATTTCAGATTTTTGCATGTGAACCACAACAACAATCATTAGTCTTGACTTCAGATTTGAAAACTGGTTATTCATTCATTTGATGTGCGCCCTATATGTTATATGTGGAGGGGATTAAACATTCGAATGGCTTCCCCAAATTCATAACGGCCCTCAAGAGGAAACCATAACTACAAAAATTACTTTGACACCCCTGATCTATACCAATTCAATTGTAAGAATGTTGAATCCTCTCCGCATACTACATACAGAACAAAGAACAAATTAACTCATTCACTGCCAGACATGCAAAAATGTGTCCACTGCAGTGCCAGGGTTTTTGTCATTTTCACTCAAATTCCAAGACACAAAGAATATTGAGTTTTCGGACTACATAAACATTCAATATACCATAAGAAACCTTGGGCTCTCTTCTTTCATCAGAAAAAATAGAGTAAATTCCTATCTATTAGCTATCTATTAGCTAGCTAGCTTTCTATCTATTTGCGCGTGTGGCTGCCACTGCTCACCCACAGAAAAACTTATCCTGTGACTGTAAAGTGACCTTGAGAGTTTTGAAAGGTGCTTATAAATGAAATGTATTATGATGTATATATATTATTATAAATTATATGGGTCTGGAGTTATATGAGCTTGAAATGAGGGCGGCTGTCCAAAATAGAATGCAACACATACATATTGGCTTATGTATCGCTTTAACAATAGCCAAAGCTGGAACAAAGCACTAAAATTGAAAAAAAGATAAATACTGCCACCTCATGGAAGGGGAAAAACATTGCCAGAAGGCTGACCAGCGCCTTATCAGCTGTCCCAGCAAGAAAAACAAAAACACAAACAAATTCAGCTCAGACTTTTGTCCTCTATTCCCTGCCCCCAGTCTTCGGTTAAAGCCACGTGATTGGTCAAGAACGTAGCAGTGAGGGGAGGTGGTTTAAACATTAAAGAGACAGGCAGACGACAGTGAGAGAGTCTCAACTTTGATTTCAATGGCAGCGTGTAGACTGCAAGGTTAAAATATCCCATCAATCAGGCTCCACAAACCGCACAAGCCATCTGTACACTTGATGCAAAAAACTATCAACCCAGCTAAACAGAACACAATTGATGAGGAACTAGATAAAATGATCACAGAGAAAGCACCTCGAGGGGATCATTCCTCAAGATGGTGAAAGAAGAAGTTTACGTTCCTCATCAAGTGTTTAATGCTGATGAAAGCGGCCACTCCATTCCATCAAGCCATCAACGACCATCACAAAGGTAAATAAAATGACTTTATTATACTGTACAGTTTATTTATTTAATTATACATAAAAATAAGGTCTATTTTGTGTAGTTTTAAGGCTTAGAAAATTATAAAGTAGAAAATTATGTTTTATGGGGACCTGGGAACGGATTATTCTCATTTTAATGGTTTCCTATGGGAAATGAATTTTTGGGATAGACACTTTTCGCCTTACACACTCTGTCTGGGAACCAATTAAGTTCGTAAGCCAAGGTATCACTGTATTGAAAATTTGTCCCACTCCAGATTTCCACACCAATATCGCTATCAATGTAACCCATTCAAAATGTATAAAAAGCATTTGTCCGTCAGGCGTGACTTCATGTAAAATGCAAGCGTGAGGGGCGGGGGGGTTAATTCAATTCAGGAATACCTTCCGGTGTTGTTTCTTATGACAGTCGTCATGGCAACAGGGCAGGGATTGCTTGAAAAATGTCAGCGCTAAAACAAAAACACAAAAGGATGAATCGTTATGGCCTGATGATTTTCGTGAGATTCCAACGAGCAGGCAATCAAAGTGTTGTTTTTAAAAAACAACGGTTGAAGTTGGGCTAGCGCCATTCGTTATCTCCCCCTTCGAGCTAGCATTAAAAAAAAATCTATTCTTGTTGATGGGAGTGTTTTGCATCGCTGACATTATGCAGTTATTCTTCCAATTTCAGTTTGTCTGCAAAGCGTCTAAATAAACAGTCGCTGTGACCAAACAACCCATGGCCTCATTGTCCTCAACAATCATGTCGTCATTCATGGTGAATTTACTGCGAAAAGAAGCTTTCCCTTTTTGGCCAAGAGCACGTTTAATATTGACTTATTTGCTGTACTTTACAAATCAATTGCACATTCTAAGATGGTCTGTGCTCTCCAACCCCCATGGAAGCCACTACAGCATATTAATTGGAGTCTCCGAGGAAAATTAGGGATTCATTTGAAGTGCTTGGTGCTTAGGTGTGTCATTAGCTGGACTAGCTTCACTTGTGATTCACAATGAGCCGAGCCACATATTTGACATTAGAAAAATTATTTTTCTAATGTCCGAAACGGCTCAAAGCAAATCAAGCATTTCATGTTCCAAGATGCTTGCTAAAGTCTGAAAGAAAATGTACAATTGTCATATGTAAACCACAATAGCAGTCAGTATTCTTGACTTCAGATTTGAAAACTAGTCATTCATAAATTTTTTTGTGCGCTCTGTATTTTTTATTTTTTATTTTATTTTTGGAAAAACGCCTTACTATACATGGTTGTTTCTTTCAGGCTAAGAACTCCTTACTATACATGGTCATTTTCAAAAACACCTTACTATAAATGGTAGTTTTTTTTTCCGGCTAAAAACACCTTAATTTACATGGTCAGGTTTTTTTAGACTAGAAATGCCTTACTGTACATGGTAATTTTTTTCACGCTAAAATACCTTACTATACATGGTCGTTTTTTTCGAGCTAAAATGCCTTACTTCACATGGTCGGTTTTTTTTTTTGGGCTAAAAATGCCTTACTTTACATGGTGGGTTTTTTTGGGCTAAAAATGCCTGACTATATACTTGGTCATTTTTTGGGGTGCTAAAAACACCTTACTATACATGCCCGTCTTTTTGGGGGGGCTAAAATGCCTTACTGTAAATGGTCGTTTTTTTCGGCTAAAAACGCCTTAGTATACATGGTCGTTTTTTTTCGGCTAAAAACGCCTTACTATACATGGTCGTTTTTTTCGGCTAAAAACGCCTTAGTATACATGGTCGTTTTTTTCGGCTAAAAACGCCTTACTATACATGGTCGTTTTTTTTCGGCTAAAAACACCTTACTATACATGGTCGTTTTTTTCGGCTAAAAACGCCTTACTATACATGGTCGTTTTTTTCGGCTAAAAACGCCTTACTATACATGGTCGTTTTTTTTTCGGCTAAAAACGGCTTACTATACATGGTCGTTTTTTTCGGCTAAAAACGCCTTACTATACATGGTCGTTTTTTTCGGCTAAAAACGGCTTACTATACATGGTCGTTTTTTTCAGCTAAAAACGCCTTACTATACATGGTCGTTTTTTTCGGCTAAAAACGCCTTAGTATACATGGTCGCTTTTGTCTGCTAAAAACACCTTACTATACTTGGTTGTTTTTTTTCGGCTAAAAACACCTTACTATACTTGGTTGTTTTTTTTCGGCTAAAAACACCTTACTATACATGGTCGTTTTTTAGGCTAAAACACCTTACTATACATGGTCGTTTTTTGGGGGTCTAAAAACACCTTACTATACATGGTCGTTTTTTGGGGGTCTAAAAACACCTTACTATCCATGGTCGTTTTTTTCGGCTAAAAACGCCTTACTATACATGGTCGTTTTTTTTCCGGCTAAAAACGCCTTAGTATACATGGTCGTTTTTTTCGGCTAAAAACGCCTTACTATACATGGTCGTTTTTTTCAGCTAAAGACGCCTTACTATACATGGTCGTTTTTTTCGGCTAAAAACGCCTTACTATACGTGGTCGTTTTTTTCGGCTAAAAACGCCTTAGTATACATGGTCGTTTTTTTCGGCTAAAAACGCCTTACTATACATTGTCGTTTTTTTCGGCTAAAAACGCCTTACTATACGTGGTCGTTTTTTTCGGCTAAAAACGCCTTAGTATACATGGTCGTTTTTTTCGGCTAAAAACGCCTTACTATACATTGTCGTTTTTTTCGGCTAAAAACGGCTTACTATACATGGTGGTTTTTTTCAGCTAAAAACGCCTTACTATACATGGTCGTTTTTTTCGGCTAAAAACGCCTTAGTATACATGGTCGCTTTTGTCTGCTAAAAACACCTTACTATACTTGGTTGTTTTTTTTCGGCTAAAAACACCTTACTATACATGGTTGTTTTTTTTCGGCTAAAAACACCTTACTATACATGGTCGTTTTTTTCGGCTAAAAACGCCTGAGTATATATGGTCGTTTTTTTCCGGCTAAAAACGCCTTACTACACATGGTCGTTTTTTTCGGCTAAAAACGCCTTAGTATACATGGTCGTTTTTTTCGGCTAAAAACGCCTTACTATACATTGTCGTTTTTTTCGGCTAAAAACGCCTTACTATACATGGTCGTTTTTTAGGCTAAAACACCTTACTATACATGGTCGTTTTTTGGGGGTCTAAAAACACCTTACTATACATGGTCGTTTTTTTCGGCTAAAAACGCCTTACTATACATGGTCGTTTTTTTTCGGCTAAAAACACCTTACTATACATGGTCGTTTTTTTCGGCTAAAAACGCCTTACTATACATGGTCGTTTTTTTCGGCTAAAAACGCCTTACTATACGTGGTCGTTTTTTTCGGCTAAAAACGCCTTAGTATACATGGTCGTTTTTTTCGGCTAAAAACGCCTTACTATACATGGTCGTTTTTTTCGGCTAAAAACGCCTTACTATACATGGTCGTTTTTTTCGGCTAAAAACGCCTGAGTATATATGGTCGTTTTTTTCGGCTAAAAACGCCTTACTACACATGGTCGTTTTTTTCGGCTAAAAACACCTTAGTATACATGGTCGTTTTTTTCGGCTAAAAACGCCTTACTATACATTGTCGTTTTTTTCGGCTAAAAACGCCTTACTATACGTGGTCGTTTTTTTCGGCTAAAAACGCCTTAGTATACATGGTCGTTTTTTTCGTGCTAAAAACGCCTTACTATACATTGTCGTTTTTTTCGGCTAAAAACGGCTTACTATACATGGTCGTTTTTTTCAGCTAAAAACGCCTTACTATACATGGTCGTTTTTTTCGGCTAAAAACGCCTTAGTATACATGGTCGTTTTTTTGTCTGCTAAAAACACCTTACTATACTTGGTTGTTTTTTTTCGGCTAAAAACACCTTACTATACTTGGTTGTTTTTTTTCGGCTAAAAACACCTTACTATACATGGCCGTTTTTTAGGCTAAAACACCTTACTATACATGGTCGTTTTTTGGGGGTCTAAAAACACCTTACCATACATGGTCATTTTTTGGGGGTCTAAAAACACCTTACTATACATGGTCGTTTTTTTCGGCTAAAAACGCCTTACTATACATGGTCGTTTTTTTCGGCTAAAAACGCCTTACTATACATGGTCGTTTTTTTCGGCTAAAAACGCCTTAGTATACATGGTCGTTTTTTTCGGCTAAAAACGCCTTACTATACATGGTCGTTTTTTTCGGCTAAAAACGCCTTACTATACATGGTCGTTTTTTTCGGCTAAAAACGCCTTAGTATACATGGTCGTTTTTTTCGGCTAAAAACGCCTTACTACACATGGTCGTTTTTTTCGGCTAAAAACGCCTTAGTATACATGGTAGTTTTTTTCGGCTAAAAACGCCGTACTATACATGGTAGTTTTTTTCGGCTAAAAACGCCTTACTATACATGGTCGTTTTTTTTTTCGGCTAAAAACGCCTGACTATACATGGTCGTTTTTTTCGTCTAAAAACACCTTACTATACATGGTCGTTTTTTTCGGCTAAAAACGCCTTACTATACATGGTCGTTTTTTTCGGCTAAAAACGCCTTAGTATACATGGTCGTTTTTTTTCAGCTAAAAACGCCTTACTATACGTGGTCGTTTTTTTCGGCTAAAAACGCCTTAGTATACATGGTCGTTTTTTTCGGCTAAAAACGCCTTAGTATACATGGTCGTTTTTTTCGGCTAAAAACGCCTTACTATACATGGTCGTTTTTTTCGGCTAAAAACGCCTTACTATACATTGTCGTTTTTTTTGGCTAAAAACGCCTTAGTATACATGGTCGTTTTTTTCGGCTAAAAACCCCTTAGTATACATGGTCGTTTTTTTCGGCTAAAAACGCCGTACTATACATGGTAGTTTTTTTCGGCTAAAAACGCCTTACTATACATGGTCGTTTTTTTTTTCGGCTAAAAACGCCTTACTATACATGGTCGTTTTTTTCGGCTAAAAACGCCTTACTATACATGGTCGTTTTTTTCGGCTAAAAACGCCTTACTATACATGGTCGCTTTTTTTTCGGCTAAAAACGCCTTAGTATACATGGTCGTTTTTTTCCAGCTAAAAACGCCTTACTATACATGGTCGTTTTTTTCGGCTAAAAACGCCTTAGTATACATGGTCGTTTTGTTCGGCTAAAAACCCCTTAGTATACATGGTCGTTTTTTTCGGCGAAAAACGCCTTACTATACATGGTCGTTTTTTTCGGCTAAAAACGCCTTACTATACATGGTCGTTTTTTTTCGGCTAAAAACGCCTTACTACACATGGTCGTTTTTTTCGGCTAAAAACGCCTTACTATACATGGTCGTTTTTTTCGGCTAAAAACGTCTTACTATACATGGTCGTTTTTTTTTCGGCTAAAAACGCCTTACTATACATGGTCGCTTTTGTTGGCTAAAAACACCTTACTATACTTGGTTGTTTTTTTTCGGCTAAAAACACCTTACTATACTTGGTTGTTGTTTTTTTCGGCTAAAAACACCTTACTATACATGGTCGTTTTTTGGGGGTCTAAAAACACCTTACTATACATGGTCGTTTTTTGGGGTCTAAAAACGCCTTACTATACATGGTCGTTTTTTTTTCCGGGCTGAAACGCCTTCCTCTATTCATGGTCTTTTTTTTCAGCTAAAAACACCTTACTATACATGCTCGTTTTTTTCGGGCTAAAATCACCTTATTATACATGGTGGTGTTTTTAACTTAGAATCAGAATAAAGCCTTCAATAGTCCACCAAGAAGAACACTTGCGGGACACCCAAGTGGAGATAACCGGGATTGAACCCAGGACCTCACACATGCAAAGCATGTACTCTACCCCTGAGCTACATCCCCATTTTACTGATGAGAAAACACCTTACTATAGGTGGTCGTTTTTTAGGCGAAAAACGCCTTACGATAGAGGGTCATTTTTTTTTGGGGGGGGGGGGGGAGCTAAAAACGCCATACTTTATATACATGTTTTTTTTTTTTTTTTTCGGGCTAAAAGCACATTATACATGGTGGTGTTTTTAAATTACGAACAAGAATAAAGCCTTCAATAGTCTACCAAGAAGAACTTTTGCAGACACCCATGTGGAGATGACAGGGATTGAACCCAGGACATCATACATGCAAAGCACATACGCGAGCACTGAGCTACATCCCCATATTACACAACAGAAAACATCTTACTATAGATGTTGTTTTTTTTGGGCTAAAAACGCCTCACTATACATGCTTGTTTTTTTCCCGAGCTAAAAACGCCTTACTGTACGTGGTCGTTTTTTTCAGGCTGAAAATGCCTTACTATACATGGTCATTACTTTTCGGGCTAAAAACGCCTCACTGTACGTGGTATTTTTTTTCGGGCTGAAAACGCCTTACTATACATGGTCGGGGGGGGGGGTTTTCGGTTAAAATGCCTTACTTTACATGGTCATTTTTTGGGGGCTAAAAACGCTTTACGATACATGGTTGTTATTTTTAGGCTAAAAAATGCCTTACTGTACATGGTCGTTTTTTTAAGGCTAAAAACACCTTACTATGCACAGTCGTTTTTTTTTGGCTAAAAAGGCCTCACTGTCCATGGTCAATTTTTTCGGACTAACAACGCCTTACTATACATGGTTATTTTTTTCCATCAAAAATTGCCTTCCGGTACAAGGTCATTTTTTTCAGAACTATAAAACAGCCAAAAAACAGCTTACTATACATGTTTTTTTTTTGCGGGGGGGGGGGGGGATTAAAACCGCCTCACTCTACATGGTCTTTTTTTTGGCCAAAAACACCTCACTATACATGGTCGTTAATTTTTTTTCTTTTGTCTAAAAAAAGACTTATGACACATGGTCGTTTTTGGGGGTTAAAAACAGTGGCAAGTAGTGCATTTCACACATAGGCCTTTAATTGTGTTACGTTTGAATCAATCCAAACTTTAACTAATATATGACGACACAACCTTTACTGCAGCTCCAGCTGCGACTGCGAGTCATATAAAAATGTGGTGTGATCTCATACAAATACACGAGTGGGTATCATTAAGCCTGGAAATAAAGCCTGTGAGAAGACCTTAGTGTCGCCAACCCAAAATCTGATCAGTTAAAACAAGAGTTTCGTCGACATTTATTTTTATGCTCCAGGAGCTGCAGAACTGATTGAAGGCGTCCAGGTAAATTTCTGACCCTGGTAACAAATGTTGGCTGAAATGTGATTGGTTAAATGCTTAAATACGAAAACACACATCTGGAAGCAGCACTACAGGGGAAAAGCAATGAAAGTTAGCTGAAAGACAATTTGGAATCATTTCATAAGAATTCATTGACAAAATATAATTAACATCAGTCTGTCTTCAGATATTTTTAGGCCAGCAGAGAAGGCCTTGCTGGTCCTAACAGTCCACCACTGGAAAAAACCCACACAAGGGTCGCTTGGTGGTTTTCCAATGGCGCCCCCTCCCGTTCAAACATCGATTTTCATTCACTTTGAATCAAATTCAGTTGAGTTGTTTTTCGTTGAGTCTGATTGCGACGACATTGTGAATAAACAACAAACGTATTAAGTGGAAAGAGCGCTTAAGACCGCTGGTGGTCGTGCAATTAACAATTGAGCAGCGATGGGCGATCACCGGTGGGACACGGGGGAAAAGCTTTATTGACTCTCAATTCGTCGGCAACCATGTCCGTGCCGCGGAACTGAGAAATGCAATAATGAAGCTCAAGATTTGATTGCGGGGGCACTCGTGGGACATTGCGGACAAATGACTGGAGGAAGAACCAAAGCCCCTCCTCACAAATTCAGACACTGACTACAAATTCACGGACAGCCATCACACTATGGCGGCAACCATCGAATATACAATATACGTAAGTAGACATATCCAATTACATACTTCAATCCAGATTCTAGAGTCGCCACATTTCCATGGTGAATGTTAATCATTGGAGGTTACTTTTGAATCCCTTAAAATATATTACACCTTGGATATACTTTTACAGTATTTTTTTTTTTTTGTGCTTAAGGACATTTTTTGATATTTAAAGGACAACCGACGCCTCCGGGCAAGTTGTGTCCATAATTTGTAAAATGTCTTCAAATGACTTCTACTGAGCGTATTTTACAAAGATTCCACGGCATATAGCTATATTTTACGTTTTAAGACTCGTGCTGAATATTCAGGAAGTGTTGTTTTTGAGTTGGTGACGATTCCTGACGTCACGGAGGGAACGCCCCTGACTGAGAAAGCGACACACAATGCATTTTGCGGTACTTTATTTGGTCTGAAAACTTCGTGTTGATGGCGAAATTAGAAGGAAAACACATAAATAATGCGATGGTGAATCGTTGTGTGTTGCACCAAAACTACTATTTGATACTAGTTGACACAAATTCCCAGCAGACAAATCAGCCCATTTCCAACGGAGCTTCGGCGCCATCTTTTGCATTTTCTGGGACGCTACACATCAGTCCTGATGCCTCAAAATTACTGGGAAGAACTTCTTTAATCGATTGCAAACATGTATTCTTTCCTCTGCAGAACTATTTGAATCATATTCATATCTGGATGAGAGAAAAGAAAGCATCTTCTCTGAATCTGAAGCCATTGTTTTGATTCTTGAGCAAGGCAAGACGTCTTGGCGTGACATCACGAACAAGGGGGCGGGACCTTCCACTTCCGGGTTCAATTTGAAGTAGTTTTGGACACTAATTCATTTTGATTGGTGTTTTGCATTTAACTAAAAATATCATCCTGCGTGTTTTGGGTATTTTAGATGCTATAAAACGTTTTTCTGATGTCAGTTAGGAAACAAAAAAGTGTCCTTTAAACGTAGTCGACTTGAAGCTATACTGCCATCTGCTGTACATGTCTGGAATAGCCGAAGCAGGGTAGACAAAAGCGAATTGTCATGTGTTTGAAATAATTTATTAATTCTTTATAAATGGCAATATAACAGATTTATGATCAGCATATATGTATATAAATTATGTACAGAGCAACACATTGGTAAAAAAAATGACTGGGCTGAGCTGTGTGCTTAAGTTTTCAGTGTTACAAGGCGGTAAGTGAGATCCTTTGATCCTTTCATTGAAAAATAATAAAGACAATCGTCAATGGTGGATATTGATGATCCATTGTGTGAGGTTTCTTGTGGAACGTTACCACATCTCAGGTGGAAGGGGGAGGGGCAGCAGTTGTCCAAGATTAAGAAAGACTGCAATTTGACTGTTTGGATTCTCGACCCTAAAAGAAAGATAAAATAATTTTTTATAATCAACTTATTTCATCAGACTTTTAACCAAACAACTCCAAATTCCCATTTCTCCTCGTGGAAAAAAAAGATGCCATATTGGCCATGTACCTACATGCTAGAATGCTAATGTCGGCTAACTGTTCCGGCCGATACCTGTCTCTGCTGCTGGCGCCTGTATTCTTCCTCGCTGGCGGCCAGGGCTTGAGCCAGCGCTAGATCCTCCTGCTCCTGTGGACTGAAGCACAACCACACTCTGAAAATATACTGATTCATTTGTTCACTTGAGTAAAAAATAAAATACAAATAAATACATATCTGAACAACATAGTTTCCCACTTTTAGTACCAGCCCAGTTGTTCGGCTAAAAGAAGATTTTTAAAAAAAAAAAATCTGCTATACGTGCATAATTGAAAAGCCTTTTCACTGCCAGACAATGTGCAATAATGTGTCCACTCCATTGCCAGGGTTGTTGTCATTTTCACCTAAATTGCAGGACCCACATAATATTGAGTTTTCCCAAATGTGTGTTTGTGGGTCAATTTGAATATTAACAGAAAACAATAAAATGCAAATATTGAAATAATTCAGTTCAGATGTATTATATATTATGCTGAAAGGGCAAGTCAAGTAAAAAAAACAAAATGTTGACAAAATATCATAGAGCAACCTGCTCACCTGAGGGTGGGCTGTGTGGGTGGTCTGGACTCGGCTAATGACATCTCGAGAGCTCTTTGTAAGGCCTGCTCGTCAGACTGAAAGCAGAGGAGACAAACGGTCACGTGACTCGTTTTAATATGGACGTCGCAGGCAACGCGCTTGCCATACCATGCCCGCCTGGAAGGATGCAGATGGCTGCGCCACATTCTGTGCTGATAGTGAGGACGCCATGGGGCGGCTCGTGCTTGAACGGGACGGGAAAGAAATCAGTGTCAAAATCCAGCAGTGATTCCAAACAGTGTGGCTCCCTCTAGTGGTTCAACCACAGCATTGATGCTCAAATTATGCATATGACAGTGGCTTAGAATAATATTTGTGATACTTTTCAGATATAAAGCCATTTCCTAGTTTTTGACCATCAATGACAGTACAGTTATACCTCGGCTTACAAACGCCTTACATCACGAACCTTTTGCCTCACGAACATTAAATTCGCGAGCATATCGTCTTGGCTAACGAACTAGTCTTCGGCGGACGAACCAAACCACACAGTGCCACGGTGGCTAGCAGACTAGTTTTCGGCGGATGAACATCAAACCACACGGTCGAACAGTGCCACGGTGGCTGGCGGAATAGTTTTCTACACACCCTTGCCTTGAGTGCAGGCGTGGTTTGTTATCGAGTGGAGTAATTTTGCTATTCTTCTTCTTTTCCTTTCGGCTTTTCCCTTCAAGGGGTCGCCACAGCGAATCAGTGTCCTCCATCTTCAGAGGCTTGATTCGCATATTTGTTTTGGCCAAGCTTTTACGTTGGATGCTCTTCCTTACATGACCCTCTGTATTTATCCAGGCTTGGGACCGGCACAAGAAGACGCTGGCTTATGTCCCCTTGTGGCTATATAACAAGCAACTCTATGAATTTAAAGAGTTTTCCATTCACCCTTTCCTTGAGTGCAGACGTGGTTTGTTATCGAGTGGAGTACTTTTGCTCTTATGGGACCAAAAAAGACCATACCCCAAGCCGAAGAGGACACAAAAGAAAATTACGGTCGAGCAGAAGAAAGAGATGATCGAGAAACACAAACGAGGTGTTCGTTTGTGTGACTTAGCGTCCCAGTACCAGTATGCTAAGTCAACCATTGCGACGTGTGGCTATAGGTGTTTCTGTGTTGTCTAGGCAACGGTTTCAGGCAATAGAAGAGGTTGAAAAAAATCTGTTGATTTTGATTAACGAAAAGCACCTAGCATGGGACAGTGTGAGTGAAGGTGTTATCGCCGAGAAAGCACGGCAACTTCACTCGGATATCATCAAGAGGGAACTACATCAGCGACCATCACAAAGGTAAATAAATGACTTTATTATACAGTACAGTTTATTTCTTTAATTACAATCCAATAGCACATTTATTATACATAGAATAAGGTCTATTTTGTGTAGTTTAAGGCTTATTTAGTAGAAAAATTGTTTTATGGGGACCTGGGAATGGATTATTCTAATTTTCAATGGTTTCGTATGGGAAATAAATGTTCGGGAGACTTTTCGCCTTACACACACTTGCTGGTAACCAATTAAGTTCGTGAGCTGACGTATCACTGTACATTATGATGTACTTAAACGTGGATCATGATAGCATTAGGACGGCCAAGTACTTTTCCCAGATGGCAATTGATGTAAAAAGAGCCAAACAAACAATGGCAAAGTAGCCTCAAATTTTATGATGGTTTCTTTTTCCTTACTTGCTATTGTGGCCTCTGCTGGGCACACTGCCACCATTAGAAACCGATTTAGAGTGTCCCGAAGAGGAAGAGGCGGAGGAGGAGGAGGAAGAATCCCGAGCCCTCATTAAAGCAGCGTGCCTGCGACAAAATATATCACCACCATGAAAATAGATCCTCAGCATTCTTACTCAAATCGGATATTATTGTACAAGTACCTACCCGGATTGGGATAGAGGTTTGCCATCTGTCTTACAATCGTGGTCGAGTGGGTGTCGGTGTTTAAGACAGTAATTTAAATGACACTGGTCACATGTTACACGCATCATTTCTTTCTGCTTGCAGCCTCCTTTGGAACATTTGTTGGTGAATATCTGCAATGGAGAATTGGAACTGTTATGACCAGATACGGGTAAAATTAAAGGAGTTAGTGTGAGAAAATAAAAATGTTACAAGAACTATTCTCCCTCAATACTGCGATTTAATATGGATTTTTTTCAAGGTCAGTATAATTTTTAACAAAAACATTTCGGTACAACTCTCGGCTGAATGATTATCATTAATTTATATTCGTTGTACTAAGTATTAATTTAAGTATTAATTTATATTCATTCAAAAAAGGTTCCATTATGGGGACTTTCAAACCCCATGATATGGGGTAAAATTTGAGAACACGTTTTTGAACTAACCTTTCTTTTCCGCTGTGCAGGGTCTGATTTGCAATCCCGATCAATGTGCTCCCCGACTTTAATATCGGGCATCTCTCCTCTTTTGATGGGAATTGGAATGTTGCACAGTGGGCACACAGGGACCTGAATATCCTTTGGGGGGAGTGGGGAGAATCACCTTATTTAAAATACCCTAAAAGTATATACATCTTTAAAAATAAAACTGGCGCTGTTTAATGTTTGTGTAATGCAAGTTTTAGCAGTTATGTGGTCATATATGTGCAGTTTGGGTTGTGTCAGGTGGCCATTAAATGTAATGCAAAAACGTGTGACTTGAACTGGACTTGGATATAGATATGAATTCCGAATTGACTGCAGTGAAAATCCAATTGCACTACTGTGGATTGGATTTGCCTTTATTAGTCTCGCAGTGGAGAAATTTAAATTTCACAGCAGCAAAGTGATAAAAGGACTGAAAGTAGAAAAACAAAATACATGAGCTGCTGGAAAGGCAGCCACTTTAGCGGCGCTGTCAGTCAAAAGAAAAAAAACTACATAACAAATAACATGACAAACAGAGAGTCATTCATTCTTAAGCACTTTCTGTAGCCTCTTTGTCACACGAAGCAGTAACAGATGAAAAAGGAGAGGATCAAAGCGTCTCTTCATCAGTGGATCAGGGACTTACCTTTTTGTAAGACGAGGTACAGTTGTGGTGCGCATAAGTTACGTGGTCCTTGCAAAATATCTCTTGACAAGCATCACATTTCATGGGAAGGAAATCTGGCGTGACAACGTATTGTTATTATTTTTCATGTTCTGTTACGACACATCCCGATCTGGCTTTTCTCTCTTACCTAAACGCTTGCAGGTCTTCTCTGAACAGTGCTCCCCCAAATCTGGAAACTCCATGGCATTCAAATAGAAGGCTCAACTAAAGAATGAAAACGGAGTAACTTTTAATTGATGATTTGATGTTAGCAGAAACGGTGACAGTGATGATGTAAACACATTCCTACGGGTGTTTGCTAGCGAGCTAGTAGCATTAGCTGCCGTTATGTCAAGTCATCGTTACTTTGCAAAGAAAAAAACACATCTGTACGTTCACCATCACATCAGGACGTGAAAGACTGTGAACTATTCACTCGGTAACGCCGGGGTATCACGTATTTGGTTTTCCATCATGAATCGAGAAGAAAACTAAGAATTACAAATCACCAACCAGAGCATACACTAGTTGTGCTATGCTAACTCAAAAGATTAACGATGGGTTTAGTTACATAACTAATGTAGGTGAAAGTCATTATGCACTGACACATTCGGGTTAATAATACGATACTATTTGGCGCAAGCGTTCTGATTTCTCTCTGTCACTTCAGAGCTAGGAACTAGCAAGTGGCTAACATCAATATTATTATACTATACTTCCGATATAAACATACCAATAAATCAGTAACGTCGTTAAATGTAAAATATTCCAGAATTGCCCAGTCTCGTCTGCTGAAAAAAACAATGATCATTTTTGTAGGCGGTTAGTTAAAATTAGAGCGAATTAGCTTTAGCTCGATAGTTGGAGACGTGATGTTTTTACTCACCGGTTGCAATCTCGTTTTGGTCTTTCAGTCATACAACGATAGCAAAAAATGAAAAACTTAATGAAACCGAGTGTCAATTTTTATTCGCGTTTGATCAACACCGTGTAATGTTTGCAATTCTCGAGACGACAAACATAAACACATCTCACTAGCCTCAACCGGGGGTATTTGTGCTGTGTCAAACACTGACTACCCACAATGACGTCATTTGTGACTTCACGCGTGACTCGCAATGTCGTCATCCGCAATGGTCGGGAACGGACTGGAAAATTCCAGGTGTTACTGGACTTTTTTTTAAATACACACCGATCATATTTTTTTTACAATTCATTTCAATCACAAGTTCGCTTAACGTTATAATTCATCTTTTGCGAGTTGACAAACGTCATTTACTCCTTTTAATGATTATCTAGATTTATACATCTTAATTTCCAAATAAGACTTTCAATTCATAATACATGTATTATACACAGAATGACATTCATCCATTTTTGTAATGTATTTATTGTTATATAGTCACGCATAAAGGGGAAAAGCAAACTCCACATAAGACCAGAGCTGTAAGGTGGACGTGCTAACCAGCCACATTAAATAATTATTTTATTGATATTTATTCCATACGCATTTTAAAGTAATAAATGTCTTTTTTTAGCGTGATTAGTTTATTTTTAATCTTCCTTGCTGCTCTTTGTACTTTGTATTCAAAATTTCATTGAGTAGTGATACCACTGTCCGCCAACAACCACTAGAGGGCGACATTGCTCTGCTTATCGATACGGGAAGGTTTATTGAGGAATGGATAAAATGTCACAGATGATCAGGGTCAAGGAGGGTTCATCAGTTTTACAGCAGCCGGATGATATTTAGAGAACACAAGTCTCACTTTGACATTAACAAAAAATGTACAGTTATCTTAGATTAGATACAAGAAACAAAATGTCTGCGTGTGTGTGAGTGTGTGTGTGTGTGTGTGTGTGTGTGTGTGTGTGTGTGTGTGTGTGTGTGTGTGTGTGTGTGTGTGTGTGTGTGTGTGTGTGTGTGTGTGTGTGTGTGTGTGTGTGTGTGTGTGTGTGTGTGTGTGTGTGTGTGTGTGTGCGTGCGTGTGCGCGCGCGCGCGTGTGTGTGTGTGTGTGCGTGTGTGTGTGCGTGTGTGTGTGTGTGTGCGTGTGTGTGTGTGTGTGTGTGTGTGTGTGTGTGTGTGTGTGTGTGTGTGTGTGTGTGTGTGTGTGTGTGTGTGTATGGGGGCGGGTCTGCATTTTGTGCAGTCATCTGTTATTTGGTGCAGATTTTAACCGTCGTTATTCTCTTGGGTTTGAGATATTTTTGTGTAGAGGCAGATGGCATAGCGACAGAACATAATGGACAACTTGCCAAGCCAAGTTTTCATCATGCTAACTACATCTCTCAGGCCTTGCATATGGAGCTAAGTTTACCTTTATGCTAACTCTTCCAAGAGTGTCCCCATTCAATGCGGGGCCTCCGTTTGCAGGCCGAAGATGAATTCATGTGAAAATATAAAACGTCTGGAACTATATGGAAAAAAACTGTTGTTAAGAGGGGAGCTGTCCTGGCTAGATTTAATCATTTTCAAATCACTTCTAATCAGTTCGCTCATGTTGTAAAGACATATTGTTACTTTTTTATTTTAGAAGCAGACCTTTCCCCAGAACATGTTTGCCTTTAAGGAAGTTCCACTGTAGCGATAAAGCAAATAATCATAATGAGGATGTATTTTATCAATTTCAATACAGTACTGCATGGAATCGAGTGTTACGATTTCCAAGGTGATGGTGGTGGATCTTATAAAAGTAGGCAGGAGGGAGGAGCAGAGTGCCTTTGTCAAACTGTATTAAATAAAGTCAGCAGGACCAAAAATCTCAAAAAAACAAAGTCATCAGAACAAAAAGGTCCAAAGTAGAAAACAAAACCATGAGGAAAACTTGGCAAGACAAAACAAACCTGACCCGGTGAAACAAACAATGCCCATGCAGGGAGTCATTTGAATTGCCACTGATTAAAATGACCCACACCTGTGCAGCTGCAGGCAGGGCCCTACAGTGCCACCCGTTGGTCCCAAATTGAAACGTGAGATCTAAATTTTTGTCAAGAGTCCATTTCGACAAAAATTGGCCTCCCATGACCGCAATCATTTTTTGATTATAATAAATAAATGGCTTCAAAGTTTGCTTCACTTTATTTTTGATGTCTGAAAGGTGAATCACAATAATAATAAGGAGGGAGCACTCTTTATCCAGTGCTGTAATTAACAAGGGTATAAATGCAGTTGAAGAAAGCAAGAGGAAGAGAAGAGGAAGGGAGGGTGGAGGGAGGATGGAAAAACATGCAAATGATTCCACACAAAGGCCCTTGCAAATTGGCGTCACCATTTCTCAAATTATATCATTACTATATTTTGAAAATGTTAATCTGTTGAGCGGATTTCCCCGGGGAGTTTAGTAAATTAGTTCTATTTCCGAAGCTGCCTGCCTCTCTGCAAGAAAAAGGGGGGGGGAAAGCACGTCGATGACAAGCACCTCTGATTTGCTGATTACAATTATAGACTCCCCACTTTGGGCTCCTTCAAGCATTCATAATTTTCGGCATATTAAGCACGTTTTTAGCAAAGGTGATAAGTCACTTTTAATTGAAATGAAATGATTATTTTAATGGAAGTTTGGTTATTATTATTATTATGGGGAGGCATGAGTCGGTGGGAGCTTCATTTTTAACATGAAGTAGAGAGAGAGAGAGAGAGAGAGAGAGAGAGAGAGAGAGAGAGAGAGAGAGAGAGAGAGAGAGAGAGAGAGAGAGAGAGAGAGAGAGAGAGAGAGAGAGAGATGAGTACGGAGGGGATTTTGAAGGGCATTAGGATGTCAGGATTGAATGAGGTAATTTGAATGGAATTACTTTCTCTTCAATCAGAAAACGAACTGAATTAAAAAGTCCAAATCAATCGCTTTCACTTCTCCATTCTACTTTGACAGCGGCACAATTACAGATAATTAGATGGGAGGAAACTTTTAATTGTGGGATTAGAAGGGGTGGTGAAGTGGGGGGGGGGGTGGCTGCAGAGCATTTGAAAGGATCAGAGCGAGAGGGGGGGCATGGAGTGGGGTCGAGGGGGTATTTCCAGGCACTTCCTTTATTATTTATTTATTTATTTATTTGGTTATTTATTTATTTAGTTGTTACATTGCTTCAAAATCGAATCAAAGGATTTGGAGTGGTTTAAAATGGCAAGTAACACCCCCCGCCCAACATATCTCTGTTTTTATACTGTTTTAATTGGAATTGCATCTAGTTCATTCAAATCGTCCAGGAAATAAAAAATAAATAAATAAAACAATTAATTTAGATTTAATTCTATAATTATCACCAAATGAAATAATGCGCAACCTAATTTAGATGGTTAAAAATTAACGTGCGTGAAGTTAATTGAGAAATTAAACCCCCCACCCCCTCCCCTAAACAGCCGCCTATTAATTTTTCCTGCCTAATTAAAATGAATTTGATGCATCTTTGTTGGCACTCGCGGATGGGCATCGCGATAAGGGCTTGATACTATGTACTTGTATGCTGTTTGTGCGTTTGTGTGTGTGCGCGCGTGTTTCTGTGTATATGTGCAGGATGAACTGGTGTGTTATATTTCATTTACTTTCAACCAGGTTTTTAGATTGATAAAATACGTTGAAATTACCACCAAAAAAGTGGGCGTAAGAGTTTAAATAAGCAATACTGAATATAGCTCGGGTACGTAAAAGACGCACCAAAAGGAGGAGCAAAAAACTACCATCAACATAAACTGAAGCAAAGAAAGCAAGTTGTTCGCTCCAAAGCAATTTTCTGAATTGTTGTTTCACTAGTTTTACTCCCTGCATGGTGCTTTCACCATCTCTGTGACAATACGTCATTTCCTGATAGTTGTCCATGTTAAGCGCCTTGTTACAGCTACATAATAATATTAATAATAATAACAAATGTTTTTTACAAGTGCCTTTCAACACTCTCAAGGACACTACAGTCACAGGATAAGAAGTTTTTTTTCTGCGGTTGAGCAGCCAGACGCGCCAGCTTCACTCAACCCTGAAGTGGCAGTGTACCCCACTAACGCAATATAAAATGGGCCATCGGCACAATAACATGTAAATAAAGTAAAACAAAAATCATTTGAACTCCAATATAACATGGTCATCATCACAATGACATTCAAATAAAGTAAAACTACTCACCATTTGATGACAATGCTCGGATCTTACCTTGAAATGGGCATACGTTTTTCCTTCATTTATAAACGCTAACTAGCTAGCTGTGTCCTTGCTTTAGTTGTACAAAATGGAGGATTGTTGGGATTAATAAATTGCAAATTGAGTGTCAAAATGAAATATTTGACAAACTATATTACAGAGGCCATAAGATAGCAGAAATATGCCATTTGTCTTTATTTTATTTATCTATTCACAGTTACTGCTGTTGTTAAAACACTATACCTATCAATATGTATTGTATTGGATTGTATTTTGTCCTCCAATAATGAAAACCTGTTATCTGATAACATGATCAAATGTCCACTGCAGTAATTAATCCAAAAGGGTTTTATTAAGGGACATAATTTCTTCTTTCTTTATAGCAAATATGGAAAAGCATTTTTTTTTCATATTAGACAAAAAATATTTTTTTCACCAATTTACAATTATATTTTTTCGCCTTTAAATTTTGAGTTCATAAAACAATTGTATTTTATTATTTTGAAGGCATCAGAACAAACCAGCATTCAATTTGGTACCATGTGGTATATCTGTCATGCAAAGTTTACTCAAAAGCCTTGAAATACAAAAAAGGATGGCAAGCGGTCAAATATGCCATCTTTAACGACCACATCATTTCTACATTAAGGAGATGGGGAGAAAAAGAATATTTTATCTTTTAAAATAGTCTTTAAGTGAGAAAAAAACTCTCTGCACATAATCATACTGATTTAGTTCAATATAAAAAATATATATTTAATAAGGTGATAACATGGGTTGATGTATAACAACACCATGCATGCAGGTAACCTCCAGACATTTTTTCAACCTGTCTGCATAGGAAAGGGGCATTTTCCATAAAAGCAAAAGAGATTGTAGCTAAAAACCTAGCTGGACTCATGCATTGTAAATAGCACAGCCACCTTATGTCGAGTCAAAACAGTTTCATAAATAAAATGTGATTTTTTTATCGTATTTTTATACTTTGCACTACGTGCAGTTGTTTTTATGAAACTTTTTTTGCAGTTGGACATTTTAGTCTCTTGACATTTTTTGTGCATTAATTACTTTGTTTTATCTTTGACCTCCCCCCTCCAGATAACCCCTCATTTCAATTTGCTACTGTAGATTGCAAATCTCCACATTGTGGGAGTATTAAATGCTTTCTGATTCGGAGACTCAGCCAAGAGCTTTTACCCAACACTAAAATTTACAGATCAACTCAAAGTTATTATTCATTTATATATATATATATATATATATATATATATATATATATATATATATATATATATATATATATATATATATATATATATATATATATATATATATATATATATATATATATATATATATATATAAAGACAAGAGCTCAATTTCTCGCAATTCATTCAAATGTATGTAGGGCTGGGAGTGGTATGAGGGGGGCGTTGTTTCCGCGAGCAGGAAAAGGGTCAAGTGAGGAGCGGATTATATCCTTCCCTCATAATAATATTAATTAAACAATTTGCATGCTAATAGGGTAACAATCATCGCGGCATCTGTTGAGAGACTCGGGTTATTACAACATGCCACTCCAGGTGTCAAAGGTCACCGACGAAGAGGAGTGGGTGGCTTGGGGGTGGAGGGGAGATTCCGTTCGAAATTTCAACTCTGATTAAGTACCGTGTGACACGTCCGCACTTGGCAGTCTTAATGCGTCGCTTGGGGAGGGGGGACTAATAGTGTGAACTGGATTGTTGCAGCAAGGTCTTTGCACTGTTATTTAAAAAAATCTGGTCTCATTTACATGGATGCATTGTAGCGAGTCGTGCGTTTCAAAATGACTTTTGTTTCGGCAGCCAGGTTATCGTTTTTATATAAAATGTAAAAATTTTCAAAATAGTATTTTCATCAGTGATTGGATGTCGCATTTGTATCATCTAAGCATTTTCGGTAACAAAATGAAAAAAAAGTACATAAATGTGTCTGGAGCCCCTCCGTGCAAGAGCGGCGACTCCTGCTCTCAACTATCCGCCTGCCTGCTCCCTTCGCCGGGATGGAAGCAGCCCTTCCTCCCGGTGGGTCATCCGGTGGTAAGCTGCAATGTAATTCTTATCAAAGCCCTCTTGTCTTGTTGTGACAGCTCTGATATTGTTTATTGAGGTGGATGTCAGCCTTAATTAGCAATCGATACGGAGCGGGGGTGGAGTGGGGAGGAGGGACGCACCTGTGACGTCATCGACTATTTCCGCCTCTCATTGGATCTCGGATTCCCTCCCTCACAAGCTCGGGCTAATTATCGGGGAAGGTTCATGTGGATAAAGTGGAGCTCATCTCTGCCTTGTACACATCATGCCCCCACCTCGTCGGCCAGATTCGCTTTTGGGTGCTTCATAAACTACCCCTCCCCCATCGCCCCCCACAAAAAAAGCATAACAATCCCACCCCTAGACCCATCACCGGCCCACCAGCAGACGCTCGCGGGATGATGGACAGCCGGATACTGGAGCCGCATCACGCCCAGTTCGGAGGCACCCTCGGCGGCGGCGGCGGTGGAGGCATGGTGGGCTTCCCGTACCACCTGAGCCACCATCACGTCTACGAGCTGGCCGCGGGCCACCAGCTCCAATCCGCCACCGCTGTCCCCTTCACCATAGACGGATTACTCAATGGGTCGTGCGCGGCGTCCGTGGGCGGTTCCGGCGGCTTGCTGGCGTCTGGCTGCGGGATAAACGGAGACAATCAGCCGTACAAACTGACAGGTAGAAGAGCGCTTCGGTGCTTGCGCGGTTGTTGGGGAAATTAACAATTGTCACGCATGGCGAGCATAAGCAGCGTCGTTTCCCTTCTCATGCACGCATCTCACTTAGCTACAAAAAAAAAAAAACACCGCAAAGAATGACCCTAAATGAAAACAAACGATTGCTCCTTTTGTAAACAAGGAGGCAGACGTAAACCCCCACATCCAGCCAGATGTTTCATACCATGAATATGTATGCTTGTTGTGCTCCCCGCTGGTAGACTCGGGAGACCTGGACAAGGAGAGTCCCGGTTGCAAGAGACGAAGAACGCGCACAAATTTTACCGGCTGGCAGCTGGAGGAGCTGGAGAAGGCGTTTAACGAGAGCCATTACCCCGATGTGTTTATGAGGGAGGCTCTGGCCCTTAGACTGGACCTCATCGAGTCCAGGGTGCAGGTACAACTTTGGATTTTTCCTTTCGGCACGTTTGGTAATAGACTTTCGGTGCTGTGGGTCAATCTCCAAGTTATATAAAAAAAGCAAACAAATAAGAAAATGGATCGCGCTTAGCCTCAAATTTCCTTTTTTAATGTGCACTTTTCCTGTTTCAACCATCTTGTTGAAACGTAATATTTTTTATATACATTGTAGTTACACATTTGTTTTAAATTGTATGCTTACAAGCCATCAAAGCCTTAATTCAGTTTATAAAAAAAGGCCGTTTTATGCCACTCACATCTGACATAAAATATCTTTAAATTAATTTTAATGCTGCCATATGACCCTTTTTAGACACACAGACGATGCAAAAATATGGCATTAAAATATTTTTTAAAGTTTGCTGGTTTAATATTCCACAAGTAAAATATATATGAAAATATAAAAATATATTAAAATAACATCTATAATAGTTGACAATGATAACCCTTCAGTTATTGTCATGTGTCTGTAATCGCAGCACATAATGGCCAATTAAAAAACTGTTTCAGAGCCAAGTATGTGACAAAACAGTAGGACTAGCTAATTCGTTAAATAAAATATTGTTAAATTTTATTGATTTGTTTCAAGGAAAAATAGTGTAAAAACACCCACCTGCTTTTTCTCGCCCTATATGCAGGTCTGGTTCCAGAACCGCCGAGCCAAATGGAGGAAAAAAGAGAACACAAAGAAAGGTCCAGGCCGACCGGCTCACAACGCGCATCCGACCACCTGCAGCGGCGAACCAATGGACCCGGAAGAGATCGCCCGGCGAGAACTGGACCGCATGGAGAAGAAAAAACGCAAACAGGAGCGCCGCCTGCTCAAGGCTCAGAACAAGCACCTGCACGGGGATCTATTTCACACCCCGGGATCGGACAGTGACAGCGGCTTGTCTCACGTTACCGACAGCGACCACGGTGCCGGCCCGCGTTTGGACCTCACCAAACCACATTGCGAGCCCGCTCCTCATTCGTTAAACACGCCGAGTCAGAACCAAAGATACCTGGACCAGGACGCTGGCGGCTCGGAGTTGGACTCGTCCGACGCTAGCCACCGCTCGAACTTGTTCTCTGGCAACAACCGAACCACCGGTTTGCAGAAACTTAACCCGTTTAGCGTGGAAAGTCTCCTGTCGGACTCAAGACCCAGACGCAACTCCGCGGCCTTACCCACATCTCGGCCCCTCATTGGGAAGGGCCATTTTCTTCTCTACCCTATCACGCAGCCGCTCGGATTCATTGTCCCACAGACGGCCTTAAAAAACCTTTCGAATCCTGACGGCGGTTCCGGGGATGACCAGACGCCAAACGTCCACGAGTCCGCTGAGTCTTCGGGGTGCAGGAGGCTCTCCCCGCGGTCCCCCGACAGGGACCGGTTGGGGTCGAGGTCAAGCAGTCCTGGGACTTTAGGCAATGCACCTGACACACAATGCGGGGATGAACATTTAGAGGAGAGTCCTGTCGAACCGCAGCAGAACTGTCACGAAAATACGGAATAAACACGGAAATCAAGATGGATGACAACAACGTCTTAAATTTAAGGCCAAAGCTCAACTTTGCCACACTAGGTTCTCCTCTTCATTTCAGTGTGAGTGTCTAGATATCCTTTTAAACGTGTCAGAAAACCAAACAACACGTTCGAGAACTGTGAACAAAAACGAAAAAAGAAAATGAACGATTATACTATTTATTTCCATATGTGAAGCTTTTTTCTGAAATAAATCTATTGTATACAATCACATCGGACGCGTGTACGACCTTAAATGGCGAAAGCAAGACCTCCGACCTGAGATGGCGAAAACAAGACTTCCGTGTTGGGCCAACCAATCACATGAGAGTTTTTCTTGGGGGGGGGGAGTCAGATTTGACATTTTTCAGACTTCAAATCTATATAAAAAAGAAGAAAAAAGTGTAGGGTCAGTCAATCACGTATGAAGTTTTTTTTTTCTGGGAGGGTTTTGAACCGTGTATACGTGTTTTTAATATTAAATGGCAACATGAAGTCGTAAAGGACATTCGGGGAAATGTCATGCTGTATTTTGCGTTTGCGTTTTATATTCAAATATAGTCACAAAACACTTCAGGGTAGTAGGATCTCACCGCATGAGAAGCTAAAAACACTTCCGGGTATCAGGACCACATGAGGGCTTTCTTTTTTTCAACTTAGGCAAGTGAGAGGGGTTAGGGGGGCGATGCCTCTGTGTTATATTTTTGTAAATTTGTATTAAAGGCGACAACTACACTTCTTGGTATAGGGCCAGTCAATCATGCGATTTTCTTCTTCTGGGGAGAAATGCAGGTTAAATTTTGTCCATTGCCTTAACAAATATATTCATCTATAACACCCACACATACACACCCACACGTGTCCACGCATATACACACACTCCAAAAGATGAAATGAGGTTACAAGCCTGAGGCAAAAGAGAGCCGCTGCACTCCTGCAGAGTTTTGATATGAAAGTAATTATTTTCCCGGTGGCTACTTTGCGGGGGAATACGGTTTATTTTAGCTTTAAAAAAGTGGGGGCGGAGGTGCTGTTTGAGGTGGTGCTGGGTAATACATTACCGATTTGAGGCGATATGAAATCACATAAACTTCCAGGAATAATAGAATTAGCATGAAAAGGCCTGGGTGTCAAATTGAAATAGGAAAATAATAGCCTAGGCAGCTGCGTGCATGTGTGCATTATTGGATCGTGGGGAGGCATTTTCATGAGCTCACACTCTGTATGTGTGTGCGTGTGTGTGTGTGTGTGTGTGTGTGTATGTGTGGTTGTCAGGAGGGGCGGAGGCTGTGGACCAGAAGGGGGTGGGTTGGGGGGCTTGCACATGAAGATAGATGTTCAATGATATCCGCTCATTGTTGTGTCGCCTTCACGTCCATGTCGGGCTCTTATCAGCCTATTGATCACGACCGGGCTGTAATGGGGCGGCCTGGGCCGAACGTGGCTATTTACAATGGCACAACACATTTATTCTAATAGGGAAGGCGCTCCCAGGGGAGGCACGAGCAGGATCTGGGACATCTGCTACCCCCCCCCCCCACCCCTTTCCACCACCACCGCCCCCTGCACGATTCCTTTTGCCAATATTGCTCAATATCATGTCCAAGACATGTGGAAACTAATACTACTACTACTACTACTACTACTACTACTACTACTACTACTACTACTACTACTAATAATAATACTACTAATAATAATAATAATAATAATAATGCACAAAATAGCAAATACAGCCTTTTTTGGTGCATGAACATATGGTGACTTTTTATTTCCAAATATAATAAAGTGAGGCATTAAATCATCTGAGGTATATAAAAACATTTACATAAATTGACACCCTTGCAGCTGTTTGAGCATGCTGTTATTAAGGTGAAAGAACGGAGAACACGTGTGGGATTATATGCAGCTTGCATTCCGTTTATTTTATTTTATTATCAACATTCCCATTTTATAATATATGATTGTCCTATTGGTGAAGTTGTGAATTATTTTAGGCTATTTTTTTATTGTAGAGGAATTTAATCATAATTCAAAGTTTGGATTGACCCCCTTAGTCATGTAAAAATACAGTCACAATTGTTTGTTCACAAGTGTGCCGAAAAGCCATAATACGTCATCAAATAATAATAAGAGAACACAGCACTACTCGTGTCACTCAAAAGTTTCAATCTTTTTCAAAAAGTGTTTTTAACTCACGTTGAGCAGGTGTGTTAAAAGTCTCACAATGAGAAAGAGGAAAAAAGTGCATTTTACTTTCTATACCCCCCAGGCTTCAATTTGCACTAAAATTGAATGTGTATATTATTTTTTCCACGCACGGTGCTCTCTGAGGCTATGTGGGACGTGTGCCCAGTTCATCTATAATTCATTAGCAGACGCTGAATAGGAGTATCGCTGGCTGCACATTGGTGGCCTTAAGGTGAAATTAGCGATTTACTTAAGTAGTTAAGCTTTTTTTTCTTGCCCGGAAGCAGCACGCCTGCAATACTTGAAGAGCACCATCAATCGATGTGGGAGCTGCGCGTTGTGGAGAAAGCGGAAAAAGCGGCGTGTCGCCCATGAATCACACTTTATGAATTCAATTTGGGCCCGTATAGCCGCAGAAATTTTCAATTTGAACGGCGGGATCATTAACGAGGGGGGTTCGTGGATGGGGGGTGTAAATTGTTTTTGCTCTATTATGCATCGCGGACGCCGTCGTTTTTCTTTCTAATTATGAGTTGGTGTCAGGTCGGCCTGTCAAGCAAAAGCAAATTTTCAATTGAACTGATCATCGTGCATCCATTTTTATACGTCGACGTGCACGCGCAATTGATAAATGTGCAATGTCTACGAGCAAGTATGGAAAGCTAAAGGGCAGGTGTGAGAAGGGGGAAAATGGGGGGGGGGGGGGCAATCTGGGAAAATAATATGAGTGGTGCGTGGAGGTGGGGGTACTTGCAGCAATAAGTGCAGATCAGGCAGCTAATTTAGCACCCCCCTTTTTTTGGTACGATTTCCATTTCTCATTTTGAACTCTCAAAGGAGGAGGAGAGGCAGCCCAGAGGCAGGAATGGCCGTGCACTATCATGTTGAGACAGGGGGCTTCCAAATGGGGGGTCGTGGGGGGTACAGACACACATTAAAAACCCCGGCTTGTCTGTTGCCACAACGGCACGTTCCCTGCTCATAGGCTTAATTAAGGCTAACAGACTTTTCTCTCTCTGTGTGTGTTAGTTTTATTTAATGGGGACAAATTAATTAAGGCCATTTGGATGGTAACATTTGCGGAATTCCTGTATGATTTAGAAAGAAATGACTACGTTTGACTGAAGGGAATATCAATAATATTATATGGTACGAGCAGAAAGGCTTATTTGCCTCCCTAGATAAGACCCCACCCCCCAAAAAAATAATCCTTGATAAAAATCAAATGGTACTTGACATTTGGCTTCCTGTGCTGCAGGAACTTCAGTCAACCCCCCCCCCCCCACACCCCCTTTACTCATTTTTAGGATTATTTCACACTCCTCATTAATGTGCCGGTGGATTTAATCATGCTTATCTTTCACGCACACACCTAGGATAAGCCTCAAATTAAGCATCTGTGCTGTGATTTATGAAAAAGTGTTTTAATCAAGCAGGGGGAAAACATGTGACAAAAGACAACATCTAGACAAATAGCAACTAATTCATCAGCAAAATCTGCATGAAATATTTGGTCGTTTTGGTCCATCAAAAAATAAATATATTTTATTTAAAAAATACAATTAGGGTCCTTTTACAGTTAATCACATTACTTTCTAAAACCTAACCATATTTTCTGCACTATAAGGCGCACCTAAAAAAACATTTTTCAAAAGCTGACCATGCGCCTCATTATGTATGGAAAACGTTTTAAAATATGTCGTTCATTGAATGTGCCCCTTATAATGCGGTGCATCTTATATATAGAAAAGGTTATTAAATATGTCATTCGTTGAAGGTGCGCCTTATATTCCAGACAATATGGTAATTACCTTTAAATTTGTTGGACATAGAAAATGGGGTGTGGAAAATGTACAAAATCAGGGCAGAAGTGCAAAGCAAAGCAATAATGTCAATTTCACAAACCCTAACATGTTAAAACGATTTGCCTAAAATACCATTCGGAGAGTTCATTTTGTACTAAAAGAGAAAATAATAGTGTTGTGTAAATTATCTTTCGTTGTTGAAAACAAACATCATGGCTTTACATATAGTTTTTTTTGATGGGGAATGGGGTCGTGGGGGGTGTTAAAATTAGCATTAATATCTGTACTTAATGATGGGATCAAGCTTAGGGTGGTGATGGGTGGTCCAAAATATAATTTTCAATTTGAAATAAAACTAATATTAATTTGACCGAACAACATTTCCATGGGTTATGTATCCATTAATTCTTTATAACATTTGAAGAAAATGTCACATTTTATGACTGCAGCCATTAACTCATTCACTGCCAGACGTGCAAAAAATGTGTCTACTCCAGTGCCAGGGTTTTTGTCATTGTCACTCAATTTGCTGGATCCACAGAATATTAAGTTTTAGGAGTACATAAACAGTCAATGCAGCGTAAGAAATATTAGACTATCCTCTTTCATCAAATAAAGAGTTAATTCCTAAATTATATGAGTCTGGAGTTATATGAGGTTGAAATGAGGGCGGCTGTCCAAAATACAACGCAAAGCATACATATTGATTTACATAGTGCTTTAACAACAGCGGAAATGGAACAAAGTGCTAACATAGAAAAAAGGCAAATGCTGCCCACTCGTGGAAGGGAAAAACATTGCCAGAGGTCTGACCAGAGCTTCATCGGCACCCTCCCGCAATAAAAACCAAAACCCGACCACATTGGGTAATGGCGCTCCACGTCATGCTTTTCAATTCCTGAAAAAAAATTGGGCATGGCAGTGAATTAGTTAAGGGATTTTCATGGAAAATACTTCACTATATAGTAAAGTATACTTCCAAAATGTTCACACGACTACATGACCTCCAGAACCAATTCATTTTGAAAGTAGAAGCTCCTTTACTGTATATTTACATTCACATTCTGCTAATCAGCTAAACAGGTGAAGACAGCATCTCTTAAAAATGAATAAAAAAGCACAAAACATGTCACATGACCACTTCATTATGAACTTTGTAAAAGCAGAATGCTTGATAAAACTCTGGCATTGACTTATAATAAATACACTTCATGATGTGCGGCGAGCATATAGAATTGCACATATGGATCAACTGCAATATATGCACCAATTAGCACCTTTTCTAGCAATGCCATTTGAAAATCCGCGCTTTGTAATTGCTTTCACTTTGGTTAAATAGCTTTATTAGCAGACTGCTTGCCAAATAAGACATTCACCCTAAGTGGAGTCAATTAAAAGCCGCTGTTCTTAGACATCTAAGCGTCAAATAAAAAAGCGGTTCGCCAATCACTTTCTGGAATGACATTTTTTTGTTGTGTTATGCTGACAATGCATATGAATCCATTTAGATAGCAAATTTACATACATTTTCAAGTCAAACTTTATATATATATATATATATATATATATATATATATATATATATATATATATATATATATATATATATATATATATATAGTGTCGGACTTTTCGCTTCTCATCCGAAGAGCTTCGTCAGCGAACTTAAGTTGTGCTGGTGACTCTGGGCATATATATATATATATATATATATATATATATATATATATATATATATATATATATATATATATATATATATATATATATATATATATATATATATATATATATGAATGACTAGAGTCACCAGCACAACTTAAGTTCGTTATATATATATATATATATATATATATATATATATATATATATATATATATATATATATATATATATATATATATATATATATATATATATATGACTCTGGGCATATATATATATAAAATAAAGTGATCCAGGACTAAGAACTTGCTGTTCTAAAACGCCAAATGGTGAAAAAGGATGTTTTACAAAACACTGGCTTGGATAAAGTTGAGAAGCTATGATTTGTCTCTCTCTTCCATATCTTTTAAAACAAGGACACATTAGTGCAACCAACCTGGAGGTCCCAGTTTGGCCCCTCCATTGATGTAAGCAATCCGTTTCTTTTCCTTTTTTTTATTTTGTCGGATCAATGTGAATCACTAAGTTTGCCAGAGTCACACACAAAGAACCCCGGAGAACATTCTGAGCTGCAGCCTTGAAAGCTTTGTGAGAATCAAACTGTCATTTGGTCAATAGCCGAAAGGCTGCAAGAGAGAAGGGTAAAAAAAAAACGGAGAAGCATCAACTGAGGCGAGCCGTTTGCTTGTGATTGGAGGGACGGTGACATCCATGTAGCCTTCAAACAGCCAGCAGGATGCCTCAAATATCAATAAGACTCTCCAGTGTTATCGCAGCGGGATGAAGTCAATCAGAGAAGAACAATCCAAGAGTGGAAATTTGGCTTAACACCCAGAAGCAACCTAACTTGCTTATGTACGAACCGACTGTTCAGGTGGTCACGTTTGGTGCTTTTAACTCATTCAGATTTTGCGATTAAATTAGCTGATATTAGCTGTTTTAAAATCTCAAAAAAATTGGCAGAATTTTGTCAATTTCACTTTTTCGTCAGATAAAAATGTATTGCAACATAGGACAAAGGCCATTTCAGCATTTTCACCCTCGAATCTGAAACATTTCCCCTGTTTTTCTCTGTTTTACAATGCAATAGAATACAATACAATACATTACATATTGATTTATATCGCGCTTTACATCCAGTGTTTTATAACATTAAATAATATAGGAAAATTATTGCTGACTGTAATTTACATCTTTATTGTTGTACACGTGAAAGGAAGCCAATAAAAGACATTATTCCATTTGTTAGAAAATTTTAAAATAAACCGACGGTTATCGTATCAAACACAGGCCGATACCAAACGTTGGTATCAGCCTAAAAAAAAATCCCTATCAATCCAGCCCTAGTTAAGATTTAACGTTACAAATATGACTTGTATTGCCTGAACAAATGCTATCCGTGTTTGAGTGAGAGCATATAAGCCATTTTAGCAAAACACACCCTCACGCCCAATCCTGGCATCGTGCAAATGTTGTCATTGGGGGCTTTGTGCTCTGGTGATTTGTATGAAAGAGACAAGTCTTTTCCTTTTGCAGACTTACCGTAGAATGACCCCCCCCCCCCATGTTGGTTAATAAAGCGCAAAGTGTGAAAAACTTCCAGAGATAGGATGAATTAAACACTGCTCCATACGCTGCTGTCTATATTTCTTTGTGTGCGTGTGGCTGCTTTAGCACAAGACTTAAATCTGTGTGCCATCTGCTGCTCTCTCGTAGGGGCCATCTCGTACATCCACATTGAATGGAAAGTGTTATAAGAGCTGAGCATTCAATTTATTACCTACCTCAATCTAGTTCAGTTACACTTTACCACATCATGGTAGGAACTAAATTTACTCTCCAAAAGTATGCATTTCATACCACTCGCTCGCAATGTGACGGATTCCAGTAAATAAGAGAAAAACAAACGGTGGTTGGTAGTTAAATGAGCCATTGCTAGATTTGAGCTCATAATTTGGCAGTGGCAGACCGTCAAGGCCTGCAAAGCCTTCTCTGCTGGCCTAAAATTATCTGCATCACAGACTGATGTTAATTATATTTTGTCCATGAATTCTTATTAAATGATTCCAAATTGTCTTTCAGCTTCCGTTCATTGCTTTTCCCCTGTTGTGCTGCTTCCAAATGTGTCTTTTAGTATTTAAGTATTTGACAATCACATTTCAGCCATCATTTGCTACCAGGGTCAGAAATCTAACTGGACGAGATACCAAAGCCTTCTTGCAAGCGCTGGTCAATGTCAGAGTTTTCGCCAACTATGATTGGCTTGTCATTAGCAAATCATAGTTGGCGAAAACTGCTCTGATCACAAGCCGCCAGTGACAAGAGCATATTGGCCAGAGCTACCACATTGTATCGATAGCGAGCTGTATAAGTGAATATATTGTGTTGATTTAATCGCAGTTTTGTCAACCCACAATGCCTGAAGGAGGAGAAGAAATGGATTTGGTAGGAGATTTACCGTTAATGCCTTTTTAAAGATGGACTTTTCAAGAAAAAATGAACAAAGAAAGGCTGGTCATTTATTTCCTGTGTAATAGTACCCTCTAGTGGACTTGTAGTAAATCACACTATACTGTTTTCAGCCCGGATTGATTCAGACGTAGCACTACTGAAGGCCTAGCGATGAAATGCAGGGCCCACCACTGTAATTCGGATGCAGACGAGGAAACAACTCTGTCAAAAAAAGTCTCCAATCAAACAGTAAAAAGTCATACAATTTTGTTAAAAAATAAAATCAATGCTAGTTTAATAAACTCGTGTATGTCGTCATGCATTGCATGTTAGCTTCAAGCTAAAAGGACTAAACGTTATTTTGATATACAAAGTGAAATTTTCTTTGTTGGATGCTTAGTTGGACAGTAAAATTCAAATGGGAGTGACATAAAAACTAGCTAAAAGCAATCACTTGATATTTCTTTGAACTGTTCTGCCAAACCGCTGCTTGTCGAGAAGTTTGCGGCTCCAATGTTAGACGTCCATTTTTTTCCACACTGCTCAAAAACAAACAAAAAAAAAACACTTGCTGAATGAGTGAATTCAGTAAGTGTTATAATTGGTTCAATGCGTTAGAGAATACTATTTGACTCTCATCTTACAGTAAATAAAATAAAGCCTTTTCAAGTGAGAAAAATAAATAGTTTTGTCTGGAATTGTACAAACCGGCTGATACAAAGCCTCTTCACAGATTGACCGAATCTCTGCAGTCAGTCGGTGCGATTCACACTTTGACCTTCATAATGGATACAGTGCACGCCGAAAGGAGACTCGACTAATAGACATTTTTGGTTGCAATTAAAAATGCCCTGACAAGAGTTGCAAATGCGAGAGGGAATCCAAGACGTTCACAATTAAAGCGCGACTGCAAACCTTCTGAACACCATCAAGGCCAAGCCCTCACATCTCACCATTACATGCACATTATTTAATCCTCCGGTACACCTCGCTAACTACTGACATGTACAGTTTCTGTCATGAAGCTCAGCGACAGGAGCAGACTCTCCGCTCGGGGTTCACTTTTTCTTTTAATGGCCCGAGGGTAGTGAGTGTTCAGTTCAACTAGGCCTGAAATGTTCGAAATAAATGTAAAACGTTCTATGGGAGATGCATTACGCAGCATTGTGGCACAGTTGAGATTGACAGTCCAAGAACATTTCACTATAGTAATGGAGGGTCTGTCTGCATTGAACTCTCTGAGCTGTGGTCAGATGAGCCAAGCTCTGGTGGTCCTGTCAAAACTGATACTAGCCCCACATTTATTGTCATATTTATGACATTTACATTTATGATGTAATATTTATTTATTTATTTATTTATTTATTTATTTATTTTTGTGGCGGGACTATGCCTCTCAACCAGCAGGCATATATAGCAGCGGGTGTGTTTCAAATTAAGAATGTTTTGGTGCGCTTTGGATATTTATTTGTGTATTTATTCATTTACATATTTATTTATATATTTATTTATTGGATATATTTGTAAATTTATGTCTTTATAAATGTAGTTTTTTTTGTTTTATAGTTGTCATAGCACCCAAATATTTTAGTGATAGTTTTTGAGTGAAGACATATTTTGAAGCCCCACCATTACAACAAACAAACAAATAAATAAATAAATAAATAAATAAATAAATAAATAAATGAAAACTATTGTTAAAAAATATTACCAACTTTTGCTTCAGCAAGCCCAGCAATGAAGCTTCGTTTTTTTTCCTGACGCCTGGTATGAATCTATTGCGGCTAGCGGTCAGATAGCTAGCTGAAGCTAGCAATTTGTGGCTAATGTGCTCCTTAATCAAGTGCTGGTCGCATATTAGTTTTTTCATTCATCAGAACCTCCCGTGAGGCGTTTTAGTGATGAAAGAGCTCCGGTCACCTAAAATGCCCTTTTGCTCCATTTAGGAGCCAAAAATGGTCAATGATGTAGACATTTGTGGCACACTGGCCTAATGCCACCTTCAATGTTGAACCATGTTGATATAAGTTAGAAAAAAAACCTAACCTATTGTGCAGAGGCAGCAAGCAAATGAAAGGTGATAACGGGACACAATCAATGGCGCTCACCTCTCGGAGGTGTGAGCACATCCATCAGCCAAGGCGAGGACGACCCAGGAGGCCCAAGCCTTATTGACAGCGTGAGGGGAACCTGCGGGGGGAACATTTTAACACATAGAACACTTATTTAGCTGCTATTGACCAGGAAGCGAAAACTCTCAAAGTAAATCATGACACCACCATATATTTGCTTAAACCTGATATATAGCTACTTTCGAGAAATCCATGCATCCACTTTCCTGGTCGTCTTGAAGCGTAATGTTGACATAAACCAGCAAAGCAACAAACGATCCAAAAACATGTGTACTCTTTTGGGTCTACATATGACATATAGAACAAAACCCCCCAAAAACACTGCTGCGCATTTACTGTGCTAGCTTCATGCTAACACCAGCACATCATAGGAAACCTCGAACATTTTCTCCTAGAGATATTTGGCCATAACCTGGGCATCAACGTATTTCCACATTCACTATTACACTACTGTGTCATATATTCTTTATCTGCGCATCAATGGGCAAAGATGAATTGCATTATGAAGGAACTAAGCCATGCACACGTTCGAGTAGATTGGTCAATCCCCCTGTGGCATTGTTGTGATACATTGCGATGCATGCATTTGGCGCAGTGATTAAATCCTTCCATGCGTTTGAGGTAAGTTGACGTCAATCCATTTCATAATTGACTTTTATTAACATGTTCTTTTGGAAACACTTCCATTAACATGTTAATTAGCATAGCGGGTTTAGACACCAATTACGGGTTAGGACTTCATTCATGAATTAGCATAAATTAGCGCATTGTCTGGCGTGAATCAGTTGCGTAGGGTTTGGGGGGGATCAATTGAGATGTATCTTATCTTTAAAACAGTATTTTAGAGATGACTTTTCCAATAAATAAACGTTTGTACGCCACAGGCGTCAACGTCTGCAATTTCCAATTAAAGAGAATTCCAATTTCAATAAGTGACCACGCCGACAAAAGCCCGCTCGCTCACGCATCTTTAAAGGGGCTCTGCAAATTAATGAACAGAACACGAGAGGAGGAAATGATTCCTCCTGAGTTCTCTTGGGCAGATAATGATTCTCATCTTTATCAGCGGTTCATCTTCTAAGGTCAAGTGAAAGTGAAAGGGATGCAGCCCGCCCCCAGTCTTTCCAATTAAGATGAGAGAAAAAGAAGAAAGAAAGTGACGCACTAAAGCCAGGCTGCATTTTACACAGCTAGCTTGCTGACTGCTCAAGTATCCACAGGCAATAGAAAAACAAGACGATTAAATTATGACACCTGCGAGTCATAATATACTCACCAGCCAAAAGTGAGATGAATGCCGTCGCACACATTAGCACCTTTGAAACTGTGCTCTTTGCTTTGTATGTGAAAGACTGAAAGTAGATTGATAAATATGAAGAAGTCACGTGGGCGTTTTTTCCGATGCCCATGATATTGCTGGCCGCCATTATAACCGGGTAAGTGACACTTTAAGAAACACTTTTTTTTCAATGACATTATGACCAACATTTTGTTCAAAAGACATAAACACCCAGTAATGCAGATTTTTTTTTTTTTGTTTGTCGTTGGATGTTGTTAAACATAACATGTCCACCCTCAAGGACAGTTTCTGCCACCAGGAAGTCAGGTGTCTCAACTCCCTCCCAGCCCTGCCCCCCCTGCCCCTTCCCACTGCCACACTCACCGAACTCTGAGTACACGCTACACGCTGTACTATCATCCTGAACTCTATTTTTCTTTTTTTCTGCACGACCTCACCTCAACCGTTTTTGTTTTTGCATTACTACACTATGTCCCTTTACACACAACACTACCTCCCTTTACATTCACAATCTACATGTATTGTCTGTTGTCAACTGTCTGTCTTTTTTAGCCACGTTATAAGTGCCTTTCACGCTGGGTCCAAGAGGACAATAATTTCATCTGTGCTGTATGTCATGCATATTAGCATATTTGACAATAAAGCTGACTTTCACTTTGACTGTCATCATGAAATATCAAGTGAAATTAAAATGTTCCAGAAATTCAACATATATTCAATAAGTCTGCTAGCTTGCTGAATCATGTTGCTAAGGCAAAGTCCGCCATGAGCTTACAGCGTTAAAAGTATTCAAATAACATTCACCTTGTCGGCAAGCTCACAAATTTCGCTATTTGGATTTACGAGGTAAATTGTTCGCTTGCAGTTAAGTGACATGGAAAAAAAATGGGCTAATTCTCCAATTTTCAACCGCCTAGCATCAAATTACCACAATGACGTGGAATGGATAATTGGGATTTTCTTGTTGTTTGACGTTCCATGTGGACTGATGAAACGCCTGTTATGATGACAGCCAGACAAGCCTCCCCACTGAGAAAAACTGCATTGAGCATTCACTGCCAGACGATGTGCAAAGATTGGTCCATCCGGTGCCAGGGTTTTTGTCATTTTCACTCAAATTGCAGGAACCACTGAATATTGAGTGTTAGGACGACATAAACATTCAATGCATTGTAAGAAATCTTAGACTCTCTTATTTAATCAACAAAAAAGTGTTAATTCCCAAGTTATTTGGGTCTGGAGTTATATGAGCTTGAAACGGGGGCTGCAGTACAAAAGGCAAATGCTGCCCCCCCCCCCCGTGGGAGGGAAAACCATTGCCAGAGGTCTGACCACCTCTTTATGGGCACCCCCCTGCAAGAAAAAACAAAACCCTAAAAAAATTGCGAATGACACTCCACGTCATGCTTTTCACTACCCGAATAAATTCAGGAATGGGAGTGAATGAATTAATCTCCGGGTGAGGGGGGTGCTGTAGGTGCAGTATGTTACTTTACGTCCCACATTGATAGTGGTGGCAGATATATAAACACGCTGCGCCCCTGCACCCACCCCTAGTACCGTGTTGTCACATAACAAGAGGATCGCACCTCAACGCCAGCCTCCACCTCGGAGTCCCATGCTAAGACTCACAAGAGCATCAAATAAAAAAGGAGTTTCTGCAGCACTGAAAAATAGAAGACCCGCCTCCATAGCCACTTCACCCCACCACTATTCCCCCTGACCGCAAAGTGTTTGAAAGAGCCTTCAATCAGGTGATAGAGGTTTGTGTGAGCGTGTGCTTAAGTATATTATTCTGTCCGATTGCACACTGCGTTTTCATTCCGCCCACATTGTAGCCGAGCCTAAAAATAAGTGGGCATAAATTGCAAATGAATGCCTCTTTAGGCAAGTTGACGGGATGGAGGGTACGGAGGAGGAGGAGGGGGGGATACTATGCATAGGCCACATTAAAAGGAGACTTCATTAGGTGCGCCTCAAAAAGTAAAAATAGTTTGTCACGTGTATTATCGTATTGTTTGCTCTAGTGGAAAATGCTATGAAAGCGCCAAGTCCTCAAGACTACCGCTGCTAAAGTAATATTGTTGAGTATTGTTTTAACATACAGAGTTGGGTGGAATGATTTTCAATAATAAAGTACTGTATTTTCCGGTGTACTTATTTGAAGGTGTCGGACGTTTTACTTCTCATCCAAAAGGCTTTGTCAGCGAACTAAAATTTTGCTGGTAGCTTTGGACCTATACAGTATACTGTTTATATCCCTACTGTCCAGAGGTGGCGATGCCAGACCTCTGCTATGATAGGTCCCTCCTCTAAGGTTGGGGGGAGCCGATGACTATTTCTTGAGGCTACACTGATTATTTCTGTTGTCTTGATTGATTATGGTCTATGACGAGCCTGATTGCACCATCACCTCATCAGCATAACTAAGCCAATGTGGTAATGATCTCAGAAGTGAGTTGTAAGCACGATCCAAATTAAACCTCACACCACTATGGCGATTTAGTAAGGGTTTTGCTGTTTTATAAAACGAGCTTCTTTTGCTCCCCTTTCAAGGGGAGTAAAAGAAAATTTTTAGTTCGCTAAGGAAGCCTCCTGGATGAGAAGCGAAACGTCCGACACCTTCAAAGAAGTACAGATGACGACTGAAGAAACCTTTTCATCGATGGACCACTCCTGTACGAGTGAGAGCTTACACAGACGTAAACCTGCTCCTTATATGCCGGTGCACCTTCTATGTGAAGTAATATTGAGCCACAACAGGGCTCACAACTACTGTCAGCAGTCACAACCCCATTTCCTCCTGAAGAAGAAGTAGTGCGTTAAAGCCTCTGTAGCACCTTATAATGTAGTCTGCCTTATATTTGGAAAACCGTTTTCATTCATTGATGTCTTATAGTCCGGTGCACCTTACATATTGAAAACGTTTGAACATACACCATTTATTGGGGGTGCGCCTTATACACTAGAAAATACAGTAGTAGCATTTTTTTCTTCCCCAATATTTGTGATTTAACACCGGATTACTTTTTCAAAAATCTTCTTTTAGTGTTATTTTTTTTCAAGTAAACTGAACAAATACATTAATTATTATGAACACTTCTTAAAAAAAGTCTTTTGGTGTTTTTTGTCTTTTTTTTCAAGTAAACAGAACAAATACATGAATTATTTTGAACACATTGGATTGATGTTTTTTTTTTCCCATTGGACTTCTCCATACTGGCAATATCGAGGAAAACAAACCATGTGATTTCCCCGACAGAATCAATGGATCCCTTATTGGCATTAGCGTTCCAAAGAGCCGCTGTTATTCCCTCCGAACCAAATGGGCCACAAGGTAGGGCAACAACAAGCAATCCCTCTGCTGCAGGGGGTCCGCAGATGGATGATTTCTCCTGAGTCGGGCTGAGCCGCATTGATTCGGCGACATCGGGCGGATGTCACACGTGCACTCGACAATGCTCGATGACTTTGCCATCCCATTCCCATTTAAATTGCCTGCGTGTTTCCTACTCTGACACCTGTTTAAATCGATGCCTTCCTCTGCAGGTCATAGACGCGCCATGATGAGGCGCACCGCCGACGCCTCTCAAATCCACTAAAATCAACACAATAATTGAAATATTTTCAAACTGATTACACCCAAGCCCCGCCGCCCGGCCGCCGGATGGAAGGAAGCACGTTGCCTAGTTGCCACAGGGAGTAAATCATCTTGCATTATTTGATTTGGCTTACTGATATGAAACCGCCAGTCCCTTCCATTAAATGCCTCGCGGTACAGCACCTTGGGGAGGGTCGGCAGAGAGAAAACACAAAATAGTCAGTGGCAACCTTTTAAAAACGGCATCTCTAACGTCCCTTCTCGGAGGGGACCCGTGCACAAATCTATTTGTTCCTGACCAGATAAACAAAGCTCAGCTTCAACTTTCATCGAAGCAGAACAAAAAAGACAGCGTAATATACCAGGGTTCTCGCTTCTATAAAGTGGCCAAGAGGAATCGTTGGCTCTATTTGGCCAATATCGCATTCCCGGGAGATAATAGTCAGTCAAATACAATACCTTTGACTGAGTAATAGACTGCCAGAAAAGGTGCATCAACTCAAGTTTCACGGCAAGCGCTGCAATTTAGTGACAGACATCTCAGTCGGAGGAAAACAGCAACGCTACAAAAAGTGGTCAACTTTCACTATATCAATGTAGAAAAGCACCGCCAATGACAATTCCAATGAGACATTTTTAGTTGAATGAAATACTTCTTTAGCAGTAGCCAAACAAATGTCAACATTATTAGTGGTGTTTATTTTAAAGGTGAGAGGTAATTTATTCATAGATAAACGGGTCAAAGGGGAGAAATTTCCATTCTTTTCGATCCGACAAAAGAGAGTGCAAACATGGATGCCTGCTCTGTTGATTCATTTGTATTGTATTAAAAAATGGTGGCAACGGGTACTAGTTAGCATCAAATAAAATATGGGTAGCGCACATGTCGGATCTGGGATTTTGCGACGTACTCAAAAGAATTGAGACAAAAAAAAAATGAATTTCAACATGTATTATTTGATTCAATCTTAACTCATTCACTGCCAGACGATGTGCAAAGATGTGTCCACTCCAGTGCCACGGTTATTGTCATATTCACTCAAATTGCAGGACCCACAGAATGTTAAGTTTTAAGACTACATAAACATTCAATGCAGCATAAGAAACCTTCTCTCTTCTTTCATCAGAAAGAAAGTCAATACCTAATTTATATCGGTCTGGAGTTATCTGAGCTTGAAATGGGGGTGGCTGTGCAAAATAATAAGAATACATTTCATCTATAAGTGCCTTTGAAAACTCTGAAAGACACTTTACAGTCGCAAATGTTGATCCCTCGTGGGAGGGAAAAACATTGCCAGAGGTCTGACCTGCACTTTAACAGCACCCCCGTAAAAAAAACAAAAACAAAACCCAAACAAATTCTGGAATGCCGTTCCTCGTCATGCTTTCTTTCAATTCCCGAATAAATTTGAGAATGACAGCGCATGAGTTAACATAGAACACATTCTTTCTTGTGTTGGTATTTCCGCATACAGACACAGTTAGTAAAATGTGTTGCGCCGTTGTGGGTGTGAACACAGACGACTTGATTCCAGGCTAATGGATGTGGAATCACCCCTCCACCCTCTCTCCCCACAAACTTCATCTGACAACACCAATTCAATCAGAGACTTGATAAGGCCACCGCCAAACTTGCTGATTATCCCCGAGCCGCCTCAGCCCCTACCATTTAATATGAATACTGCATTGAGGAGGATTTTCTCCAAAGACGTGTCAGACACCGAAAGGCCGCTCCGGCCGGCCTTGTCAAATGAGATCAGTGCTCGGCATAATGGGGAGGTCAAGTGGAGGGGCAGCAGTCTCTCATTCTCCATAGCCGGCTGACAAGCCCCACTACAGTTTTATGGGGGCATACATAAAAGTACACTACAAACGCCAGATTCACTTGTCCAAGGTGTCCCGTTTCGTTCAATGAACAATTCCAAAAGAATTCCAAAAGAAGAAAAAAGACTAATCCTTCAACTGGGCTGCCAATTGAAATAATCTACTTGTGCAACATTAGATTCAATATTTTCTTCCTGCTGACGCCGTTTAACAAACTGCCTTGACCTCAGTTATGGGATGATTCTGTCATCTTTAAAAACTGTCTCAAAAGTCACTTGTACTCTTTGGCATTCAACTCAGCATGATTTTGACTTGACCTTAGTTTCACTCCCTCGTGCTTTCTACTAAGTTTGTCACTGCTTTATTTTCTGTATAGGATCTCTGTCCATGTTAAGCGCTTTATTGCAGCTTCAGCTGTTGTTAACAGCGCAATTTACATCAATATGTATTGTATTGTATTGTATTGTATTGTATTACATTGTATTGTATTGTATTGTATTGTATTTATTGTATTGTATTGTATCAATAACACGCTGACGGAAGATTGTGGACGGCTCACAGAAGAAATTGGTTGAAAACCAAAATGGGGTGCTGCTAGGTTTTAGCCTTGACAATATAAAGGGATCATGGGATGGATGGTGTTTACCCAGTTCCCTTGAGAGATTAAAATAGTATTATAATAATAATAATAATAATAATAATAATAATAATAATAATATATTTATGATGATTACATAATAACATAAGGCTGTTAGGCTTGAGGATATGTGGAAATATTAAAAAATATTTTTTTTATTTTTATGTGTGTCACGTTTCAGATTGCAACCAACGGGTGGCACTCTACAGTGCCCCGCCTGCAGCTGCATAGGTGTAGGTCATTTTAATCAGTGGCAGTTAAAAGGACTCCCGGCATGACTATTCAGTGTCGGGTCATTGTTTGTTTCACCATGTCAGGTTTGTTTTGTCTTGTCATGTTTGACTCATGGTTTTGTTTGCTTCTTTGGACATTTCTGTTCTGAAGACTTTGTTGTTTGAGATTTTGTTCCGGCTGACTTTATTTAATACAATTTGTCAAATACACCATGCTACTCCGTCCTTCCTGCATTTTTGGGGTTCACCACCACCCACCACCTTGCAAATCGTGTTTTTCTTTATTTATGATCATAGAAATGATTTTACTCGAATTGATCTACAATGTTGATTCATTCAGCGAAATCTTCCTGTGTGATGAACATTTTTCTTTTTTAAATTTGTTTTAATAAAAGCTGCAATTCTAGAATTGTAGCCTTTTATGCAGGGCCTTGAATGTAAGGTTTGAAACAAACTGAGCGATGCGCAGGAAGACTCACAAGAATTCACAAATAGCCTTGACTTGGCTACTGGCTTTGTTGCAAAAGTTTGTAGAATGATGAGAAAAAAAATATCAAACTGACAAATATGTGGATCTAGAATCTTTTTGTTTTAGTTCAATATCGGACCCATCTGCATGTCAACATTCCAACATATGCTGGAGGTGCGGGTCTACATTTAATATTTTTGCCTGAAAACAACGCCCAGATGAGGTTTATAGCGCCACCTGTTGCTTTGGGATCTGCTGCTCCTGTCGATATGGACGTCGATTGGATCAACAGTTTGTTTACATTCGGACATAATGTACAGTAAACGGTGCAAGTAGAGTTTAAAGTTGCCTCATTAGCCGGCCGTCAGGCATTGCTCGGCCAGGTCGATAGTGCGGGGGTGGCGGGGGTGGCGTGGGCGCTAGCGTTTAATTACTGGGCGGCACGTTTTCCTGCTCGTCTTCAAACTGTTTAACTGCTTTATTGGGCTGGCGCGTGTGTGTGCGTGGGGGGTGGGGGGGGACAGCTGGCCCTGTGAGTCCCCTTGAAAAAGCCTGACAAGCAAGAGATATGTCAATTCAGTCGTGGACACAAAGCAACATCTGCCGCGCCCACAGCCCGCTATTGTGCGGCTGTTTAATCTGTCCCCCTCCGCCCCTTGACGCCGCACAACAGTTTGCCTGCATTATGTTTTGCCACTCAATTAGCATTATCGTCCCGCTGAAATCGAAGCCAATTTACCTTTAATGACGCAATTGTTACGTGAGTGACAGCGGTCGGGTGTCGCAGCTATCGCTAGATAAACGCCGGGGCCGCCCTTGTTTTCTTTGGGTCGGCGGCGGGGGGTAGGGAACACGGGTGGTGGTCTCCGGAGGGGGTTGGGACTTGCCATGGCGTCTTCGTCAGCCAATGGGTTCACCGCTTTGCCACCGACATTGTTTCCTCCGCTTTGCCAGAATCAGTGTGCTGGAAAATTGAGTCCAGATTCATTAGGTTTCCAGTGTGGCGCTGGAGTCAGTTAAATTGATACATTTCCTAACAAAATTGAAGTGCTATTGTGGCACTCGCGGATGGCTGGTGACCTCGCTCGGCCCGCTGAGCCGCCCGAGCGAGCTGATGGATCCATTAGACCGCTTAGACTGCTTATTCCTCTGCCTCCATCTCTGACTGACACTGTAAATCTGAACCAATTTCAAACCCTAATCACCATTACAAACCGCTTCCACTGTCCATTTGTTACTCCGCTATTCCAATGCGCTTCCTAGATGGGTTCCGAAAGACCCGTTTAGAGGCGGGCAAGGGTGGCGGGGAAGGGATGGGGGCGATCTCTGCTTTCGCCCTGGTTAAATGGCTCATGACTGGACCTCTTTTCCCAGAGAAATGGGCGAGGGGGGAACGGTGGGGGGTGGGGGGGGGGGGGTTACAGTGGAAACAAAAGGGGCCCTTGAATAACCCCCCACTTCCAGAAAAATAGAGTTGGATTGAGAAAAGTGATTGATAAATGAATAAATATTAGCTATTAAAGTGTGATCTTGTGTAAGATGACAGACAGGCCCCATTGCCAGCGTTCTCTGAAGTGGGTGTCCCTTTTGAATAACAATCAATGTTATACCTCTAAAATATTTCCTCAGTCGTTCGCTTTTTCTTCCCTTTTTTTTAGCCCTGGCTTTTATCTACTCAGTCGACCGTGTAGCACGAACGTAGCAACTGGAGGATATTATTTCCCTGTTGGCTTCCGTCATATAACTCTGCTTAATATGCGCTCCATAATTTGAGAAACTTGAATTATAACCCCCCGCCCCCCATGTACCCCCTTGAATTTACTTTGCTTTATCTGTCTAACCTTCAACTTTGTTCAACTCTGAATCGGCGACTTGGAACGCGGACGCGGAACAGGTGAAAAAAAAATGCAAGAGACAAGCCTAACATGTATTATTCATCGCTTTAAATCATCAGTGTTCAATTAAGGAGCTTTACTGTACGTTAGAGAAGTGGCGAGTTGAGCCGTCAGTCTCCACGTCTAATTATCTGCTGCAACTCGTATCCTCCGAGCGCACCGGAAACTCATTTTAATTGATATTGAGATGTTTATGCCCTCGGAAAGTAATTACGTGTTTCAATTAATCCTGTCTAATTTCTGGACATCTTATTTCTTCGTCCTTGAGCGTCCGATGAATTCCCTCGGACCTCCTACCCTGAATTAGTCGGCCCTCAAATGCAGATCCGCAACTGACCCCGTCTGAGGCAATGTAAGTCCAATTAAAAAGAAATAAATATACAAAAAAGAAAACTTTTTCTCTTTTTGGGTTCTTGTATAGGCACCGCTGAATTGCGGAATTTGCACAATATATCTACAGGGTACTTAAAAAAACGCTTTTAAGTTACCAATATCTCTATCGCAATCAATTATAAGAGTGTTATCACAGAAACTGATTTTGCTCTCGGGATCAGAACGGCAATCCGAGTCATTTGAAAGCAGAAAGCAGGCCCTTACCACTGACCCGATCGCACTCACTAACTACCTGCTCTTTGCACCCATTTCTGATATAATTCTTGCATGTATTTTCTTGTTTCTCAAACTTGAAGTACCAAAAAATAAAAAATAAATAAATGTCATTAAATAACTACAAAAAAGTACCACCATCAGGCCTACATTACAGTAGTGTATTGGGTCTATATGTTCTTAAAATTATATCTATATTGCTTGGATACTGCTAGAGGAGGAATGTGAAACTCATTTTTTGCCACAGGCCACAATTTAGTTAAGGTTTTGTCTCAGGGGCCGGTATGAATTTGGGGAGGCCATTGGAATGTTTTGTCTCCTCCACATATTGCATACAGAATGCAGAACTAATTAATGAATAACTAGTTTTCAAATCTGAAGTCAAGATAATGACTATTAATGTGGTTTACATAGGACAATTTGAAATATTGGTTCCGATTTAAGCAAGCATCATGGCACTTGACATGCTTAATTTGCTTACATGGGCGGAATAAAATCATGTGGCGGGCCAGATTTGGCCCCCAGGCCTTGATTTTGAGACCAGTGTGCTAGAGTAAGCAATGCCACGAATGACTTTTGATCACTTGTCCACCATAGCATAAGATTTTTTGATGCTATCATCTGTACTTCACAAAGTTTTGTAAAAAAATATGTTTTATCGCTCTAGTACAAATTACCGCAAACCTCCATTAAAGGACAACCGACGTCACGTTTTTGTTTATTAACTGGCATCAGAAAAACGCTTTATAGCATCTAAAATACCCAAAACACGCAGTATGATATTTTTATTCAAATGCAAAACACCAATAAAAATGACTGAAAGTGTCCAAAATCTGCAAAAAATTGAGCTGCGAATTGGGCATTTTCAGAAAGTCCCGCCCCCGTTCGTGATGTCACGCCAAGACATCTTGCATTGCTGGAGAATCAAAACAATGGCTTCAGATTCGGAGAATATGCTTTCTTGTTACACATCCAGTTATGAATATGATTCAAATAGTTCTGAAGAGGAAAGCATGCATGTTTGCAATCGATTAAAGAATTTATTCCGTACCATTTTGAGACAACATTGGGGGAAATGATTCACCAAAAAAAGAGGCCGAAAATGGCAACCGAGCTCCTATGTGGAATTAATCAGCCCGTTTCCACGGGCTGATAAATTCCTTATATGGAGCTTGGTCGCCCTCTTCTGGCTCTTTTTGGTGCAACATGACGTTTTCAGACCAAACAAGCACAGCAAAATGCATTGACGTGATGGAAGGACTGTTACAATGTGTCCTTTTTTCGGTCAGGGGCGTTCCTTCAGTGACGTTCCTTCAGTGACGTCACGTACGGACTCGTCGGAATATTCAGTGCGAGTCTTAAAACGTAAAATATAGCTATATGCTGTGGAATCTTTGTAAAATACGCTCAGTAGAAGTCACTTGAAGTGATTTTACAAATTATGGACACAACTTGTCCACACAACGGTTGTACTTTAAATCTGCCAATCAAACATGATTTCTTCATGACGAAAACGAAACGTCCTGCCACTTTATTTCAAGACCACCGGTTCCCCCGTGAGTTCACGTGTGGACATACAATGCGCGAGTGTCCAAAGCTGCATTTGTACGCGCCACAATAAATCCGCGTTTCTCATTGCTGCCCCTGCAATGCTCTTTGCTCACACAAGCAGTCACCTGCAAGCCCGGGCAACAAAAGGCCTGCTTGAGGATTAGGGTGACATCATTTTAGCGCTGGTCTGCGAGGCAACGGGGGTGGAGTGGGTTTGGCGCCGAATGGGCTTGAACCTGCTATGCCGCACGGAGATAACATTTGCCACTGGTGGCCTATTCATAGATTAGTGGACTGTCGCCCTTTTCATCATATGAAAGGGCTTTGGCAGCACAGTATGTTTATTTTAAAAAATAAATAAAATAAATAAAAAAAGGGTCGCCGACAAGGACGAGGGGGAGCATCTTATTCTTTTCTTCAAGAGTGCGGCGCATGGCCGCTCTGATGTCTCTGAGTGTGTGGTGACTGTCAACATGAAGGATTACCACATCCGATGCTGGTTAGTGGCGTTGGCGCTCGGCGATCCTGGTGGGAAGAAGCGCTGCAGCTGTGCGATGGGGACGGATAATTTCTTACCGATTTTTGCACCACACAATGTAGCCCGTAACCAATCAACCACAGGTTCAAGTGCCCCAAACTGGCATATTGGTCCATGCCCGAAGGAGACAAGCATTGCATTGTAGTCCACATGGCCCGAGTCTCACGACTCGATTTCCCATGGGCCTCCAATATATACCTTTCACCTTGCATTGTGGCAAGAGAACCCAAGATTGGAGTCCCACAGCCAACGTGGGGTCATGTCCCGAAAGACTATCTTTGACCAACCCAAATGGTCTACCAATAAAATCCAAAACACAAATCTTAGGTTTAACTGACTTCTGACCAGTGACGTGCAGAAAGGGGAGGCAAGTGATGCCGAAATATCAAATGAAAAAATACATTAAACAGTTATATTTATTAAGTGATTTGTACTTTAAAGTTATGTTCCATTTAATTTCAACATTTTTTGTTTTTTTCTCAAAATCGCTGAATTTTCACATTTACCGTTCAAATACTAAGTAGAGACGAGCGGTGAGGCAGCAGCCGACTGAGCCTCACCATGGATTGCGCAATGACTATGCGAACTGTGCTGGGGTGCTCTGCAGTGAGACCTCATTGCTGTCCCTCTGCATATAAAGTGTGAAAAACACTTTTAGTATATGAACTACATTTCTCCAGTTTAGCTGGTGTGTATAATGTAGAGTCACTTTACATTATAAACATTGTACTACAGTGTTTATTTTATTTTATTTAGTTCAAAACTGTGTGCATAGGTGAGGCACACAGTTCTCCTGCCTCATGACAGTGGGAGAATAATAGAATTAGTGACAGCAAGCTACAGTAAACAGTTAGCATTTTAAGTGCAACCATCCAGTCATTTTTTCGTGTTGCTTGGCCTTATTTTCAGAATGGAGGATTACATATCTAAATTGAAAGAAATAGAGAGACTTTTAAAACTGAAGAAAGACAAGGAAGGCTTCTACAAATAAGTTATCGATGCCTTTCTTCAGAAGGAGTGGCACATGGACTTCATTCATAAGTAAAGGTAACACGATAATGTTTTTTTTTTTCAATTCTTTTTTTCTATGCTACAGTTTATATAAAGAATGTGGACATGACATTTTAAACAAAACATGTTAACCGTTACCAATCAAATGGCGAATAAGATACTCTGTATTGTTCATATGTTTTTAACATACAACTCTAAATTGTAATTGTAACGACACCATCCCGTAACTTAGCCTCCCAACTGGCAAACTTATATTGTCCTTCACCACTGATAGAGAATAGACAGAATAGAAGTAATCATATTTAAAAGTTTCATGCTGTTGTATACTTAGTTGGCCTAAGACAAGGCCCACAATGGAAGCACATAAAATCTGGGGTCAATCTGAGGTGAACAGACACAGCCTGTTAAACTGTCATCTCCAAGTCAGAAATCTGGCCTTGGGCGGAATTTAGGACTTGGTAACTCCTTCATAAGAAGAGCTCACTAGCCAGGTTACAAATCTATCAGTTCATGGAAAGGCAACCCATTAAAATGTCTATGTTCTGTTAGTTTATGGATGTTGGTGCTTGTACAATGGGACAATAAGGACTGTGTTTTACTAATGTATCACTTCAATTTGCATATACTCTCAATAAATAGCTTGGCAGAGGGCTGCAGACGTTGAGCTTTGGTCATGAATGGCTGCGTCCTCTGCCGGCAGTAAAAGACAATCTTCCTGTGTTCGAGCCTTTGTTCACAGTGTCCGAGCGAACATCTCTGACAACTGCCAATATTAGATTTCAACCAGCGGCCTAGTGACTGACGTGGACAGTGACAAAGCGTCTGTTTTTAACACGAGGTGATCAGTTTGACTATGATTTGGGGAAGGCTCGTTGGGGTTAATCGTCACGCAAGGCGTGACATTGCTGAAACAGCAAACCACTATGTCCGCGGCAGCAAAGGCCCTTAATTGACTTTCTATTAGCGTTGCTTTCTTGTCTGACACATGGGACAATCTGAGCAGACTGCCAGTCGCCGCCACATAACGCCGTGTTAAAAGGTCGCGGTCGTTTCTCATATTGGTACCAGACCGGTTGATGAAATGCGACGCGTGTGAGGGAATGTTAGCATTGAGCATCACGTGTCTTTAACCAAAGACTGGGGGCGGGGAATAGAGGAGAAAGAAAAAGTCGGCAGCCATTTTCTTTTTGGAAAACGGCTTCACTCCCTCTCTGTCTGTAAACCCCATCCCTTCACTGCTGCGTTCTTGACCTATCACTGCGCTTCAACCGAAGACTGGGGGCGGGGAATAGAGGACAAAAACAGCGGCCACCATTTTCTTGTTAGGAGAACAGGCTCGTTCGCGAACGACACATCACTCATTGTGGCAGCTCCGTGTGTATCCCGAAGAATAGTTCGTATGCCAAGGTGAAATTGTCATAAATTTAACATTAATAAACCGAATAGATCGTATGCCAAGGGGTTTGTAAACCGAGGTATCACTGTACTGAAAAATATTTGTGAAATCTATATAGAATATTCCTTAACCCTTTTAGGTACAACGGTTATTATATGTATCATGTTATCAAGTCACAGAATTTTTACAGCCGGAATTTTTTAATCTCATGTCTTTTAGCTTGAAGCTACTCTGCGTCGCTCTGTACTAGCTAATGGTGACAACTAGCAAAAATGTGTTACCAAAATGGAGAGACTAGCATAAATGCCGACATGAATACCACTCTCCTTGCTAAAATAAACAAGTGAGCAGTTTTGTACTCATTTGAAATTTCATTCAGGATAGAAGAATCAAAGCAGTTTCAATCCAGTCGCTATAAACATGAGCACGCTTGACGGCGTCCGTAATCATCCCAAGCGGCCGCTACATTTTGCATTTCTGGAAAACGTTTGCATCTCCCTAAAAATGGGGGCCGCGGCGCCTAAATGAGATGTGACATTTGATTTGTGTGCGGCTAAGGAAGCAAATAATAAATAAACAATACGTGACTTCGACGGCCATGTTGTTAAATTGTCTGTTGCCATGTTTGACACTTTGCCATCTGACTGGTTAGCGTGTGTACCAAAAGAGAGCACACTGGTGAAAATACACGGTGAATCACACGCGACAGCCTCTCGTCCTCTAATTGATCCGCATTAAGGCGACGAGGACGCGGTCTGCAGCGGCTGGGAGACGGCGACGCATCATCAGGCAGAGGCGGCGGGACTATTTTCTTGCAGGGAAGATTACATCTTCAATTTTACCTGGGGTGTGTAGCCCTCAGCGGGGACCCGGCAGATATCTGGTTTTTATAAGTGGGGGCCTTACTTATTGCTCTTTCAAGTACTGGATCTATCCATTCGCTGTTATTAAATTGTGGTTTTTTTTTTCTTTTAACCTGATTTTTCTAATCCAGAGTGGAATGTGTTGGGATTTGGATAATGTGATTTGAAAAGGAATACTCTTGATTCTGCGCAGCAGTATTATCTCTTTCATCTCCGCGATTGAAATATATTTTGAAAATGAGGTTGTGTATTTAAGCACCTTGACCGAAGATGTTGTCCCGAGCAGACCATGGGTTTTTTTTTTCAGAGAAAGTCCCAAAATCCATAATCAGTGTTTGAGATCTTTTTTTTTTTCACTGAAATGGAATTTTGAGAGAAGGAGACTTAACCTGTGACCACAGCACATTTTATTGATTGTATTTCCCCACCCCCCCAGAGCAAACATTGCTTTATCTTGCTTCATGTGTGCCAGATTAAAAAGAAGAGAGAGAAGAAAAATTGTAATTCCAAGATTTCACTCAGTCATCAGTGTAAATAAAAATTGTAAAAGGTAAATAACATCAATAAAACCTGTGAGTTTCCTATCTGAGAGTCCACATGGCTATAAATTTAAGACCCCTGTATTGATCCTGTCGCCACACCAGCACCAGTCAAGCGCAACACAAGAAGTTGACTTTTCAAACTCCAGTTTGGGACAGAGATGTGATAACGCTTCTCCCCAGCCAAATATCTTGCAATGAGTTTCTTACCTGATTTCCATCATGAGCACACTTACCACACATGATCCCCTTTTTAATCCCACGTGGCTCCAAATTCCCCCAAACTCAGACTGATTCTGAAAAAATAATGAATTATGATCATTAATCTCAATATTGTGATTTTGTTTTGTGATTTTTTTTTTCTAGCAAGCAACACACCACATGTATTTTCTTGAAATTCTACTACATTGTAAAATAGATTTGAATTGGATTAATTGTGAAGTCGTGGCGTGTCCGGGCTGTCCTTTAGAGATACATTGAGAAGCTCAGCCATTAGGGAGAGGCTCAGAGTCAAGCTGCTTCTCCTCCGGATCAAAAGGAGTCAGATGAGGTGGCTCGGGCATCTGATTTGGATGCCTCCCTGGTGAGGTCTCTCACTGGCGGGAGGCCCTGGGGATGAATAAGGACATGCAGGAGAGACTATGTCTTCCAGATGGTCTGGAATTGCCTCGAGATTCCCCATAAAGAGCTGGAAGAAGTGGCCCGGGGAGGGAAGTCTGCTAAAAACCTTATATTTGGACAACTATTTGTGTAATATATTTGGAAAACGTTTTCCATTCATTTAAGGTGTGCCTTAAAATGTAATTTGTAAAATGAAATTTGTATTTTGAGGAAGTGGAGGAGAGCAGCACTGAGCATCCTTGGCACTGATGCTACAGCTTCGTGTTTGCTTTCAACGTTTAGCTTGTAGTAGACGTGCACATTCCATCATGACGTCCCTGATCTACTCCTGAAAACGATGCTTTGATCCTCACCTCTTTCATCTAGAACTGCTTCATGTCACAAAGAGGGTACAGCGAGTGCTGAAGAATGAATGACTCTCTGTGTCTTTGTGTTGTCATATTATTTGTGATTTAGTTTTTGTTGTTTGTTTTCTTTCTTTCCTTTTCATTTCATAACTTTGCTGCTGTGTTACTTCCGGCTAGAGTGAACGCTGGCGCGAATGCCTGCCGCTGCTCACCTGCACATAAAAAAATCCAGTGACTGTAAAGTGTCCTTGAGAGTTTTGAAAGGCGCTTAGAAATTAAATGTATTCTTATTCTTATTATTTCATTATTTTATAGCTAAACAGCTATACAAAACAGCTAAAGCTGCTACCTTTGCAACCTGACCCCGAATGACCGGTAGAGAACGGATGGATAATTATATATGTAATTTTTATTTTGGTGCAGTGACAACTGCCAATCCACCGAAAAAACAACAAAATCTTTTGACTAATGGAATAGTGACGAAAACGCAAAGCTGTGGGAGGAATTGTGCCTCCGCCACGCCAATGGGGGCAGGAGGGGGGAGGCTGAAACAATGAATATATTTTAGGCAATTACCTCCCAGAGCAGAGTTCCATAATTTAGGTCTGCCGAGATAAAAGTAATCCACAACAGAAACTAAAGAGCTGATCTCATAATGGATATTTTAATCAAGTCCGTAGAAAAAGAAAGGAGAGCCTATTAAATTCCAATTTTAATTTATGAATAAAGAAGTGATTTTGCGGCGGCGGCGTCGCCGACAATTACCGAAAGCCTTCTGTAAAATGATGTAGCGGATTACACATTAAACTGAAATAACTTTGTAAATGTGCTTCTTATTCTTATCATTGTTATTATTATTTTTATATATCTTATTGAAAAAAAGAGAATATTTTGACCCTTTGGAAATGGACTGAATGAAAGAACGTCGCTTCCTCTTCATCAATATTTCATAACTTAACTGACATGACTTAAGGGACTCAATAAGCTATAAAATGAAGTGTCGTCACTATGGTAACAACACACCCGGAATATTTACATCTGTCCCTCATGGGAGGGTTACCATCCCTGACAGGAATATCACAAAGAACCAATCGTCTGCTGCACACCATGTTAGTGTCCCGGTGTGGAATCGTCGCCTTTTTGCAACCGCATTCAGACATGAAATGAACAATTTATTCCTTCATTTACACGGCTGTGATCGCATCCGTTTGCTTGTATTACAGCACAAACGGGCCATCTAAGAAAACAAACAAAGCGACAGGGTGAGAAGCGCATGGAAACACCCCCGCCCCGCGGGTCGTCTCTCCATAGTGACAGGTTGCGATCACAGACGTCCCAGTGGTAAACTCCCTGGTGGTGTTTAGACACCTTTATATTTCCAAGGGCAAACTCCAAGGACTTTCAAGGTACATTTGCAAGCATTTTTTCCTGGCACCTTGCTTGAAATGACATATTTCCCAGACAGTATTGAAAAACAAATGTTGCAATATGCACGCCAGACACTTACTTCAGCAGTTTGGGTCGAAATGGACCATTCTTCAAAAAAAGGTTCTTCAACATGGCACCTTCCCAACCCCAGTTGGACTTTCTTGTCATACTGAACCTAAAACAAAAAAAGAATGACACAACGGGTATTTAAAACTGTTGTCATGTCCTATGGACAAAGCCCACTTTGCTTCATGCTAACGAACAATACAAATTGCCATTCACATGCTAACAGTTAGCAGCGAAAGTAAAACTTTCTGAAGTAACGGATACTTAAATATAAACGGTAGAACAACACCTTGAGCCAGCGAATATAACAATCCTTACAGGCATATATTATTTATCCACCATGAAAAATGAAATAACATTACAGTGAATTACGGCCATTACTAGTGCTTAAAAGCTCCAGTTTAGAGTATGAATGAGCGAGTGTAAAACAATGAATGGAATTTTCACTCACATGGGTAGCACTTCATCCCCTAAATCACATCATATTACATTGAGAGCACCAATACGTGTGTGGAACTGTCCCGGTTTGGAATTGAAGCGAATTTACGTGGGACAGAAGATGTGACACAGTCTCTTTTCATCAATGGATGCTACAGCTTCGTGTTTGCGATCAACATTTAGCTTGTAGCAGACGTGCACATTCCACCATGACATCCCTGATCCACTGTTAAAAAGGACGCTTTGATCCTCTCCCCTTTCATCTACAACTGCTTCATTGAAAAAGAGGGTGCAAAAAGTGCTTAATGGCTGTGTCCTTGTTGTTGTGTCACATTATTTGTTTTGTTTTTTGTTGTTTTGACTTCAAGATGGCGTGATGGGAGTGACTGGAGTTTACAGCAGCTCCTGTAATTTGTTGTTCTACTTCTTCCTTTCCTCTTACTTTCATCACTTAGCTGCTGTGAAATGTAAATGTCTCCACTGCGAGACTAATAAAGGCTAATCCGATCCGATTGTTAGTGCGGCAGATTTATTCATGTGGTGAATGCTGCTGACAATTTCTTTCTTGGTTTTTCACTTTTATAAGAAATTCAGTATATTTCTACATCAAACTATATGCGGTATGGCCGTATAGACTGCTAAATTGACAACTCAAAGCTTTTTGCTTTGGAGTCAGGCAAGCTGCAAGGCAAAATTATTTATATAGTATAGAAATATTGCGTATAGTGGCTATTCACACAGATTTACGAGGTGGGTAAAGAAAAAGAATATGCAATACGTTTGACATCCATCGCATGTATCCTCGAGAAACCAAAAAAAGGAGAAAGGCTTTAGAGAGCTGGGGGCTTGGGGTGGAGCGGTGAGGAAGAGGAGGATGTTTGCGTGTCGATGCGAGGCCAAGAGGGACCCGAAGGATGACAGAACGGAAAGTATTGAGGTTACCTCGACGGCCAGCGGAATCGAGGCGATTTAAACGAGCTCATCTTCAGAAGGCGGTTGCCTTCCCCCACCACCATTTTTTTTTCCCGGAGACAATAGTCACATTAATGCCCTGTTCTCTTGGCCGAGCCCGAGCCATATCCCGTCGTGATTGGGTCGGGATGGGAAGAACCTCATTGCGGTCGCATCACCATCCCATCACATCACATTGGCATATGCGGCTCACTGCGCGTCCACTTTTGGGCCAAATTGAAGAGGCTGCGCTTGAGCAAAATAAATAGACGCTTGAATAGCAATGGCCCCCGCCGCCGAAACTTCCATCAGTGGGAATCTAACAGCCGCGCCGCTTTGGAGAATTTCAGTTTAGCTTCCGATTACAGCATGTCCCGGCATTTTATTCCCTACATCTCTATGCTTCATAGCCTTCAAACACTTGCCGGTAACTGCCTATTATCCGACAGTTCCGCTCCACTGACCCTGCCAATAAAACTTTTCATATCCTTATAAATGAACTCAATTGCCGCGTTCTAAACATTGACACCGCACTAACAGATCATCTCCACACCTCGGAATTGGCTAAATTCCTTTTTCCTTATGAATATATAGGAGGAGATTAGAGCCATGATAGCTTCTCAGATTGCCGCGCAACGGCCGAATTAGTTTAGCGAGCGTTTACAGACCAAATTGGAGCCATTAAATAGCGGATTGAATTGATGGCACATTCATTGTCTCCCCAACAGTATCACTGTAAAATCAATTAGCCGTCACTTTCCACCCCCGTTCTCTCCACCCATTCTCAATAAGGTCTGATTGTCAGCTGCGGGTGAATAAAGAAGACCCTGACAACCCCTCGGAGCAGAACACGGCGTGAAAACAAATCAACCGGGTTGCTTACGAGCTGTAATTGTGTGGGCCCCCCCAGAAAAATTAACTGTCATCAAAAGTGCATCGGGCATCGGATGGGCTATTAGTTCAAAAATGTAGCACATTGTAGTGATGTTGCACACATGCAAATCTTTTCATGAAACGATCGCTCATAGTCCGAATGAAAAGATACTTATTGAATCTTTATTATTGCTGCAGAAATGTTCATTCGCAGCCGCCATTGTCCTCCTTGGTGTCCGCCTGTTTTATCACATTTTTGGCCGGATTTCACACCTAATAAAAAAATACACGGCACAAAAACTATGGGGAAGTTTGGCATTGATGGAGGGAAGTCTAAGTTGCGAATCCGCAAAACGCTGTCTTTTCGTAGCATTTTTAGCTCATTCACTGCCAGATGTGAAAAAAACGTGTCCACTCCAGTGCTAGGGTTTTTATCATTGTCCGTCAAATTCCAAGACCCATAGAATATTGAAGTTTAGGACGACATAAACATTCAATGCAGTGTAAGAAACCTTAGACTTTCTTCTTTCATCAGTAAAAAAAAAGAGTTAATTCCCAAGTTATATGAGTCTGGAGTTATTTTAGCTTAAAATGGGGGCGGCTGTCCAAAATACAATACAATACTTACATATTGATTTATATAGCACTTTGACAACAGCTGAAGCTGGAACAAAGTGATAATATGGAAAAAAGGGAAATGCTGTCCCCTTGTGGAAGAGAAAAAACATAGCCAGAGGTCTGGCCAGCGCTTTATCGGCACCCCAGCAAGAAAAAAAAAAACAAATTCTGGAATTGCGCTCTGTCATATATTTAATTCCCAAATAAATTCAGGAATGTCAGTGAACGAGTTAAGTGCCATGTTTGCGCAATGTGTGGCGATATTGACCCATTTACATTTTTCGTAGCGCTAGCACAGGTGCACTGCTGCTCATTATGCTTAGAAATACTCCACTCGTGTAACGTCACAGAGCACTTCGGTTTGCTTTATTTTCCAACCTCATTCTCTTTCCATGTAATAGCCAAATCCCGTTTGAGGAACACAAAGCGTGTATGTAACTTAAGGCCCTCTCGCATGATCCAATATGTCGCCACGGCACCGTCTGAATATTTCTTTTGTTTCTAAAAGACCCTATTTTGCCCATCCGCTGCTAGCTCCTGCAAATAAAGCTCCGTTATGTCAATTTGCCGGAGGCGCTGTTAAATGTCCTCTGAGATCAGGACTTTCCATCTAATATTTCCCTCTAATGAAATCAAACAGGGCTTGCTGCTACTCCCCACCCCCCTCCACCCGCCATCAGCCCATCACAAAAGCTTTGGAGCACTAGCTACAGCAATGCGACCTTGACATCTGAACTCCCTGCGCCCTCCTTTGTCTGTCAAGTGTAACTTGAACACAAATATAAACACGCGCCACTTATGCCACCAAGCTAGTATAAGGAGCCGAAAGAATAGCTGTTTCAAAAAAAACTTCATAGTACAAAAATATTTGGGCTTTTCACACAAAAGGTTAAAAGTAACCCAACGTTAATTCAATCATTCATGCCTTCGTCACATCCTCGTAAAATTAGTGTATTGCACTTTACTTTGGAGTCGCCTAATCCTCCATGAAGTGTCTCAGGTTGGTCCATAACGCTGCTGCTTGCCTCTTGACTGGAACTCCTAAGAGGGAGCGTATTACTTTTACTCTGACATCCCTTCACTGGTACGTTTTAGAGGTTTTTTTTAACATCCTATTAAATATATACATATATTACGTATAGTATCGTTTTTCAAATTTTTAAATGGCTTCACGGCTGCCCATTGTCACACGTCTGCGGACAAGACATTCTTAGAGCTATCGATTATTATTTGCTATTGTATAAATGTATTAGAATTCTTTTTGTTCCATGTACAACACTTTGTATACAACAGGAGTCGGGAACCTATGGCTCTTTTGATGATTGCATCTCGCTCACCGATAAAACTAAATACTTATTCTCGCTTTTTCATCGTTCATTTCCTGTTTGGGCTGCAGTTGGCGGAAAGTGCAATTTTGATTGGTTGATACTGACCTAGGTTGGCAGAAAGCGCAATTTTGATTGGATGATACTGGCCGTTTATTTGAAACAGGTAAACGGCCCTTTTAAATAAGCCCGACGAGTAAAAAAAATGATGAGTATCGTACACTACTGTATGTTGGAATGGACCAGAGGGTTTGCCTTCATGGAGAGAAAATGTTCTGATTCTAATTTATAATGAAACAATCCATCGATGAAACAGTGAAATGTCAGTGGCACTTTGACAAGCCCCATGCTAACGTTAGCATCAATATACGTCTGCGAGAGACAGCAGAAAGCAAGTGTGGAAGCTAATGAGCTGTGTGCAGGCTAGCTAGCAGTAACTTTGCGTACGGACCCGGCAAGTTGACTTTGATTGTGATCGTTTGGCTGGATTTTTACCAATCATGAGGAAGGGAAAACCATTCATGTTAATGGTGAGTACTATCACAAAGTTATTATAAATAATACATTCTGACATTTTGTTGAAAAGTGGCCGCGCGTGGGTGCGTGTGTGTGTGTGCGAGTGTGTGGGTCTCACTGAAAAACATTTCTAAATATTTTACTTTTATGGCTCTCTTAGTCAAAAAAATGCAATAACTCTTCCTTTTCACCCAAAATATGCATGAATGGATGTTAGAAGACCAAAGCCAATGAAAAATCCATTCCCAATAATCTCCTGCCAAAGGGAAGTGATTATGTGGATCTGAAATGCAAACCACGCCGAGTGTGTGATTATAAAAAAACAGCATTTAAAGGTATTAAATTCACTGTCAAGGCCACACATGCCTGTAATTTCTATGAAAAATAATGATGATACTTCATCCCCGCCCCCTTCTTTTCCCCCTCTGCATCCTTTTGTATTGGCAGCGACATGATTCCCGTGCGCCATCCACACTTCACCTTCCGATGCTCATCTGCCGTCTAAATACTTTGGATTTCATGAATATGAATGGTTGCGCACAATAGGAGATGATCTAGTCTATAGCCATCTGATGCCTTGCCTATTACAGAGCATCCTTAGAAAAATTATAATGAAGATCCGAACCGACCGCAGTGCTTGGTAAGAGCAAAAAAGCTGTGTGGTGCACCAATAGATGTTCATCTCCAATCATGATTTGATATAAGGGCTCCCAAAAAAGTGAATTTGATTATGGCAGTCGCATCTGAAAGCGGAAGTGGTCATAAGGTCATGTTTTCTAACTTGAAGATTGCATCGGTCTATTAACTTAATCAATTGACCTTTTTAATTTTGTTGACCAAATTATTGTTAATTATGCACTGTAATTTTAATCAAGCTTACATACCTGTGAACTGTGATTCTGTCTTGCGTAATTGATAAAGAGTGGAAGGTACATATCAAGCTACATTATCATATAAAGCTACAGATATTTTTTTTATCTCAAGAAATATTTCAACATTTGTCTAAATAAGACTATTTTGGTAAAATGGCCTTGTTTAGAGTAAATGTTGGCAGTAAATAGATTTGTAGTGATATCATATAATTGCACAATAATGCCGAATAAATTATTTTTGCTAGGTAGCGCTACATCTATTTACAACAAATGTCATTCTTCAATTTTAGAATTGAGGGTTGCAGCTGAGCAGCTAAATACATTTTTCTTTGATTGAACCAGGTTACACACAAATAAATTCATATTATGAAAAAAAAAGTTTTTTTTGTTTCATTTTACATACGCTAAATAAAACGTAAGATTAGTCACCATTTTGGATGGATGCATGGATGGATGGATGTGCCTTTATTAGTCTCACAGTGGAGAAATTTACATTTCACAGCAGCAAAGTGATGAAAGGGCTTATTCCATTATTTGTAAGATTGATGTAAGATTGCCAACCACCTCAGGTTGACAGGAATGCACGGCTAAAATAAAAATCTAGTTTAAAATACATTCAAAAGGTAGGCAGAGCTGCAATGAATTGAAGTATCTGAGGAGGTGTGTCAAGTCGCTCATTTACGGGGTTATTTTAGCAATTCAAATTAGGATGGGAGTAGGAGTATTTCAACAAATATAGTCATTAATTATAAAAATATTATTCTGACGCAGATGATGCTGTGAAGCTGTAACAAACTGCTATCATGGGAAAAGAAAGGCAAGTGCTGCCCCCTTGTGGAAGGGAAAACACATTGCCAAAGGTCTGGCCAGCGCTTTATCAGCACCCAAGCAAGAAAAAACAAAACCTGAACTAATTCGGGAATGGCGCCCCACGTCATATTTTCAATTCCCGAATAAAATTTGGGAATGGCAGTGAAAGAGTTAATGAATAATAAGTTTCAAAATCCTAAGTCAAGAATAGTGACTGTTACTGTGGTTTAAATATGACAATTTGAAATTTTGGTTGGGACTCAAGCAAGCATCATGGCACTTGACATGCTTGATTTGCTTTCACGGGCCGAAAAAAATACTGTGGTGGGCCAGATGTGGCCCCCGGACCTATGATTTATAACAATTGTGAAAAACTATTGTGCCAAAGACAAAAGGTAGGCAGAGCTGCAATGAATTGAAATATGTTCGGTGGTGAGTCATGTCGCTCATTTACGGGATTTAATACGCGATTAACTGCGTTTGAATTGCAACTTTACTATATTGCGGGCTAAATTCGAATTGGTTTAATTTTTCATCATGAATTCCATGACGGTAATTATTTTTGTTAGTGAGAAAAGCTCGGCGGGCCTTCTCACATTGACAAGGGTGGGGCCTCCTTGGCAAAGCAAACACATGATGTTTGTGGAGCAGGTGGGGCGGTGTACCGCGTTGGGTCCACAGGTGCGGAACAGATGCCTCTGAGGCGGAGCGAGAGCGCCAGTCGTCCCGGAACGCCGGGACACTCTCCGGCTGTAGACCCGCGCATCTGCTTGGACCGGCGTAGTAATTAAACACGTCGCCTCACGGTCACGTGACAGGTGCCGTGGAAACAATCGCTTGCTTTTCGCCACCTTTTGAATGACAATGAGCGACATTTTTTTTTTTACACTCTGATGAAGGCCGAAGTATACGCGGAAACATAAGCGCACGAGTCATGTCGCTAAAAAAGCCACTGTCTGTGAGAAAAGAATCTGTTGTAAATTAGATAACAAGTAGACAGTATGAACTTAACACAACTATTAAACGTGTCACAAGGTCATGCGTAGAGGCCATCGAGTGAAATATAGAAGGATATGGCGGCCAATTGGTGTCATAACTGCCATTTGGAGGATTTGTAATTACAGTGCGGCTGTCGGATAAGAAGGCAGCTAATGGAAAAGTGTTTGCAGAGGAACGGCTCGCTAATAAGTCATTTTGCCTAATAAACTAGAACCGATTTAATCGGCACCTTATCGGGCCAAGATTTCACCGCTTTCCCTTTTTAATTGGCTATTTTGTAATCCCGATTCCCAACAGAGGCGGCGGCCCGCCCGGCTCTCTCGAGAGCTGCCCGTGAAATCAGTTTGCAACAGCGTGTCAATCTTATTCCGGAGTGGCCATCTGGCCAGCGGAGCCCGGCGAGGGGTCTCGGCGAGGCAATGGGCCCGCACCCTTGCGCAATGCGTTCATGCAAATTTGACAGAGATACAAGCCAGACTGAGATGGAATCTTTCAACTTGAGTCGAATCGGGAATGGCAGCCTCGCGTTTTTATGGTTCGGGATTTGGAATCTCGGTCTACTTGCGTCAAGCTTGCACTTTTATTTTGTTTTCGTGGTTTTCCATGTGTTTGAAAGATCTTAACTCATTCACTGCCAGACAAGGGCAAAAATGTGTCCACTCCAGTGCCAAGGTTTCTGTCATTGTCACTAGCAATCGATTGTAATATTAGTTGACCATACATTACGATTTGCATATCGCTAGCAGGAAATTGCTTCAATATCAAAATTTTTGCATAAAATACTCATTACAGAACAAATGTTTTTAGCAGTTTCAAACAATGTAACTTTTGAAATTTAAGTATTTTTTAACTCATCCATTGCCAGACGATCAAAAATTGTGCCCACTCCAGTGCCATGTTTTTTGTCCTTGCCACTCAAATTCCAGCCCCCCACAGAATATTGAGTTTTAGGACTACGTACATAAACATTCAATGCAGCGTAAGAAACATTAGACTGTCTTCATTCATCAGAAAAAAATAGTTAATTCCTAAATTATATGGGTTTGGGGTTATATGAGCTTAAAATGAGGGTGGCTGTCCAAAATGAAATGCAATACATATATATTGGGCAATATAGGCCGTTAACAACAGCTGAAGCTGGAACAAAGCGCTAACATGGAAAACAGGGAAATTCTGCCCTCTTGTGGAAAGGAAAAAAAAAACAATGGCAGAGGCCATGGTCAGTGCTATATCGGCACCCAAACATGAAAAAAAAAACCTGAATAGATTCGGGAATGGCGCTCTACGTCATATTTTCAATTCCTGAATAAATTCGTGAATGGCATTGAATGAGTTAAACTAGAAACAAGTTCATTGTCAATGCTAATGAGGTTCGGCACGAAATAAAACAGATCCATGGCTGATCAAGAATTGTGGCTTTAAATGAGCTGCCTTTGCATTTCATGCTCTGTTCGACTTAATTGATGATGATGATGATTATTTTTTAGTCATCCGAGTTCATGGCAGGACAAACAAACACAGTCTATTGAGCACGACGAGCGCGCAGACCCGTGTAGACTCGGCTTCGTTTAATCGACTCGAATTAATGAATTAATTAGATTTTAATTAAACACCGCACTGGCTGGAATCAAGTCATTACGCTTTCATTTGTTTCCGCTGTTTCTTAATGAATCTTATTGGCTGTAATAATGAATCCGTCCAACGCTCAGTCCAAACATATTTCCCAGGAACTTGGGCGAGAACCTTGTTGTCTGATGTACAAATAAAGGAGAGGAAATTCCCTCTATTCATTAGACAAAGTCATCCGGGAACATGGATGGAATTCTGAGATCCTTGAAGGAATATTGCTCTGGGTCGTGCTTAATTAATTCATACACCCCACTAAGTTTTTTTACGCGCCTTTCTGGCTGCAAGCCCCTAATATCCTCCTAACTCGAAACGGCACTGTAGTGGCTTTGGATTATTAAAACACTTAAGCAGACATTAAATCAGCCTTTTTATTTATCTAATCATGCCGAGGCCTCACCTGAATATTTGCACGGAGAAAAACGGCTAAATGGGCTTCCTTCTTTTTGTTTTAAAGACTTCACTCATAAAATTGCAATCCAAAATGGAGCATAAATCTTCGGCCAAAGATTTATTGTAACTTAACTGTTTGTATTCAAATCTGCCAAAATATATAACATATCGTGTTATGGAATAATGATTGTATTTTCCGGTGTATAACGCGCACCCCAAAGCCCCCATTTTCATCAAAAGATGACCCTGCGCCTTATATGCAAGTGCGCCTTATATGTGAAGTAATATTGAGCCACAAGAGGGCTCGCAAATACTGTTAGCGGCCACTGACTCCATTTCCCCACCTGTAGAAGAAGTAGTGCTGATCCCCAGCCTCTACTGTAGCACCATATAATGTGGTCTACCTTATATTTGGAAAACCTTTATACTGTAGATCAGGGGTGTCAAAGTCATTTTTTGCCGCGGGCCACATTGTAGTTATGGTTTCCTCTCGAGGGCCGTTATGAATTTGGGGAACCCATTACAATGTTTAAATCCCTTCAAATATTACATATAGAGCACACAGCAAATTAATCAATAACTTGTTTTCAAATCTGAAGTCAAGAATAATGACTTTTATTGTGGTTGACATCCAAAAATGTGAAATTTTGGCTCAGATTTTAGCAATCATCATGGAATTTAACAAGTTTGATTTTCTTTCGCGGGCCGAAAAAAAATGATGTGGCGGGCCGGATTTGGCCCGCGGGCCTTGACTTTGACACCTGTGCTGTAGATTAAACAGATGCTCCCCAATTTACGAACGAGATATGTTACAAACGGTTGTTCGTAAGGTGTATGTAAAATGTATGTTTCAGGCTTATATAAGTATGTTTAAGACTTGTATCGTCTTTTCCTTTGGGCTTTTCCCTCCAAGGGGTCGCCAGAGCAAATAAGTGTCCTCCATCTTTCGAGGTTTGATACGCATGTTTGTTTTGGCTAAGCTTTTACATCGGATGCCCTTCCTGACACAACCTGTACACAATCTGTATTGATCCTGGCTAGGTACCGGCACAAGAAGACTTGTGTCCCTTTGTAGCTACAGACCAAGCAACCTGCTCAGTAAAAGGCTCCCAAACACAAAATGGTCATTGGCACAGCAACATTCAAAAGGCAACATGTACATGTACAACTGGAGAGAATACTACATATGATAGAGAGAGAGAAAGAGAGAGAGCTCTCGCTGCACATTACGTCATTATTAGCGGTGGAAAGAAGCACTACTCGGAAAAAGGCGCAAAATGCAAAATCTAACTTACAGCATCGCTATCCGAATATTTTTCGACATACTCGCAAAAATGTTCATATGTACAGTTGTCCGTAACTCGAATGTTCATAAGTAGGGGAGCGTCTGTATTTGGAAAACTTTTTTCCTTCATCGAAGGTGCGCCTTATGTATGGAAAAAGTTTGAAAAGACACCATTCATTGGGGTGCGGCTCATACCCCAGTGCGCCTTATACACTGGAACATACGGGACTAATCCCTTTTGTTTTCAAACAAATGCACACAAGAATGGATGGTAAATTATTTTTAAAAAAGGATGATCTAACATATGATAGACGGACATTTCTCATACAACGTATTTTGTTTTCCACACTATATAATTCTCAAATGTTATTCACTTTATTTAGCCGTGGGTCATCTTCAGTAAACAGTTTGCCTTTATTAGCTACTTTAATTGATCTTAGATGACATTCTTATGGGCAATCATAAAAAAACAAACTAAAAGCGAAATGTTTTCCCTCACTTTTTTCATTTATGTGTGCTAACTGTATTTTTAAATAGCCTCCAGTCGATATTTATCCATTTGCATTCATTAACATCCCCCAGTGGTTTGCTTAATGGTGACTGAGGAAGAGTGCCAGTGCAAGTGAACTATGTGCGTGTGTGTGTGTGTGTGTGTGTGTGTGTGTGTGTGTGTGTGTGTGTGTGTGTGTGTGTGTGTGTGTGTGTGCGTGTGTGTGCATGTGTGTGTGTGCGTGTGCGTATTCACATACATTTCACCAAGCTGCTGTGTATTGTGATGCCGGCCCCCTTTGTCATTTGCACAATGGCGGCGTGCTCATTGCTAACGCATTGGCAGCCACCAAAGGGGGTTGTCCATTGTTATGGAAAATAATATTAATGAACTTTCTTCATGAAGTCAGCGGCGATGCTGATAGGGAAGGCCACGCTCTTTTGTAACATCACACTTTTTGTTCAAGGCACTTAGTGGCCCTTCGCCTGAAAGTCACTTTGACGGTGTTAACGAATAACTTAAAATTGAGGATGTTTCAAAACTCAGATTTCATTGATGGAACATTCAGGAGCGAGGGGAGAAAATTGTTTTGGTCATGCCAAATTGCCAAGTAATTAAAATGCACACTCGCTGCGTTTCCCCCCGGTAAATGAAAATGTCCTATCTGCACAAGACAGGGGACTTGGATTTGTGGGAACGGTGGAGAAAAGGTAAATAATAATCATATAACAAAAAAAACCTTTGATTTCATTTCACCACCGGGTGTTTTTTTAACAAAGGAAAATGAGTATCCAAATGGAAATTTCCATCCCAATTGCTGTTTAATTGGATGGCCACTTGTGCTTAACTTATCTTTTCAGCTCCACTTGTTCGCTTTGAGTGAGCATTTCTAATTAAAGAAGACAACTTTTCTCTTGCAAAGTGACTTTTTGAAGATATTTCCGGTTAAATTAGAAAGCCGTGTTGTGTCTGCAAATGTTTTATGTACAGATGAGAATGAAAATGCTGCATTGGGAATTCCAGGCCACATGTTGGCAATGTCATTTTGTAAAGAATCAAACTTCTTCCAAAGAATAAGATGATTCAAAATGGATTCCAATTAATATAACTATGCAACAATTTGAGTTATATAGAAAGAATCAGTATCAGTGATACTGACCATGTATCGCATCGAGACCATGTGATTGCATGTTATGTTAAATATATTTTTATAAAATGAACTAGGATCAGCGAATCAGTGTCCTCCATCTTCAGAGGTTTGATTCGCATGTTTGTTTTGGCCAGGCTTTTACGTTGGATGCCCTTCCCGACAGAACCATCTGTATTTATCCGGGCTTGGGACCGGTACAAGAAGACACTGGCTTATGTCCACTTGTGGCTACAGGACAAGCAACTCTATGAACGTAATAAAGATGAAGATGCTCAGTAAAAGGCTCCCAAATACAAAATGGTCATCGGCACACCAACATTCAAAAAAGCAAAACTATACTCACCAATTGATGAGCATAACTTAAAGGACAACCGACACAATTTTATTGTTTCCTAACTGACATCAGAAAACCGTTTTATAGCATCTTAAATACCCAAAACACGCAGGCAGATATTTTTAGTCAAATGCAAAACACCAATAAAAATGATTTAAAGTGTCCCAAAACTACTTCAAAATGACCTCAGAGATGCCGAGTTTCAGAAGGTCCCGCCCCCTTGTTCGTGACATCACGCCAAGACGTCTTGCCTTGCTCGAGAATCAAAACAATGGCTTCAGATTTGGAGAAGATGATTTCTTGTTACTCATGTAGTTATGAATATGATTCAAATAGTTCTGAAGAGGAAAGCATAAATGTTTGCAATCAATTAAAGGAGTCCTCCCATATCAATTCGAGCCGTCAATGACAGCAATGTAGTGTCCCAGAAAATGCACAAGATGGCGCCCAAGCTCCGTTGGAAATGGGCTGATTTATCTGCTGCGAATTTGTGTCAACTAGTATCAAATAGTAGTCTTGGTGCAACACAACACATTAACCATCGTGTTATTTGTGTTTTCCTTCTAATTTCGCCATCAACACGGATCAACACGAAGTTTTCAGACCAAACAAAGTACCCAAAATGCATTGTGTGTCGCTTTCTCGGTCAGGGGCGTTCCAGATGTGACGTCATTTTACAAATAATGGACACAACTTGTCCGGAGGCGTCGGTTGTCCTTTAAACGTGCTAAATAAAGCGACATCTCTCCATATTCCTTAGTAAGCCTTTGCGCTGTCCGAATATCTCTTTCTCCATACCTATTCTGAGTTGATTTGTACTTTCTACTAATATTCCTCACCCCAAAAGACAACAATATGATAGAAATCACATCCAACAATTTTAATCATGACAATACCGCAAGTTCTAATTAAAACAAATTATTTGCTCTCGTGTGGTGTCAGACTAATGTGGATTGTTCTGCATTATTGCCCGTTTGGTTCTTGTGTCGAGACTACCGAGCCATTAATCCCAACTCTTGGTGTGTAAAATTGAAGCAATAAAAACCACAAGCAGCGGCATCAAATTTCTTCCTTCTCAAAATTATCGATCTACAGACAAACAGTGATTGTTTCTGTCATCTGGCGCTGCCTTTGTTGTTCAGGGGAGAGACGTTTGGCCGGCAGTAGAATAAAACCTTCGTTTGCGGCCGGGCAAAATTTAATTAACAGAGCAAACTTAGGTCTGCCGGTATGTCTCCTAAGAGACTGCAGAAGATAAAAAATACTTTTCATGAACGTAATGATAGCTCGAGACTGGACCAATAGTTCATAACATAGACGAATACTGTGAAAGTGTTGATTTTTAAAATAAACGCTAATAGAAACCAAATTTATCTAAGAACAATATATTAAACAAAATATTATATTTCGTTGATATGTTAATATTTATCATCATTCGATTCATACTTAGAATTTTCATTGTGAACCACTGAAAGCATTAGCAAACATTAGCTAGCCATTGGACCCAGTACAGACTAATCTAATAATAACAATAATAATAATAATAATAATAATAATAATAAGAAGAAGAAGAAGAAGAAGAAGAAGAAGAAGAAGAAGAAGAAGAAGAAGAAGAAGAAGAAGAAGAAGAAGAAGAAGAAGAATAAGAATGATAAGAATGATAAGAATGATAAGAATAATAAGAATGATAATACATTTCATTTATACGCGCCTTTCAAAACTTCCAAGGTCACTTTACAGTCCCAGGATGAGTTTTTCTCTGGGTGAGCAGCGGCAGCCACACGTGCCAGCGTTCACTCAATAAGTAGCTAGCTAGCTAATAGAGGCTAATAGAGAGCGAGCTAGATAGCTAGCTAGCCAGCCATATGTGATAGAATTGTTAGGTCGTGTTCCAATTTCTGCTGTCAGCATGTTTCAAGCTACTGGGATGTTCAAAAAAAAGATTCATTTCAATGTGTAATTTGGTTTTTGGTGCTAGTACTTTTCAAACTCGGAATTTACATGATTATTTTTTTTAAAGTTCTTGTTCAGTCTGTTGGTTCAACACTTTTTCCAGTCGTGCTTGTTTTTCAAAGTTCCCAGCCAATGAATTTGAGTTAAAAAGTAAATAGACAACAATAATGGGAGAGTTTGACGCTACCATTGTGCTAACATTAACCCAGCGAACCAAAACAATCACCCCATTTTCTGTAAAACTCAGAAGTATTGCAAACATACACAGACAAAACATGAATGTTTACATTTCAAATATATATATATATATATATATATATATATATATATATATATATAAGTTGATTAAGTAAGTTTGATTAAGTAAGTTTTGATTCATCTTTGTTTTCACTTCGGTGACACCTTGTAATTACATACCGTAGATTTATCTTGTATCCATCATAATTCAGTGCATTATTCATCCTAATTTTTCTTGAGGGGCAGAAAAAGGTTATGTGATTTCTCTTCCTCCCTTGTTGTCATGGAAATACATACCACAAATGACTTGATGATAGCTTAGCTGAGTTTAATTAGTCAAATTTCTATGTTCTGTCTGACAGATCTTTTTCTCAACACAGGCCTCGAGCGCATCTATTAATTTACAAAGTGTGCCGTAATGGCGCTTGATTGAATAACATGTCATCTTTTCCCCATTGGCACGAAGCAATTCCTTGACCTTTCACTGCCTTTACAATGAGATAACATCACGACAAAACAAACTTTCACATGAAAGTGTGCAATAAGGCACTCAAGTGGACCTCTAAACGTCATGATTTATTTTATTTATTTTTTGCCACTGGGAATTTTGCGTTGTTGTAAAAGCTACCATCTGACCATCATCAGCTCTAAACAAACCAAAACAGTGGCAAGGCTGGCCAAATGTCAGGTTACTCTTAACCTTTTGTGTGAAAAGCCCAATTGTTTTTGTGCTATGAAGTGCCTTGTGGAAGCAGCAACCCCCTCACAAAAAAAAAAAACAGTAAACATTTTTTAAGCCTAATTTGGTAGGAGACATGACAGGCCCGGTGGCAGCGTGCAGCTCCAATTACGATAAGGATTAAGCACATGCAATCAAGTGATGAAACAAGATAGCGTGCAGCGATACAGCGGGCGAGCAAGCAATTAATTGGGAGAGGCGTGCTTTGGCATCGCCTGCTAAAAAAGAAAAACATTAGACTTCAACATTTTAGTATTGTTGATAGGTTATGTGCGACGAGGCCACATAGTCATGTTTGGAAAGGATGAATCGAAGAAGGGAGGCTACATAGTATTTGACCGTAATCACGATGCTTTCTTACCTACAATGACACAGAGGAGCACCTGCTTCAACGGGAAGAACGGCGGAATCGGAGAGAGCTGAAATCAATGCACAACGTGCAACTTATTCCGGCATGTGCCACCTAGAGGAAGTAGAAGACATGACTTCTCAATAGTAATATCAATCGTAATACCATAATACAATACATATTGATTTATATAGCGCTTTCACAACAGCTGACACTGCAATAAAGCGCTTAACATCGAAAGGTATCATAAACAGGAAATAAAGCAGTCACAAAGATAGTAGAGAGCACCAGAGAGTAAAGCCAAAATCAAGTCGGAATCATGCTGAGTCAAATGCCAAAGAGTACAAGTTTTGAGATAGGTTTTAAAAATAGACACTGCCCACTTAAAGGACAACCGACGTCTCCGGACAAGTTGTGTCCATAATTTGTAAAATGGCTTCAAATGACTTCTACTGAGCGTATTTTACAAAGATTCCACCGCATATAGCTATATTTTACGTTTTAAGACTCGTGCTGAATATTCCGGAAGTGTTGTTTTAGAGTTGGTGACGAGTCAATGACGTCACTGAAGGAACGCCCCTGACTGAAAAAGAGGACACATTGTAGCAGTCCTTCCATCACGTCAATGCTTGTTTGGTCTGAAAACCTCATGTTGCACCAAGCTCCATGTAAGGAATTTATCAGCCTGTGGAAACTGGCTGATTCATTCCTCACAGGAGCTCGGTGGCCATTTTCTGCCTGTTTTTCGGTGAGACATTTCCCCCCAATGTTGCCTCAAAATGGCACGGAATAAATTCTTCAATCGATTGCAAACATGTATGCTTTCCTCTTCACAACTATTTGAATCATATTCATAACTGGATGTGTAACAAGAAAGCATATTCTCAGAATCTGAAGCCATTGTTTTGATTCTCCAGCAATGCAAGACGTCTTGGCGTGACGTCACGAACTGGGGGCGGGACTTTCTGAAAATGCCCAATTCGCAGCTCAATTTTTTTGCAGATTTTGGACACTTTTGAATAAAAATATAATACTGTGTGTTTTGGGCATTTTAGATGCTATAAAACGTTTTTCTGATGTCAGTTAGGAAACAAAAAAGTGACGTCGGTTGTCCTTTAAGATCACCCAAGCTAGACCTTTGGTTCAGGTTCCAGGTTGCAAGAGAAACGGCTTCCTGCAGGTAGCAGTGATAACAGCATATGTTCAATCGGTTTGGCTGCTGCCTGTCCGACTGTTCGCAGAGATGATGGCATTAATTAGGAAGGGGATGACTACTCGGGGAGAGATAAAGCCGTCATTACACCGGAGTTGGTTGAGTAATGAAGGCTGTCAGGGATTCATCTACGGCCGGCCCAAGCTTTTAACTCTGACCCAATTAATACCGCAGGTAAACAGGCCTGGCGCTGCGGTCACCGGAGGCTTCCTCCCGGGGATGGGCAGTGAAATGAAGCCATGCGTTTTATCTGTGGAAGGTGTCCCCGCAAAGTCAACTTGACACAATGCGGGACACTTGATAAACAATATATCTAGGGCACACACTGTATATAGCAGGTCTCTCAAGAGGTTCCAGACAAAACCCAAGACATTCGCGGGAAACCCAAAGCAAATTATCCTGACATGGATGAAACAATAGCAAATTGGACAAATGATATAATTTGAGTCCTATAGGACTCAGCAGAGTCTGTTGCGACCTCCCTCTCCGAAACCAGAATAGAGTTTGATGGTAAAGGTGAGGAAACAAAGGTGGTTCTTTCTATCCCCGGGAATACCATGGAGTGCCAAATGCACTCCTTGTTTTGTTGCTGTTTAGCGCTCTTCCTCCAGGGAAAGATGCATTGCCTTCAATGTACTTGCTGAGGGAAGAAAGACTCACTGATATCGGATATTTCACAACAGTACACTGCCATACCATCATGTAGCGATACTGTAGCACCAACAACTGCAATATTACACTTCAGGAGCTCAATAAATAAATAAAGGCTCTTCTCTTTCAGACTTATCTAAAAATAGTGATGGAAAATCAATTAGATCTCTGTGGGATTTTATTTTCGATACCTAGTTGGTAGCTTTTGACCAGTCTTGGACCGTCAAGGCCTGCAAAGCCTTCTCTGCTGGCCTAAAAATATCTGAAAATCACAAACTGATGTTAATTATATTTTGTGCATGAATGCTTATTAAATAATTCCAAATTGTCTTTCAGCTTCCTTTCATTACTTTTCCCAAGTTGTGCTGCTAAGATTTACTGTTAAAGCCATTTTCAAGACGGACTTTCCAAGACAAAATGGACATCATTAAGAAAGGTCAGGCAGTTATTTCCTGGCTTATGGTACCCTCTTGTGGACTTGTAATAAATCACACCACACTTTTTTCAGTCTATATTGAGTCAGACGTAGCACTACTGAAGGCCTAGCGACGAAATCCACAGCCCATCGCTGCTTTTGATAGACTGAGTGTGCACGTTTTTTTAGGAAGAGGCATCATTTGAGTCTTGTTCATCACCTGCCGTTGACACCGAAAACCTCCTCGCGGGGGCCAAATAACCTCCAAACAATGAGAGCGAGTAAGTGGACGGAGACAGTGGGATATGGCAAGCTAGTTGATGTCCCTTCTCATAATGCTGAGATGGAAGCAACCATTGCAGCCCTAGCGGAACAGCAGCAGGGGAGTAACATTGGCCGCTGGTAGATTTCTCAAAATGAAACGATCCTTGCATCCACGTTTCAGGGCAAGAGATGCAAAAGAAAACAGGAGATATTGGAATGAGACCACTCATGAGAAAAGCCTTAAATCACTGAAGCATGTCTGATGTCTTGAGATAAATATGACGGACCATCTTGAGTAAAGATGGCGTCAAAGTATTTTTGGGATAATTTCCGTAAACGTACACACCATTTGAATGAAATATGTATTGGTAGCCTTTTTTTGATGTTCTACCCATCATCAAATGTTTTAATAATTTTAAAAGAGGAGGTTGTTGTCAAAACGCATCCGCTAAAATAAAAAATTATGTTACTGTAAAGTGTCCTTGAGAGTTTTGAAAGGCGATTTTCAATATGTGTAGATAGATAGAAAACACAAATGCTTTAATCCATAGTACAAATCTGAATTTTAATTCTATTGCTGCAGGACTGTTTCTGTCCTAGCTTCCCTCACAGCCAAAAATTTAAAGTAAAATACTTACATTTGTTGACTAAATTAAAATATTACCCCGAATTACGTTTCATATGACTCCCTTCTCCCTAAATATGATGATTTAGAAGCTTGTTTGTTAGCTAAAAGCGCACCTAGCCTGATAGCGTATTTAGCTCAGGGTCGACACAGCTAGCCTACGTCTTTCTGACTACCTTGAATCCCATTTGGAATAACTAAATAGAAGGAGATTTTCTTTTTAAATCACCACGCTCGCTTTACTCAATGTTTTAATCCCAGAAATGACAGTTTTTGAAAACACATCTATTTGTCCAATATTTGCAATGATGTTGTGTCGCTCGCAAAGCGTCGCTGCTGCTGCTGCTGCGGCCGTGATGTATATTTATCATGTCCCACGCCAGTTAAGTCTATATTAGCGAGCACAAACAGCTGTCAGCGGGAAACAAAAGGCGGTGAGTTTGTTCTGCCCGCTAAATGAGGTTGTCAGCATCATCAGCGCACCTCTCTGCTGAGAATAAACCAGAGGGCTGACAGTTTTGACAGAACGGGACACCCGCAACGTGCACCAGAGAAAATCTCATTTGATTACAAATCCTCAAGCGCACAGCTGCACGCACGTTGGCAAATTGTTCATTTTCTCGCTGCGGGGACACGCAAATACATTCAAATACATTTTCCCCTGTTAAAATGGACCAACACTATTTCCTGAGGAGTAATTAAAAAGGAAAACAAACACAAACGGGGAGAGTCGACCTTCAAACGAGGTGCCTGGACATTTGCATTTACCAAAGGCTTTCCGAGCTGATTGATTAACAGAGACAGAGCATGCCGAGACACATCAGGGCCCACGGTGCAGGTTAAGTGGTGCTAAAATGGCTTGATATAGTCTGTGATTAGATGACGGAGAGCTTGACGGCTCTAACTTCCCGTCCTTCCGACATCCTTCAATCAGATGCACTTTTGCAACTTTGAGATTGATGATGAAATGTTAACCCAGTGAGGCTATGCGGTCTGGAGACGGCGGTCAATGAGTAGAACCCAGAATCCAAAGCGAATATGATAAAGGAGCATTTAACCTGTGAAAGGTTTATATTAAATGCCATCTCCGTTAAAAAGAGTGAACAAGCGGCGCAGAAAATCCGCATTCTGATCTCAGTCCCATCATGGCCCAGTTCGTGAGGCTTCTAGCATTCTCCTCAGCGTGAGCCACAGTGAGAATATCAAGGGAAGCCCTCACAGCAGCCCTCCACTTCAGCTCCCGTTTATTATTTTTTTCTGCAGTGCAGGCTAAGTATTTTAATTAGTTGGCTAATTGTCTAAGTAATTGGAAGACAACTTAGCTCAAAGAGTAATCAATCTCTACGGCGCGGCGTTCTATCACATGAAAGGATCTGTAATTAACACGGGCAAAAGCGCGGGATGGTCTTTGACGAAGCTCAATGGCGCGCCGGGGTGTGCGATTGGCAGATAAGACAAGAGGTTGAGGAGACGGATCAGAGATGTACATTTCACAGTGCATGCCCGGTGAATGAGAGCGGCAACTCAAATCCAGAGGAAAACAATAAAGAAACACAATTTCTGTGTCAAAAATGTCCAAATAAAAGCCTCGGCATGATTGCTCAAAACAGGCATGCACCTTAAATTTCCCCATAGAGAGTCTGTTATCTTGATTTGACAACAAAATTGGTAATTCATTACAGTTTTTTTCTCTCACATGTCAAAGTATCCATTTCACTTTGAAGACGGGTGTTAAAAAGGAGGAGGAGTATAGGAAGAAAAAACAGGATGACGATACGTTTGGGAGAAAGGAGACTAATCACGTCTCACGTTCATCCGTTTGAGGCCCCTTAATTTCCCCATTGTAGAAAACAAGACGTATAATGAACAATTATGCATCAAGTCAATTTCGCTGTTGTGCGGTAGGACTTAATTAAAATTACTAATGAAAAAAAACACCTGGTTTTACGGTGTGAAGGTTTACAACGTCCGTCGTCTCCATAATGATGAAATGCTTTTTTTCCTCAAACGCCTTTAAATAAAAATAAACTCAAAATAAAAATACGTGTTATGCATTGAAATGTTTTTGTTCCATAAGCATTTGTATCTATTTATTTAATTATTATCTTAAAGGACAACCAACGTCCCTTTTTTGTTTCTTAACTGACATCAGAAAAACGTTTTATAGCATCTAAAATACCCAAAACACGCAGCATGATATTTTTATTCAAATGCAAAACAGCAATAAAAATGACTTAAAGTGTCCAAAATCTGCAAAAAAATTGAGCTGTGAATTGGGCATTTTCAGAAAGTCCCGCCCCCAGTTCGTGACGTCACGCCAAGACGTCTTGTATTGCTGGAGAATCAAAACAATGGCTTCAGATTCGGAGAATATGCTTTCTTGTTACATATCAATATGGATCAATCGGATTTTGGGTGCAACACGAGGTCCCCAGACCAAACAAGTTCAGCAAAATACATTGACGTGATGGAAGGACCGCTACAATGCGTCTTTTTTTCAGTCAGGGGCGTTCCTTTCGTGACGTCATGTACGGACTCGTCACCAACTCAAAAACAAGACGAGTCTTAAAACGTAAAATATAGCTATATGTGGTGGAATCTTATTAAAATACGCTCAGTAGACGTCATTTGAAGCCAATTTACAAATTATGGACACAACTTGTCCGGAGATGTCGGTTGTCCTTTAACTACTACAGTATACCCTTAAGAATATATAATAGCATTGTATTGAAAAGGGCATCCAGGTCAAAAGCTCTGCAGGAACTTTCTCATGCTGTGCCCATATACATATATACAGTAAAGTATCGTTATATCGATATCGGTTATATTGATGGTACTGCTTATTACGATACTATTTCTGTGAACGCAAGGAGAAAATTTACTTTACTTTACTGTATATATACAGTAAAGTCTCGTTATATCGATATCGGATATATCGATAGTCCCGGTTATATCGATACTATTTCTATGCACGCACGGAGAAAATTACATGCAAGCAGGGTCGGATATATCGATAGTCCCGGTTATATCGATATTTTTCGGACTCCCTTGAATATCGATATAACGAGACTTTACTGTATATATATATATATATATATATATATATATATATATATATATATATATATATATATATATATATATATACCAGAAGTGGCATACATTTGCAGTACTGTAGTGTACGTACTTTATAGAAAATACATATCATTTTGTTACCCTTCTCTATAGAAATCCACCCAATTAAAATGCAGGAAATGAGCATTCCTATCTGTGTAAAGGCCCCTACCCCCCGTCATGGGTCTCATTAAATGGTGAAGGTGTACCTAATGTTATGGCTGACGCCTGCGCCGGCGCAGAAGTGATTGTCGTGCATATGACAGCAGCCTAAACTGGATAATTGGGATGAAACAGCCAAGGGAGAGCAGTCGTCGGAAGACATGATATTCCCCCAAGTTATCTCCCGTCCCCTCCTTAGTTCCCCCACACTGCCTCCCCCCTCCTTCCTTACCCCTGTTTCCCTCCGGCCCGCCGCCGCGAGGCCCAATCGGCAGCGTGTCGCTGACAGATTGACAAATAAGGTTAATAAGTACTTTCCACCTCTCCGCAAGGCTAATCAAATATTAATCCTTGAGGTGTGGTCAGCAGAAAGGGGGGAAAAAGGTGGAAAAAAAACAACAAACAATTGGTGGGGGTGGGAATTGATTGAATTGATTCAAGGAATAAAGGAAGCAGAAGAAGAGGTGAGAGGAAGTGGCTGTTTCTTTTTTGTTCTGTTCAACTATCAGGGATCCATCCTTGAACTCTCACCCTGTGTCACCCCCCCTACCCTCCACACAACCTAAGCGGGCTCCATCGCATTCATCTAAAATGCCATTTTAACAAGACTCATGAATGTGATCTTTATAAATGCCAGCTTATCTACATACACGTAAACATCAATTAAAATTGAGCGCATTTTGCCAACAAAATTCTCCTCACCTCTCCTCTTCTGCCCCCCCCTTACCCTCACTAATCGGATGCCCCGGGATATGTCAGAGGAGGGGGGTTGTGGGGGCCCGGCGGAGCATGCGAGTGGTGTTGCACACACTGACTGATAGGGCAAAATTGGATCCAGTGAAAAATGCAAAGACGCTTATCAAGCAACACTTGCAGGCGGCGCTCCCTGCTCGAGCATATGTCAACATCATTTATTAGATGTGGCCGGAGACTAAATTATGTATGATCACCAAAAGAGAGAAAAAGGAGGAGGTGTTTAAGGGGGGAAGCGGTTGTTGGGATCATATGCAGCAGGTGGATAAAATAATATTTGAAGAGCATATGAAAGGATTAATAAAATATTTGTCATCAATCATTAACTGGGGACTGAATGTTCTTTATATATTAAACGGCCGCCGCAATCTAATGGGATGCGAGACAAGAGCAAGAGAAAAATATGAATATGAATAGTTTAAAAAAAACATGTATGAAAACTGAAGCAAGGTCTCCCATTCCAGACAGCCAAAAATAAACAACTACAAAATTAATTTTTCCAAACCATATGAGTGAAATGGATTCATAATAATTCCACTTTAACTCACTCACGAGAAGACGTGCAAAAATGTGTCCACTACAGTGCCAGGCTTTTTGTCATTGTCATTGGAATTCCAGGATCCACAGAATATTGAGTTTTGGGACTACATAAACATTAAATACAGCATTAGAAACCTTAGACTCTCTTCTTTCATCAGAAAAAAAGAGTTAATTCATAAATTATATGGGTCTGGAGTTAGTGTATATGAGTTTGAAATGGGGGCGGCTATACAAAATACAATACAATATATACATATTGAATTATCTCACGCTTTAACAACAGCTGAAGCTGGAACAAAGCACTCACATGGATAAAAAGGAAATGCTGCTCCCTTGTGGAAAAGAAAAAAACATTGCCAGAGGCCATGGCCAGCACTTTATTGGCACACAAGCATAAAAAAAACAAAATCCGAACAAATTCATGAATGGTGCTCGATGTCATATTTTCAATTCCTGAATACATCTGTGAATGACAGTGAATGAGTTAATTGATACTGTTATTTCATTCGTGTTGGTTCATTTCTCCACTAAATAAAATCATACATTAACATGTTCCGCCAAAATTACATGACAAGCGTGAGTTGCCCGAACAAACTGACACGTTTATGCAAGTATACAAATACAAGACGGCCTAAAGCCAACATGTTGCACCCTCATCCCCCCCAAAAAATATAAAGTATGTTGCCATTTGCTCTTTTCTGGTCCGGCATACACTAAGTAGGTTTTAATATTGCCCGATGAGTAATCTCTCTGGCAAAAAGACTCTTCAGAGATGCGATGTAATTGACTGCACATCTAACAGTATGGAACAAATCCCACTAGTGGAGGGAAGTTGACAAATTGTATTAAACACACACTCACTCACACACACACACATGGACTCAATTGGGTTGAGATTGGCGAGAAAGAAGCTCATGTTGCTGCTTATCCCATTAAACATGGAACACTTTAAGCTCTCAAACTTGCTGACATGTGTGAGGAAGCGCTTAGAATCCGGCGTGCGCTGACAAAAATCAAAGCGGGAGAAGACGCCGGCCCATACGTGTGATTGTTTTGAACAGCAGGGACACTATGGAGACATTTTGAAAGAAAAAAAAAAAAAAGAAAAACAGCCGCTCGACCCCAAGTGTCAAATCACCCAATCCATTGAAACATGTTCCGGTTCTTTTCAGCACATGTAAAAAGGTTTTGACATGGGTCTGCTTAAATGTGAGGTGAGTGGAAAAAAAAATCTGTCAACACTCAGGATACCTGCTTTAAATCTGTTCCTCATTCCAGGCAATCTGTGGGAACCAGGCCGGTGGCGTCTAATCCTGTTTTCATCCAACACCCCCAACACATCCATATACAACACCCCCCTCTCTTGCCCCTCCTCCCTCATCTGTATCACACTTTCAATTCCACTCGCAGGCGCCTTTGTGCGATTTTCATTTGATCTGCGCTTTTAAAATTCCAAATCTATTCAAGTTTTTCCGTCGCGGAGAAGCCTGATTTAGGGTCTGCATTTGGAAGTGTGCATCGAGAGTGTGTGATTTCAATGGGGTGTGCGTGGGGGGTCAAATGATTCTCCAGGTTTAAAATGTTAACAAGGGTCTTTAAGCAAGCTGATTTGTGCAGCCTGTTATTGGCTGTGTGCGTGCGAGCGTGTGTGTGTGTGTGTGTCTGTGCGTGTGCGTGTGTGTGTGTGTGTGTGTGTGTGTGCAGCCACTGCTCCCATTTCAGGGACATTTAGGTACGCCTGCACAATTGAGCTATATCCACATTTTTGCTATAAAAGTGACAGCCGATCGACAGAGGGCGATATGGTGCTACTTTGCCAGGTGTTTGTCAACATTCTACTTTTCTGGAAGACAAAAATATATATTTATATTCAGAGTTAAAAAAAAAAACTAATACAACAATTTTGATATTTATGGGATAAATATTTTCTTTACCTTGGGGTGTAAATGTGTTCCTTATAGACTATAAACAATAGAGTACAATACATATTGATTTATATAGCGCTTTAACAACGGCTGGAACTGAAAGAAAGCACCTAACATGGACAGCTATCACTTACAGGAAATATATACGCTTGTACATACATGTTTTAAAACTCAACGTATGTCTGGAGGTATGTTCGCAAACATGCTGCGAGCTAACTCCCGTGACCAACTCTAATCAATGTCTACAGAGACGATTTAAAGGACAACCGACGCCTCCGGACAAGTTGTGTCCATCATTTGTAAAATCACTTCAAATGACTTCTACTGAGCGTATTTTACAAAGATTCCACGGCATATTGCTATATTTTACGTTTTAAGACTCACACTGAATATTCACGCCCCTGACCGAGAAAGCAACACACAATGCATTTTGGGTACTTTGTTTCGTCTGAAAACTTCACGTTGAACTGTGTTGATAGCGAAATTAGAAGGAAAACACATAAATAACGTGATGGTGAATCGTTGTGTGTTGCACCATGACTACTATTTGATACTAGTTGACACAAATTCCCAGAAGACAAATCAGTCCATTTCCAATGGAGCTTGGGCGCCATCTTGTGCATTTTCTGGGACGCCAAATTGGAGTCCTGACGGCTCGAATTGATACGCAAGTACTTCGTTAATCGATTGCAAACATTTATGCTTTTCTCTTCAGAACTATTTGAATCATATTTATAACTGGATGAGGAACAAGAAAGCATATTCTCCGAATCTGAGGCCATTGTTTTGATTCTAGAGCAAGGCAAAGACGTCCTGGCGCGATGTCACGGACAAGGGGGCGGGACTTTCCGAAAGTCGCAATTTTCCTTCATTTTGAAGTAGTTTTGGGACACTTTAACTCATTTTTATTGGTGCATTTGACTAAAAATATCAGTCTGCGTGTTTTGGGTATTTTAGATACTATAAAACGTTTTTCTGATGTCAGTAAGGAAACAAAAAAATGGTGTTGGTTGCCCTTAAAAGGCTTGTATAAGTATGTTTAAGGCTAGTATAAGTAACTTGCCTTGGTTTGTCGTGAAAAATAAACATTTCATAAAATATATGCTCTATAAAGATATATTCATGTACAACTGGAGAGGATATTATATTTGTTAGAGAGAGACATATTAGCGGCGGAAAGAAGCAGTCCTCTGAAAAAGGCACGCAATGCAAAATTAAAATTACAGCATGTCTGTCCGAACATATTTCGACATACTCGCAAAAATGTTCATGTATATACAGGGTTGTTTGTAACTCGAATGTTCGTAAGTAGGGGTGCATCTGTATGCCATATTTTTAATCCTAGTATAATTAATACATGTATTAATGATGCACCTTGCCCAGATGTGCTAAACGTCATATATCAATCTCCCTGTGATTTCACGTGTCAGGAAAAAAATAGAAACTTTTGTTAGCTGCCAAATGTGACGATATTGATATTTCCACATGGCAAAACATATAAAAATAGTTTGAGAAAGTCTGCTCGCGCCTTACTTCAACCCTCCCGTCAGTTGTGTCGATACTGAATATAAATACTACGCTAAATTAATAACAAAAAGACCCGAGGAGGTGGATGTGAGAAATTGCCTGGAATAAAAAAAAAACAACAAAGACCAAACAAACTAAAAAAAAATACTTTTGCCCCGCTTGAATATATTCCCGACAGCAATTTATGCAAAGACATTTAATATCAGCCACACACTCTCTCATCTCGTCTGCAAATTCCGGCGCTTCATATCACGACAACGTCCAAATAAAAAGAAGCTATACTCGGCTGTTTTCCAAATGTCAAACTATAATAAACAAGTGACTATTTTTTCTGCATCAATCCCAGAATCCGTGTGCTGTAAGAAGATCCACATCCAAGGTGTACAAACAACAACAACATTGTACCCTAAGGTGCGACTTAGCTTAGCCAAAAGGCCACGGATTGAATAACCAACCAGTTGGATTTAGCCGATAGATTGCGGTAATATTTTAGGATGGGCTGGACCTTGTCAAGCCTTAACAACATGAACATATCCCCACCACCTCCTCCAAAAAAAAAAAATCACATTAAAAAAAAAGTTTGAAGTTGACGTGCGTAATGAATGAATGGATCAGCATGTTTCTGTTTATCATGTTCATGTTATCCCGACCAGACCTGCTTTTTTATTCGTCCCACAGCTGCGACTCTGAATAATAACACAGCGGATTAATGGCAAATAATATCTTTCATGGCTTTTTTGCATCTCTCTCTCTGCTTTTTGGCTCTAATGGGCAAACTGGATGAGTGAATACATAATTGGACAAAAATCCAAATGTAGTTTTCATGAATACAAAGTGATATAAAAGGAAAAAAGTTAGACGATAGAATCAATGAATGGAAATGGACTTTTTCCTGGTTTTGGTGGTGGGGGAAGGGAGTTCGTTTCAGATTTTTAGGATCAAATTTGTTCAAAAGTGATACAACCCACTAGTGACATTTATAAGAGTTACATTTAGGAAATTGAGAATTGAGCCAGCGGACGCACCCATGTTCACACTAATGTTCGATACTGTGCAGTTTTTGCCAATCTGTTTTTTTCTGATTGAAATTTGGGAAGGTTGTTCATAACACTCGTCTTAGCGGTTTGTCAAATTCAGAAGCTATTAATTTTTTCACAATTTGCGGCATACGTATTTTGTCATGAGCTGCCATTTGTACTGTATTTTCCGGTGTGTGAGGCGCACCCATAACTCTTCATTTTGGATTGGATTGGATTGACCTTAATACGTCTCGCGAGACGTATTAAGGTCAGAAGGACAGAAGGACTTTAATCGATTGCAAATATTTATGCTTTCCTCTTCAGAACTATTTGAATCATATTCATAACTGGATGAGTAACAAGAAAGCATCTTCTCCGAATCTGAAGCCATTGTTTTGGTTCTCGAGCAAGGCAAGACATCTTGGCGTGGGGGCGGAACCTTCTGATACTGATATTTAAACTTTCTGAGCTCATTAGTGGCAGTTTTGGGCAACTTTAAGTCATTTTTATTGGTGTTTTTTATTTGACTAAAAATATCAGCCGGCGTGTTTTGGGTATTTTAGATGCTATAAAACGTTTTTCTGATGTCAGTTAGGAAACAAAAAAATGGTGTCGGTTGTCCTTAAAATAAATATCGCCTATCTTGTGCCACCAAGTGTATTTTATCTATTCAATTTTTTTATGCTAACAGTGATGGCGCAGGCATTTCTCATGACATTTGGAGGTTAATTTGCAGCGGCTTCATGGTCACTTATCGACGGGGAGCTCCAAAATTAACATTCACCACGCTTCTTATTGACAGAAGTGTTTAATAAGCCAATGGATGCATCGGGTCTAAGTGGGAATCTATGCGAGGGAAGGAGTTTAAAAAATGCTTTGCAATTAAAAAAAATGTCCCATAGTAGGCTGAGTTTGCACACATTCGACTTGCACTTTTCCCTTGTTAGCTTCGTCGTTAAGGCGCCACTTTGTCGCTTTCTTTTTGGACTAACTTTTGCGCTTGGCTGATTTGTATTCTTTATTTTAGTTTATTTTTTATTTTACGGCAGGTTCCAGAGCAGCTAAGCTTGTTCCCAATGTCACCAGCACACCACAAGAAACCAAAGCAAATGAGGAAATTAGTCGAAGGCGCTAAAACACATTGGCCATCCATTTTGGTGGTGAGCTCTTTTTCGCATTTGAGCTTTTCGGCTCGCTCGGTTTATCTCCCCGCTCGCTGTTGTGGCGCATCGTGGATCATTTCCTTCGCGACACCCGCCGCCAACCTCCTTGTGAAATATGCTTACGTTCAAAGGAGTTCTAATGTGGAGTGATGGGCGGGTCGACGGCAGCCTCGAAGGCGCTGACATGCAGCTGTCTTGCCTGAAAAGCTCACAAATCCACTCGGGAAGCCCCCCAAAGCCCCCAAAAAGAAGAAAAAAAATTCTACTGAAATGCTAAAGTCAGTGTTGGAAGACTCATTTTAGTGTGTTATCATAACTTTCAACTAGGGCTGAAAGATTCCAAAAAAATCGCCTCATTTGATTTTTTTTCTCCTTCAAGGTTCTCTTCCTAAATGAAACAACATCACAAATAAAAAAAAGTCATAAATGACCATTCCCGTGCTCGTTTTGAATGACATCTAACCTAAAACGGTCAAGGCTGCGATTTTTTTTAAATATTCTTCTCATGGAATGAGTTAAATATATCAGGCCTGGTTTTGCAACAAAATTTCCCATTTGACTTTTACGTACTTCATTTTAAGTGATACTTCCCTGAAACTACATAATATTGACTGTGAAATTATGCAATTTTCTGTATCATAACAAGTAGTGGTATCAGTACGTGGTATTGGTCTTGGTGAGGCCTCAAAAGTAAATCCCATGTTTTCCGGTGTATAAGGCGCACCCAAAAGCCTTCATTTTCTTGAAAAGATGACCCTGCGCCTTATACGCAGGTGCGCCTTGTATGTGAAGTAATATAAAGCCACAACAGGTGTCTCAACGACTGTCAGCAGCAAACGACTCCATTCCCCCCACGTAGAAGTATTGTATAAGCCCAGCCTCTAATATAGCACCTTATAATGTGGTGTGCCTTGTACCTGTATTTGAAAATCTTTTATATATTATGCTTGGAAAAACCTTTTCATGTGCCTTCTATATGGAAAAAGTATGAAAATACACCATTCATTGGGGGTGCGCCTTATACTCAGTGCGCCTTCTACACCAGAAAATAAGAAATATTGCACAACCCCAGCCTCCAATGTAGCGCCTTATAATGTGGTGTGCCTTGTATTTGGCAAACATTTATATATTATATTTGGAAAACCTTTTTAATGTGCCTTATATGTGGAAAAAGTATGAAAATACACCGTTCATTGGGGTTGCGCCTTATACTCCATTGCACCTTATACACCGGAAAATACGGACTTGTACTGGTATTGGTCAGGTTTTGGCTACAATCCCACCCAGTGGAGTACATTTCACAGAAGAGTGAGGTAAAACCAGACTAGATTGATGTTCATCTTTTTCACACCGATTTAACGGGTCTGAAGTACAGTAAAGTCTCGTTATATCGATATTCAAGGGAGTCCGACAAAATATCGATATAACCGGGACTATCGATATATCCGACCCTGTTTGCATGTAATTTTCTCCGTGCGTGCATAGAAATAGTATCGATATAACCGGGACTATCGATATATCCGATATCGATATAACGAGACTTTACTGTACGTCATTCAACAAAACAACAATAAATTCAAAATTCAAAAACAACAATAAATTCAAAATTCACGCACACACACGCACACACACACACACACACACACACACACACACACACACACACACACACATACACATGCGCACACACACACACACACACACACACACACACACACACACACACACACACACACACACACACACACGCACACACACACACACGCACACGTCTTTCATATTTCCTGTGTAATGAATGTTCTATTATTTATACAATAAATTATGGATGAACTCCGACCAGCTCAGCTCGGGAAAAGCGACAGCTCACAATCCATTTCTGTATGGATGTTTCCGACAACACATTTGGTTATTTGGCCACCATTTATTTGGGCTGGGATTCGGGGGTGGGGGGGGTCTTCGACAAAGCGGTGACGATTAAAGATGCCGAGTTCACTGATTCGGTGTCATTGAAAAGACACTTAACGCCTGCTAAAGCACTGAAGAGAATGCACATTAAAAGCGCTTTTGGATTAATGCACTTTGGAACTTCACAGGCGGCGGCGTTCACACTGAGCTGAGATAGCTGGGAAACATTATTCATTGTGTGTTTTTTCATCCCGACTCCACTTTATTAGCTTATTTGATTCGCCATTCTACTCACAGTTGATTCAATACATTTCCCCTATTTGCATAAAACTGTCCGGTAAGATTATCTTCACTTATTCCATCTATCCTAAGAGTCACCTTGTTCAGGATCTTATATGAATAATGAGATTTTAAATTGGAAGACACTCACACAGAGAATGAGGCATTTACAGTTAATTCATCTCATTGAGTTACATTGCTTAGAGGTATTGGAGGGTTTAGATTTTCATTCAAGCATCATATTTAACAGTGTCTGCCTCCCTCCATCACTGCCCTCCACCCTCCCCTCTCCATCATTCCACTTTAGTGGCATTGAAATTTAAATGGCCCCAGCCTGGCAGATCCAATATTGCGACACACTGTTGCTTTTTTGTTTTTGTTTTTTCCTGCAAGCCGGGTATATTGTGACAATCTTTACCGCCACCGCTGTATGAGAGCTCATCACTTCACTGGTGAGCACCCTCCAAATATTTAAAGTATGCTTTTCATAAAAAAATGACAAGCAAAAAGAATAGCATGTGCCAAAAATATGTCGTCATTTGACAGCGAGGAGGCGACACGTATAGACGGAGAAGGACGGGTGGGAAGGGGGATAGGGGGGGGGGGGGGTTAATTGGCTTTTTATGACTCCAATTAAATAACATTATGCACATAGTGGCTTAACGGCTTATACGTGGCCTCTATTAACAATGTCCCCTTGATTGGTTCTTTGGCTTAAGGTCTCTTGAAAATCGCCAAGCCTGTCATGGTGCGCTGAGAAGTCGCCGTGTGATGGGAAGTTGGCGCATAGATAATAAGAGACGGTCCAACACCATGACATACACACGCGCGCACACGCGTAAAAACAAAAATGAAACAGTTGAATGGTATGTCAACGCGTTGGCGTTTTGCAATAAATTCAACTCTATCAATTAATAAAATGTCATTCTGGTTGGAAAGGCTACTGATTTAAAGCGAAAGAGCTACCGCGTTGATAGACACTTCTGAAATCCCAAATTAGCTTTAACTCATTCACTGCCAGACGTGCAAAAATGTGTTCACTCCAGTGCCAGGGTTTTTGTCATTGTCACTTGAATTCCAAGACCCACAGAATATTGAGTTTTAGGAATACATAAACATTCCATACAGCGTAAGAAACATTGCACTCTCTTCTTTTATCGGAAAAAAAGAGTTAATTCCTAAATTACATGGGTCGGAAGTTATATGAGCTTGAAATGGTGGCTGTCCAAAATACAATGCAATATATGCAAATTGGTTTACATAGCGCTTTAACAACAGCTGTAGCTGGAACAAAGCGCTAACATGGAAAAAAGGGAAGTGCTCCCCCCTTGTGGAAGGGAAAAAAAAAACATTGGCAGAGGTCTGGCCAGTGCTTTATCGGCACCCAAGCATGAAAAAATAACAACAATCCACACAAATTTGGGAAAGGCAGTGAATGAGTTTGAATAATTTTCATTATTTGTGATAATTCACTAAAATGTGCTTCTCAAACTTTTTACAAGTGCCATCTCGGGGAAAAAAAAAGTTCCACCACATTAACAACATTTAAATACGAAAATCCAGCAAGCCCATTTTCATTTTTTTTATGCCTAATAAGTATTTCATGCCACTGTAAACCATTGTTTGCCGAGGGCTTTTTTTTCCTTTAAATTATGTCATTGAAATGTATTTCTTAGCATTAGCGCTTAGCACCTCGCTTGCGTCACCTAATTTTTGTGGGTAAAATATTGAATTAGCTTTGCTCAACCGCAGAAAAACTTATCCTGTGACTGTAAAGTGACCTTGAGAGTTTTGAAAGGCGCTTATAAATGAAATGTATTATTATTATTACATTGATAACTCAATTCATATAACACATCATCGCACACTCTATATCCTGCTTTCTTTGAACTTTGGTGAGATGTTCTGGTTCGTGTTAGCCGGTATTAACAAGCTAACGTCATTTTTTTTTGTTGGCTTCAATTGTAAGATAGTTTGGATTGCTGTTGTTTACTGTTAAAGCATGTGATACATTAATATGTCGGTGTGTAACTGTTTATCGTTTACCTTTTAATTTTCTACGGCCTTTTTTGCATGAAAGAATTGCCATCAAGTGGTCATAAAAGAACCTGTTTTCAATTGATTTTTGCTACATTTCAGCATTCAGAGATGCGATCGTAGGTCGAATTTAAAAAAGGCAAAACATTAAAAAGATCAAGTCCGATTCTTTCCATCTGGCGCTTGCAAAGCTTCAAAAAGAAGTAGGAAAAAAAAGGAAATAAGCGCAGCCATTAAGGCTGCTGTGATATGTTGAAAGGGAACAGGAGAGAAAGGAAAACAAGCATGTGCCTGTCCTGAAGCGCCACTCCTGAGGTGTTAACTAATCTCTGGTGGCCAGTCCACACGTTGCCTCCTCTAATTGCTCCCCGTATTTCAGTCTGCCGCGAGAGCAGCCATTGTAGCGAGCGCCCAGTCAGCCCCCAGAGGTCTCGCACCTTCATTATCACTCTTTATTGCACAACCTTATACTGGCACTTGGCACCAAACAGCCTGCCCGTTAAAAATAGAGCCTCCTTCTTTCCTCTCATTTTGCTGGTTTCTGTTTTAATTACTAAAACCCAGTCAAAGTCCTCAGCAGGCCCTGCGTGCGTCTTCTTCTTCTTCGTCATCTTTTTTTCCCCCCTCCTTCTCTCCCTTTCACTAATTAAAGCTAGGATGGCGTTTATTGAAGGCATCCTGACTCCGTGCTCTCTCTCTCATCTATTATGAAGAGGCCAGGACAAATCATTTTCACATTTATATGCCGAAAAATTGTCCAGGGACTGACACAAGGTGGTTAGGGTTGTGGGGGAGGTGGCGTGAAATGATGCTGAACACATCGGAAGGTGATTTTCTTTTGTGCGGGTTCACTGTCTGCTTTTATTATCATAATAAGAACAAATTTCAATTGTGCAAATATTTAGCATTGTTGTTGCACTGAATCTGATAGACTTTTTTATTTTTATTCTATTTATTTGTGATCACACAGTAAATAAGAGGGCATTTAAATTTGACCAAAATATAGTTTAAAATACCTGAATGAAACTTCATTATTTTGATTTCTGTTGAAAAGACAATTAAAATTGCAAAATGTGCATTTTTGTTCAACTCACTCAAAAATTGATGGAGCCAAAAATAAATACCTTATTTTCTGCACTAAAAGAAAACATTTTTTCAAAAGCTGACCATGCGCCTCGTAATCTGGTGCACCTTATGTATGAAAAAAAATGCAATTTGTTGAAGGTGAACCTTATAATGCGGTGCACCTTATGTATCCAAAATGTTTTTAAATATGTCATTCGTTGAAGGTGCGCCTTATATTCCAGACAATATCGTAAATAAATACAATTAAAAACAAGATTTTATAAGGCTTTGTGGAAGAATTTACCAAGGGTCAAACAGATGTGAAATTATCAGCCTTTTTTTAAACAGAAACATTTTCCACAGGCAAAGTAAAGAGGAAATCGTGATTTGTTTGAAATTGTTTTTTTTCCTCCATCAATTTGGTTAAAATGCGCAGAAATGCATTTCCTAAAAAAAAAAACACAGTGTAACACAAAAAAACTATCAAGCTACATTTTAAAGAACTTAAAGAGATGGTTTACCACAAGTCAAATGAAAATGATTTCAAATTTACAACAGATTCTTTACTTACAGAGAGTGGCTTTTTCAGGTGTTCAATTACCTTACATGTTTCGGCGTATACTTCCGCCTTCGTCAGAGTGTCACGGATGTTGTTGTGACGCGCCTTTTCCAGCTGATGTTACTATGAGGGTGTGACCTACCTGTCAAATCTGACAGGTAGACAGTATACGCCGAAACATGTAAGGTAATTGAATGCCTAAAAAGCCACAGTCTGTGAGTAAAGAATTTGTTGTAAATTAGCTATCTAATCGACAGTATGAACTTAACAAAACTATGTAAACGATTTCACTTTGGACCTAAATTTGGTCAGAAGGATACCCCACCTATGCATTTTCTCTAGATACATACAGTTAAAGCTGAAACCAGGTGAGTTAACTTAACCTAAAATCAGATTCAAAACCCTCAAACTCAGAAATGTGAGTTGCGTGCACTAAATGTATATTTCAACCGTAGCGAGGTCTCAGCTCACTTTGTAACTTTGACGCTTTTGCCGAATGTGTGTGCACCAAACAAAGGCAGAATGGAAGTTCTGACGGATCGACACTACATCTTTGCATTAGCACGCAGAATGGGATTGATTGAAGCCACCTCTTCCCCCACCACCCTTCCACACACGTGACTATTCTGTGTAAACAGTGGGCTAAAATGGCATAAAAAGAATGGCGGTAATGCGATAGCAACACATCCAGATTGACATTCACTCTCCCCCTCTATCCAGGTCACACACTCTTAATTGTCTACAGAGTCGCCACCCTGACAGCTGCGCAGGTAAACTAGCAAAAAAAAAAAAGCTGTGCAGCCAGCTGGCCAAGAAAAATCAAGCACTCTCAAAACCAAGATGGCCGCCTTAGAGCACAATAAGACAGCAAAATGAGCATAGCATTCGTTTCACAGTCACCAAAAAGCATATGAGTGAGGAAGTTAATGTACTGCACTGTATAATAAATAGCCCAACGCAACCATGGCGCAGATGGAAAATTAGCAAAGTCCAGAAAAAAAGAAAAATGTTCATCTCTTAAGCTTTAATAGGAGGAGGAGGAGACGATGTGTGTGTCTATGTGTGAATGTACATGAGCAAAATAATGAATTTAGTTTGAAGGAAGAGGAAGAAAGAAAGAGGAAGGCAGGTCGCTTGGCCTAACGAGCTGCTCACACACTCAGGGCAATTAGTCACTGTCATATGAGGGCAAATGTAGAAGCTTTTTGCAGGCTTGTTAAGTAAAAACTTACACGGGGGTCAATGACATCAAAGAGAAAAGCAGCAGCGTGGAACCTAGCCACTTGAGGAAAAAAAACTGTTTAAGTCATGTATGATATGCTTGGAAAAACATCCCAATGCACCTGCATGAGAGAAAAGATGATAATTATAGTATATGAATAAAACCCACAAATATTAAATTGTTTGATAAGGCGTGATGATGTGCATATTCTGTTTTGATTAATACTGTGAGAGATTTGTTTCATTTTTGTGGATATTTTTGTCAAAACACTGCAAATGTATTCTAAATTTAAAATGACAGATTAAAAAAAAATTAGTCCGATTATGTCTCGTTTATTTCAATTTTATTGAAATAATATTCAAAACTAACGCTCATAAAATTAAAAAATGTACTTCAATTTATTTTCGACTATTGCTAATGTATGTGGGGTTCTGTGAATAATTACAATTATTATACATTATAATTGCAAAAAGACACCTCTTTTTTGCTGAGTAAAAAAATAAAAAAAAATATCACAGTTTTTGAAACAATATGTCATAATTAACTCATTCACTGCCAGACAATGTGCAAAAATGTGTCCACTCCAATGCCAGGATTTCTTTTCGTTGTCACTCAAATTGGAGGACCCACAGAATATGGAGTTTTAGGACTACATAAACATTCAATACAGCGTAAGAAACCTTAGACTGTCTTCTTTCATCAGGAACAAAAAAGTTAATTCCTTTTTATGTGGGTCTGGAGTTATATGAGCTTCAAATGAGGGTGGCTGTACAAAATACAATGCAATACATACATGTTGGCTTATATAGGGCCTTAACAACAGCTGAAGCTGGAACAAAGTGCTAACATGGAAAAAATGGAAATGCTGCCCCCTTGTGAAATGAAAAAAAACCTGCCAAAAGCCACGGCCAGCGCTTTATTGGAACCCAAGCACGAAAAAACAAAACCAAACTAATTCGGGAATGGTGCTCCACGTCATATTTTCAATTCTCAAATTAATTCAGGGATGTCAGTGAATACGTTAGTAGTCCATGAAGAGTTAATTCCTATAGGGGCACACGAACAAGAAAAAAACAAAACGCGCACAAATTCAGGAATGGCAGTGAATGAGTTAAAAATATTTTGATCAGAAATTTTAACTTTAAATTTTAACATCTTCAAACTTTCTTCATGTTTGAAAATGGCAATTAATTTATATAATTACAAGTCTTGACTATTCTCACGCTCCAACCTATTGGTATTAATGTCTTATTTAATTCCACTTTAGAATTTAGGCCCATTTCTCTCCACACAGGGCCGTTGTACCGTTCAGCAGCCCGAAGAACAAATGGTGAAATTCACGGCTACTCAATGAATTTAATTCCCTTCCATTTTGATGCATTATAAATGTACATTTCTTTCAGGGAGGATTTGTTCAATTTGTGCTGGGGCGAGGGTTGCTTCTGCTGATGGCAGCGGCGGTGGCGGGCCTATATGGGTCAGAGACCCCGGCGCCTTATCAGTAATTCGCCATTGCCTGGTTATTAAGGACAGCTTAGGTGGAGAGGGCTGGAGTAGTAGGAGGGGTTGAGGTGAATTGATTGCCTGTGGACATGTTAAACATGACCCTGCCGGGCCTCCACTCCACCGCTAAAACGCGCCAACCTGTGCACCTCACTCCAAGTAATCAGCTGAGGCTTTAATAAAATTCAGAAAGCCCCGAGAAGACACACACACACACAAGCACCTCACCCCCAGAGGGACTGCGGCAAGTTGAAAATAATCAAAAGCTGTGAGGAAAGAGGCATTTACGCAATGATTAGCGTAGCTAGCATCGCAAAAAAAATATTCTGTAAAATATTTTGCATGGTGTTACTCAGGTAGTTGTTCTCAAGTCTTTTTAGAATCACAAATCGGTTTGTCGTGGTAAGCGGGTCAATACGAATATCGGTTGGACACTATTGATACTGACGTTGAATATTGACAGCAAGTTACAATATCGTGGACAATGCTCAATAGCAGGATCGGAGTTAGCTTTTTTTCATACGGTTCTGAATTTATTTCTGGTGTAATTCCACTGTTGACCACTAAATAGCAACATACTCTGTTCTATACTGTTCTCTGTTCTTTGACTATAAATTTAATTAAAGCAAAGTGGAAACAGGAAGTAGAGTATTTTCACTCAGACTAGACCAGTACTAGGCCACATCCGGGTGGTTCAAGTCCGTTGGCTAAGCACATTGGAAAGTCATCAGTTTGCAGCAGCTGGGTAATTAGGGGCCTCAAACCTTCCTGCCCATTGGGGAGAAACAAAGGGGAGGGGGGTGTTTCCCTTGATTAAGTCCGACTGGCGGGGGTGAAGCCCCCTTGCGCAAACAGCAGATTGAAGTTCATGACGGTGGGCCTCAGCTGCCGCCGTCAAACCATGAATTGCGGTCGGCGAGGAGGTGTTGACAGCAGCAGCTGGACATCACCAAGTGATGAAAAGAGAGAGAGAAAGAGAGAGAGAGGACTCCGTTGGGGAAGAGAGGTGCGGTAAGTTGGGGGTGGGGGTCATCGACTGGCTGGTAGGACAAGTGTGATATACAGTACGTATAAAGTATATCGCAAACAATAGTGTCAATTCATAGGCAGACAATTACGACTTCATTCTCCAAAAAAGATAACTTTTTTTCTTCTCACTAAATTTTCAATTTGCTTTGCAACATGTTTTGACTTTTACCACATCATTGGAAAACTGAATTATCGTCAATGTGTTTTAAAACATCTAGTGTTGTAGTGTTGTACGCTTAAAAACGGTTTTTATTTTCCTGGTTGCATATTACGGTGGGTATCTCAATATGCTTCACATCAGAGCCTTTCTGGCTTGATATTCTATTTGCATTTCTTTAATGTATTCTTACTCGTTGTAGTAATAGCAGTGGCTATGTCACTCCTAGGCCTTCAGTGATGCTACGTCTGAATCACTCCACAGCTGCAAGGGTGATGTGATATTCCTACACATCCACTAGAGGGTGCCGTTGGCCAGGAAATAACTCATGACTTGAAGAAACGTAACAAACACTGTCATTCAACTGTCTGAATTTTTCCTATGAACATGTTGATTGATTATAACCTCATACTTGGAATATTATTTTCTATTTTTGCAAGCTTCAGATCTGTCCAACCTTTCTTAATGATGTCCATCTATTCTTGAAAATTCTGTCTTGAAAATGGCTTCATCTGTATATCTGCAACCGAATCCCTTTCTTTTCCTCCTTCAGCTATTGTGGGTTGACAAAACCGCTATTAAATCAACACAAAAAAAATCTATTTGTTTATGCAGCTTGCTAAATATACAGTGTGCTAGCTCTGGCAAGTATGCACTTATCCCTAGTGGCTCGTGATACTATGATTGGCTAGTGAATAGCCAATCATAGTATCACAAGAAATGATGGTTGAAATGTGATTGGTTAAATGTTTCAATATGAAATCACGCATCCGGAAGCAGGGGAAAACAATGGAAGGAAGCTGGAAGATAATTTGGAATTATTTACTAAGAATTAATGGACGAAATATAATTCACATTAGTCTGCGATTCAGATATTTTTAGACCAGCAGAGAAGGCCTTGCAGGACCTGGTGGTCCACCACTGACTTTTTTTCAAAACTGAAGACTTGTATAAATATTTCCTTTTTGATTTCTTATGAAAATTTACCGTGCCCCTTTATCTCAAGTCTCTCTTGCTATTGCATTATTTCCATAAGCTCCATCCTTCACATTTCCGATTGGTTAAAATAATTTCTGTGTGTGTTTCCTACCAACACCATCCATTTTGGACTCTTCGAAGAAGAGGGGAAGACACATAACACCACACGTGCGGTCCGCTGAAGCGACGTGACGTTTATTGTCGCTGTGTCATCATATTTCAGATGAGAGCGTGCAATTTATAGTGAGCTCTTCCCTACTGAGGACGTGGCTAAGCTTGTTTAGCATCCAAATGATGAGTAGTGACATGGGATGGGCCTTTAACACTGCCTCACCAACACACACCTGACCCTCACCAACACACACGCACACACTCATTACCCCAACCCTCCTCAACCCCAACTGCACAATTGTGACTGATGTTATTGGAAATGAGAGCTGTGTGTGAGTGCATGTGTGTGTTTGATGAATAGAAATGGTGCCCTAAGGTGAGGACAGGCTATATTGGTGTGATTCTACTATTCACTATTAATGAACTGCCTAAAGGTGCAAATTAGCTTTTAATGGGTGTTACTTTACTGGCCATGCGTCTTTCGATTTTTTTTTTTAGTGGTGGAAGAGGACGATGTGAAAGTGGGGTGGGGAAAGCAATTACAATTTGTATTGTCTGCAGTTATGGTGAAATAAAACACAAATATTAGCAATCAGATTATTCGAGGGGAGGATGGGGGTTTGTGGGGGGTGTTGTCGGTTTCTGTGTACTGAGGTGAACTACAGGAGAGTATGTTAGCCACTCACGTTTGTACTCAATGTAGGATTCTACATTGTAAAATGTTTTTAAAGGACCTAAAAGCAAAACAGAAAACATAATAATCAATGTAAAACTATTTCGGCATTTATTTTAGCAGCATAGTCTCAACACAACATTTGAAGAGGAAATTTTGCAAAGATATAATTTGTTATTAGCCGAATAAACCATACAGGGCCTCTTTGAAGCCACCGGCTAATTACCACCTTTTATTTATTCTTGTATTTATTTATTTAGTTAGTTATCAGTGACTTTATTTTTTAAATTATTTATTTGTTTGTGTATTTACCTATTTATTTACTTATTTATGTACCTAGTTAGTTAGTTAGTTAGTTTTGGTGTGTTTAATAAGTCTGAAATCAAGCTAGCTAGAGCTAAGCTAACCCGGAAGGGCCCACTATCCAGTCCAACTTTATGTTAGCATTCAGCGTGCGCGGCTTTCTCTGACAAAATAACATGGTTTGATTTGATATTCTAGTTTTTAAATATACACTGGATAATTATGGGCCAATGAATATCGATTGAAAACAATTTGAAGCAACTTATTTTCTGTTCCCTAAAAGTGATGTTGGTTCCCATTTTGTGTTTTTGAGTAAGTTATCACATGGTTTACTCGGTTTAAATGCATTTAATTGTAAAATTAAATCTATTTCAACTAAATAGAATTTAAATTACATTTTCTATGTCGCACTTTTTTGGGTCTTGATAAACGAATGTTCACTATATGGTATTATTCGCTGTCATTTATTTCTCACATGTGAGGCTGTCTAGCGTCTCTTTTCCGTGCTTTACCCGCATAACATCCTGGCGCACGGCGCAAAATCAATTGGCTTATTGATTGCTGACTAATTAGGCAAAGATAAATGGTTGAACTAAATAAATACAGCCGACAGTAACGAGCCGATAGAGAGCACGACATCCTAATTGACTTCTAAAACCTTTCTATTGGAGGTCGCTTTAGGTTCAGCCAATGCTCAGTCAGCATTTTATTTTTACTTTTTATTTCCCCGAAGCATCTCAAATGAGTTTTTACGTGACGCAACTACAGGTGTGTGTGTGTGTGTGTGTGTGTGTGTGTGTCTCAGGGGTCAAAGGTCAGAACTGATGATACGGCTGGAGCTTGCTCATGAAAGTAGATAAGATCTGAATGGAGGACATTTTGAATTTCCTTGAATCACATTGCTCTTTTTGTTGTAAAATTTGATTTAGGAGCTTGAAGTACCTCTAGAAGTCTGACAGTGACAAGCTTCATCTGTCAAGTACTGTATTTATTTATTTTTTGTGCAAGGTAAAAAATAAAATGAATGCTCGTGGTCCTCTCACATTGGAGCCAAGTGGTGGGCCTTTTCAGTCAGTGGAAGTTTAGTTATGGCCCACGACAGAAGTGGAGTTTTTGCCTTCTTTCGACCATATTTTCTCTCAGCAGTGGTTTTTGTCTGATTTTTGTAAAGAACCGATCCAAGGAAGTTCATAAGTGCCGATGCTGAGATCTCGGGAGCGCTTTCTCTAGGCCCGACAGTGACAAGCCACATTCCTCATGCAACTTTCCCCCCCTTGAAAGAAAAGAATGCAAATAAATAAATGAATATGCTCTGCTTTCCCATTCGCTGCCCCTCACACTCTGTAGTTCATCGCTCGCACCAAGTGCCCTTGTTGACTCAATTGGATTAGCGCTAATATGTAAACACAGGAGGTAATCCTCTAATGAGAGCAACTAAATAAGTTAAAATAGCCTAAATGTCAGCAGGTGTCTTCCAGGTGATCGCTACGCAACAGAAAAGCCGCATTAGAACGGCGTCGATGTCGGGGCAATGTTGTGACCTGCCAGGTGACAACGTAATTACTCGCTTGTAACTTAGCGGGATAATAGCAAGAGCGCCTCCGGGGGATAAGACAAAGACCTGTTAATTATTAAAGCCTCGCATCATGCTCACACCCGAGAGTTGCAATTATTAACGTTGCTTCTCTTGTTTGTGCTTAAACGCCAGCGCCGCCGTTAATATGCTCATTAGGTAAAATGAGTGATTTTATGACTCTTGATTTGGTTTGGGGGTTTGTTGAACATATCAGGGCTGTCGTCACTCGGTGAGGGAGAACAAACACGTCCTCAGAAGTCGCCTTCTTTGATAAGTCGGAAAGGAAAATATGAGACATTGTGTAAAAGGCGGGGGAAATGCTGAGATGTGAAGGATTTGGGCCGCCCGGAGAGGAAAAAATAAAAGATAATAGTTTTATATATATATAATGCCAACTCAAATAGTCATCATCTGATGTTATTGAAGTTGCACATTTTGTGGAGAATTTGTTTTGTCAAAAATAAACCTTTCGAAACAAAGTTGTAAAAGATGTTAGGATATGATTTTGATAAGTGCAATTGCAGATAAAGCGCTGGTCAGACCTCTGGAAATGTTTTTCTCTTCCACAAGGCGGCAACATTGGCCTTTTTTCCATGTTAGGTGATATATAACCCAATATGTACAGTATGTATTGCATTGTATTTTGGACAGCTGCCCTCATTTCAAGCTCGTGTAACTCCAGACTCATATAATTTAGGAATTAACTTTTTTTTTCTGATGAAAGAGGAAAGTCTAAGGTTTCTTACGTTGCATTGAATGTTCATATAGTCCTAAAACTCAATATTCTGTGGGTCTTGGAATTTGAGTGAAAATGACAAAAAAAACATTTTTGCACATCGCCTGGCAGTGAATAAGTTAAAGTCAACAGTCTGAAATCAGTGAAATTAAATTCAAGACAAAAATCCATCCATCCATTTTCCGTACCGCTTATTCCTCATTAGGGTCGCGGGGGGTGCTGGAGCCTATCTCAGCTGTCTTCGGGCACGAGGCGGGGGACACCCTGAATTGGTTGCCAGCCAATCGCACAAGACAAAAATAGTTTTTAATATTTTTTTTTTAATTCGAAAATATGTTATTCTCATGAAATAAATGGTGACACAAAGACTTTTATTTTAGAGTAGTAAATTGAAAATTATCCAACATTTGTCCTGTGAAATGACTCATATTTTTAATCAATATTTTTTTCCTGATTTCTTCTTAATAATTCAATCATAAAAACATGTCGTGCATTAAAAATAGTGCCTTTCAAATATTTTCCATTTTAAGTTATGAATACAATTTTTGTCGAAGAAAATTACAGCCTCGACATATTTTTTTAAATTATTTGCATTTAATTCACGTTGAAAGTAAACCAAATACAACTTTGTGTGTGTATATTTCAAAACAGCTTTTACGAGTTTGCCATATCATTCAATTTTTCAAAATATTAAATCCTGCTCATCTACATTCAGAAAAAAACCACTTGTGTGGCTAAAGTAGCTTAAGTACGTATGAGTAAATCACAATCAAGATCTCAATTAAGTTTAAGTTTGAACAACAATACTTTCTCTTCACAATCACCCACAATTTAAAGCCAATATGCAATTGAGCAAATGTGCTATAATTGCTCGGTGTTGCTTTGAAAGCGCAAAGCGCTTTAATGAAACGCCACCGAATCAATAGCAGACAATCTTACAGGCGACAATGGAATTGTTAGCAGCCACCAAAGTCATTCAGTGGCACAACAATTACGCCCTACTTGTATGCGTTTATTGGCTCAAACAGACTTTTAAACACATATTGCCGATTTAGATGTCGCCAGATGATCTCGTCGGACTCGTTTGCTCATCGGCAAGGAGTCGAAAGGGAATTAAATATCGCGGGCGGCGAGAGCGCAACTCTGGAGTTGTGATTAAAGTTTGATCTGCCGTTAAATCCCTCATTTCTCCTTATTTTCTTTTGGAAGCGCTGCTTGGAGGCTTTTACGTCCAATTTGCCGTTTGACAAACAAAAGCGGAACAACACGCAGGCAATTAGACGGCTTCGACTGTGACGCCGCCGTACGCAGCTTTTGGATGAGGCGTTTCCTTAGTCTTCCTCCTTGCTAATGGGCCCCGCGGGGACGAAGGGGTTAATTGATGCAGATGTTGATGGCTTTTACACATGACGCAGGGAGCATCTCCCCAGTGGCTCCTATTAGAGGCACTTTTAATGAAGTGCTAAACACAAAGCTTTGCATGAACCGTGTGCCGTCCTCGGCTGGGGAAGCGCTTTCCAGGGGCAGAAAAAAAAACAGCCACACGCATACATGGATACAGGCCCCCTTTCTGCGCCAATCAATGCGCCTTTCTGATCTCATGGAAGACACCGTGAGGGGAAGTCAATCAGAGAGGTGTGAATGTTGCCATAGTGCAGGCAAAACAAAGAGATGAAGCATTGATTGAGCATAGCTCGATAGCTACTTGCTAGTCAGCTAGCTAGCTAGCTACCTAACGAGAGAGATGTATTAACATTGAATGTATCACTTGAAATGAGAGCTATAGCAGTTAGGTGGTACAACATCCGCATCCCAATGACAACAATTAATCCATTCAATTTAAAAAAGGGCAAATAAACCATTTGTTTACATTCTTAAATTCCCCGAATGGATCAGTTGGGAGAGTCTGCCATTTTCAGTAATAGTGCTACTAACTGTGTAAATATACACAAAATTAGGGAAGAATACATTGAGACCAATTTTTCCCCTCACACTAATTCTAACATGCGGGGAGGGTGGTAAAGAGAGAAAATAAAATCCCCAAAACAAATAAAATAGCAAGCGGCTAAAAGTATTCATCGGCGTTGGGCCCCAGTGATGCTAATGCTAATGGCGCTTCTCACGCAGCGTTAGCAGCTCGCTCTCACTAAATTGTGCTCATTAAAATGACAAACCCAAACACACGCAGACACACACACACACACACACACACACACACACACACACACACACACACGCACACACACACACACACACACACACATATGCACACACACAGTCAGTGAGGCATGGTCTTCAGCTGTGGATGGCATCTGGCCCTGACACCCCACCAAACCGCCCTCATCATCCAATTCCCCGGAGGCTGCCGCGCAAACGCACCAATGCGAGTGCGCCTTATCACATTTGAAAACAATCAACATCCCTTTCATATCCAATTTAGCCACCTGCCACAGTAGCCCATTAGCGTTGGCCATGATGTACTATTAAAGCCCAATATACGTGCATCGATGAATATCAATATATAATGCAAAGCGCCTGAGTGTCTTTTTCCTACTCATCCTCCGTTCCGATCCATCACGACACACCAATTTCAAGGCGACGTCTTAATGGCGATGTCAAAGTATTAATTAGAAGTGTTAATGAGCTAAAAAAGCAACCCAAATTAAATTAATGCAGACAAGGCGGACGAGAGAGAGAGAGAGAGAGAGAGCCGGTGAGAGCGAAATTAGCTCCAATTTCTGTAAATGACTTTGAAGTGTGCGCAATATATCAGGCATCCGCGTGTGCTCCCATCCCCCCTAAGCTAATCAAGAGCTACATTGCAATTAGCTGCTTAATTAAGGCAACACTCGGGCCTCGCGCAATCAGCCACAATTAAGTAACGGCTGTTACAGCATGAGGGCGGGCCTCTATTTATTTATTTATTTATGTATTTTTTTCCCCTCATGGAGCGCAACATATTCAAACGCTTTAATAGCCTGTGGGGGATTCGCGGGGTCTCCTGGAGATGTTGGCAAGATGGAGAACCTTCTAATCTATCTCATGCTTTGCTGTGGATCTTTTGCTCCAGCTGGAAGCCTCACACCACAGTGACCGAAACGTGGACTCTGTTGTCCCACAGTGGCAGCTAATGTGTAAACACTGACAGAGTCAGAGTAAAGGTCAAGCCGACTCAAATCATCCGTCCGTTTTGGGGTCACAGGTCACCTGGATGAGAATCCCGAACAGGTTGTAGTTTTACCACATTGCCTCCAGGTTGCAGCAGAGAGAAACAATTGACAGGACTGCAATCAACAGCACATGTGGCTGAGCTCTCATGCATGCAACAAAAGTAAAAGTTAAATAATTTTACACAACAGTTTTTTATGTCTTCGGGAATTGAAAATATAACATGCAGGGCTATTCCCGAATTTGTTCGGGTTTTGGTTTTTCTTGCGGGGGGGTGGGGGGGGGGCAGATAAAGCGCTGATTAGACCCCTGGCAATGTTTTTTACCTTCCACTAAGGGGCAGCATTAACCTTTTCTCCATGTTCGCGCTTTGTTACAGCTTCAGCTGTTGTTAAAGCGCGATATAAACCAATATGTACGTATTTATTGCATTTTATTTGGACAGCCACCCTCATTTCAAGCCCATATTACTCCATAATCATATAATTTAGGAATTAACCCTTTTTTTCATGAAAGAAGAGTGTCTAAGGTTTCTTAATTATGCTGAATTAAATGTTTATCTAGTCCCAAAACTCAATATTCTGTGGGTCCTAGAATTTGAGTGAACATGACAAAATGGAGTGGACACAATTTTAATGTCTGGCCGTGAAAGAGTTAAAATAAAAAAATACTAAAAATGTAAATGTATAACATATATACCTGTATTTAATATAAAATATATAAATATTGGCACATTTAATATATATTCTATAAAATATATATATTTTAATTATTGCTGTCAGACAATTAAAAATGTTTATCAATAATTAATTGATCTATATAATCTAGTATTAATCAAGTCTAAAAAATACTGAGAAAATCCCTATTTTCATTTTAAATCAAATTTTAATGTCTGGCAGTGAAAGATTTAAAATAAAAAAATATAAAAAATGTAATTATATAAAATATATATTTAATATAAAATATATACATATCAGCACCTTTAATATATATTATACAAAATCTATGTTTAATTATGGTTTAAAGGACAACTGACACTATTTTTTTGTTTCCAAACTGACATCAGAAAAACGTTTTATAGCATCTCAAATACTCAAAACACGCAGGTGATATTTTTAGTCAAATGCAAAACACCAATAAAAATCACTTAAAGTGTCCCAAAACTGCCACAAAATGCACTCGGAAATGGCGAGATTCAGAAAGTCCCGCCCCCTTGTTCGTGACATCACGCCAGGATACTCCTCCACAAAATGCCTTGCTCCAGAATCAAAACAATGGCTTCAGAGATTCAGATTCGGAGAGGATGCTTTCTTGTTACTCCTCCAGGTATGAATATGATTCAAATAGTTCTGAAGAGGAAAGCATACATGTTTGCAATCGATTAAAGAAGTCCTCCCGTATCAATTCGGGCCGTCTGGACTCCAATGTAGCATCCCAGAAAATGCACAAGATGGCGCCAAAGCTCTGTTGGAAATGGGCTGATTTGTCTGCTGGGAATTTGTGTCAACTAGTATCAAATAGTAGTCTTGGTCCGACACACAACGATTCACCATCGTGTAATTTATGTAGTTTTCTTTCTAATTTCGCAATCAACACGGTGTTTTCAGATGAAAAAAAGTGCCCAAAATGCATTGCGGTTGCAAGACTTCCGGAATATTCAGTGCGGTGGAATCTTATTAAAATACGCTCGGTAGAAGTAATTTGAAGTGATTTTACAAATTATGGACGCAACTTGTCCGGCGGTTTCGGTTGTCCTTTAAGAGTGCACACAACAACAGGAAAAGCTTCAACTTTACTTTCTGCTCGGCACTGCATGGGTTACTTCAGGTTCGCACCCGTTTCTCACCGTAGTGGAAATAGGACTTGCAGCTTGCAGTAAATTTCATGCCACCTACTGCACAGCAAACAAAATGATTTATTTGGTTGGATAATTTTACACCACGTGTGTGATCTGGCTCTCTGGAGCCCCAACTATTTGTGTACAACATATAAAAAGTCTATTTTCCACAAGATGCCCCTTTTAAAGTCCTTCTCTCCGTGGCATCTTTTTTATGACACGGCGAAGGTGAATATTCAATATGCTTTTGACGGGTGGGAGTCTTACAAATCAATTTGCAATGTCACGACATCCACTGTGGGATATGCAAAGCGCAGATAAGTAGCAGCTTGTCACCAAGCCAGCGTTGCTCCTCTCTCCCAAAAAATAAAGCCGCCACCTGGCTGCCGCATGAAACGCTATCGTTGAAACGCTCTCCAAAGGTGAGCGCAGTTATCTGTCACTTTGCGCGTAACCGAACAATTGTTTCCTTTTTATTTTGTGTTTTACGGGCACTTTTCTCCCTTTTGGATTTGCAGTGGCTGCCGGGCAAGATTCTATAATGAGAAGGCAGTTGAGTTGGTTAGCAGGTAATTTATCCGCGGGCGACACAAGTCTAATTATTGCCTTTGAAAAGCTCATTTAGCTTCAAACACTTGAGGTGTCTTTTCTCCTCTCTCGCCTCGTTGTCGTCGGCGGCAAAGGTAACGGTGTCCCGGAGCTTTGCGGATTCCCCATCCATGTCACGTTCGGCCTCGCGACGTGCTGCTTATATGTTACGACACGTTCGATCAAATCCTATGAAATAAATTCTCCTCACCTTTTTGTCACGCGCTTCCCCTTCCACGTTTCTTGACCGATTATCACTCTTCCAAACTTAACATTCCTAAATATTTAGACCACGCTGGCTAGAATTCCATTTTCCGACGATTTCACTTATTTTAAATCGACAAATTCTCAAAGAAAACAGCCAATAACTCCTCCCTCCCCCATTCAATTCTGCATTCGTCAACAACATCCAAATTATCCAAATCATTCCACATCATTTCAAATTATTCCATAGTTTTTATACTCTTCTTCTACTCTTGACACTCTTCGGTGTCAATCAGAAATTTCTCCATAAACTCCAACTCGTCCAAAATTCTTCAGCCCGGATCATCACTCGAACCCCCTCCTTTCACCACATCACCCCTGTCCTCCAGCAGCTCCACTGGCTACCTTTTAAACATCGAATCAAATTCAAAATACAGTAAAGTCTCGTTATATCGATATCGGATATATCGATAGTCCCGGTTATATCGATACTATTTCTATGCACGCACGGAGAAAATTACATGCAAACAGGGTCGGATATATCGATAGTCCCGGTTATATCGATATTTTTTCGGACTCCCTTGAATATCGATATAACGAGACTTTACTGTACTTCTGTTTACATTCAAAGCCATCCATAACCTTGTCCCTCCCTATCTTTCTGACCTGCTTCAAATCTCCTCCCTTCGCCTGTATGTGCCCTCTGCCCGTCTCACCATGATGGGATGCAGAGCTTTCAGCCGCTCTGCTCCCAAACTCTGGAATTCACTTCCACCCAACATCCGTAATATTGACTCCCTCCCTATTTTCAAGTCCCACCTCAAAACGCATCTGTTTAAAATTGCTTTCAATGTCTAGTTCAATCTGCTATTTTATTATTTATCATTTTACTTACGGTTTTATTGTTATGTGCTTTGTTTTATTGTTTATATTGTAAAGTGTCCTTGGGTGTTTTGAAAGGCGCTTGAAATTAAATGTATTATTATTATTATTATTATTATTATTATTATTATTATTATTATTATTATTATTATCCAACATTCATTCACTATTTCCTCCAAAAAATCATTTCCCACTTTTAGTTTTACTCTCAGGGTGATATAATATGTTCACCGTGGTGTAATAATAACAGGTATACAGCTTAAAAAGAGTGATATTTTGATGGACTGCCCCCACCCCCTTTTTTTTTACTCATTCGCTGCCATTCATGAATTCATTCAGGAATTGAAAATATGACGTAAAGTGCTTTATAAACCAATATGTATGTATTGCATTGTATTTTGGACAGCCGCCCCTATTTCAATATCAGAGAACTCCAGACGCGTATAATTCTGGAATTTACTTTTTTTTCCGATGAAAGAACAGAGTGTAAGGTTTCTTACACTGCATTGAATTTTTATGTAGTCCGAAAAGTCAATATTCTGTGGGTCCTGGAATTCGAGTTACAATGACAAAAACCCTGGCACTGGATTGGACACATTTTTTTCACGTCTGGCAGTGAATGAGTTAATGTACAGAACCGACCCGCAGCTGCATCGCAAGGCGATATCGGCAGAGTGAGGCAGCTCACTTACCTGGAAACAAAATAGCCGTCTTGAATCCGCCTCCAAGGGAGGTTGTCAATCACGGTTCGCCATACTGCAAAGGCCAGCAAGCATTGGCTCTCGAGATGCATGTGCCTCCCTGATCCATCTTCTGTGGCTCTCTGTGACATTGAGAAAGGAAAAAAAAGCATTTAATCACTCATAGCATTTTCACACGTACTTCAAAATGTCAAAAACAGGGTGGTCTTGTTACACAAACATTTTTTGGAAAACTGCGTGTCACAAATGCAAATGCACCACACATCCTAAAACATCATTACTATAAGTACAGGAATATCCATGTCTTGGATGTGTGCTTTTTGATGAATGTGTGGCAGTGGTAGGCCATGCATATCACTTCTAGGCCTTCAGTAGTGCTACGTCTGAACCAATCAGCTGCGAGTGTGGTGTGATATTGCTACACGGCCACTAGAGGGTGCAGTTGGACAGGAATTAACTTGTGACTTGAAGAAACTTAATACTGTCATTAAACTGTTCTAACTTTTACGATGAACGTGTGGATTCATGATAACCTCATAAAATTCCAATATTATTTGCTATTTTTGCTAGCTTTGGAGCAGTCCAACCTTTCTTAACGATGTTCATTTATTTTTGAAAAGTCCGCCTTAAAAAACGTTTTAAAAAGTATTTCTGCAAGCCATTGAAGGTTGACAAAACCGCTATTAAATCAATACAACAAAATATTTGCTTATGCAGCTGGGCCAGTATGCTTTTATCACTTAGCGGCTAGTGATACTATGATTGGCTAGTGACTAGCTAGTGACTAGTAAATCATGTGACTAGCGAATCATAGTTTGCGAAAACTGTGACGTTTCCAGCACCTTCCAGTAGTCCTTGGTTTGCCAACTCAAACTCTGATTGGTTAAATCGACTCTTTCATCGACATTGATTTTTATGCTCCAGGGCCTGCAGAACTTTTTGTGCAGGCATCACACAGGCATTATGTTCTTCGTGACCATCATTTGAAACGTAAACTGTTTGCTTTTGGCGCCGTGAAGTGATTTCCATGCCAATTCACACTTGGCTGACGCGCACCTCCCAACCGGGCTGTAATATAATATTTCATTTCAAAGCACCTGAGAGACAGTCATGTGATCATTTCTTAAACTACACTAATTGAGAATCCTAGCAAAATATGTAATTAAACACTTAAGCGTAATTACCCGGCGCAGTAGGAACCCAGTGAATTAATTAAGGGTACAAAAAAATACATCAATTTATTTTAATTCATTTGTCCCCTTTCCACTTGTAATAATTAACATTTTAATTGCCTTAATCTGAGTGAAACAAAGTCGCATTTTATTTGCCACTTGTAGTAAGTCACCATTTTCCGTTTGCCGGTTTTGTTTTGCACATTTTACACTGCGACAGCGAGCCATATCACCATGGAAACATAATTGACATTTTATTCGGGAGGGGGGCGGCTGTTTAAAACAGAAAAGCTTCGGCTCAGGCTAATCTATGTGATGCGAAAGAACACAATGTCGTCTGATGTGAAACAAACACCATTCGCCTGCGCGTGCATTTGAGTATTATCAGCAGCCTGCCCGGTTTTGATGTATACCCGGAGAGCAACTTCATATCCTCGGGCCACTATTGCGTGTCAAGACCATAAGAATGACACACTCACGCGCACATACAAAAAAAAAAAACAGGAAATATCTTTGGCCCCGCCGGAGCCATTTACCTTTCTCTGAGTAGGTTCAAGATATTAATTAAGATAAATCTACCTCAATTCTCACATTCTACCATCTACTTATTTATCAGAATTATGTTAATCGTTTCTGTAGGGGCCGCGAGAATTACTGCCCATTTTGAGTGCCTAATTCCTTTTAACGGCAGTGCACCGGCTTGCTTTGCATACGGATGCTGTGACATTTTCTCAGGAAAGCAAAACGTAGGCGTGTAAGGACCATGTGACCATGCCCAAGGCCTTCCTGGCCTCCCCTTACACCAGGGGTGTCAAAGTCATTTTTTGCCGCGGGCCACATTGTAGTTATGGTTTCCTCTCGAGGGCCGTTATGAATTTGGGGAAACCCATTACAATGTTTAAATCCCTTCAAATATTACATATAGAGCACACAGCAAATTAATGAATAACTCGTTTTCAAATCTGAAGTCAAGAATAATGACTTTTATTGTGGTTGACATCCAAAAATATGAAATTTTGGCTCAGATTTCATCATGGAATTTAACAAGTTTGATTAGCTTTCGCGAGCCGAAAAAAATGATGTGGCGGGCCGGATTTGGCCCGCGGGCCTTGACTTTGACACCTGTGCCTTACACAATAAGGTCTTGATTTTGAATTGTTGCAATACAGTAATTGGTATGGGGTTTGGTTTATGGGCATTGTTCCGCATCTACACATTTGGGTTGATTTACACAAAATAAACATTAGTATTCGTAAAGTCTAAACTCATCTGCATATACTCTCCCAAAATAATTGAAATAAAGTATACTTATTTTTGTCTGTATGGATATGGATGGATTGGATATGCCTTTATTAGTCTCACAGTGGAGAAATTTACATTTCACAGCAGCAAAGTTATGAAAGAAATGAAAGTAGTAAAGCAAAACACAGGAGCTGCTGGAAAGGCAGCCACTCTCTATGACACTCTATCACCCACTTCAACATAGTTCTGATACCACAAGATAGATTGATGTGAGGCACTGTTATTTTTTCACAATCATGCAATCCAATGCAGTGACGGGCCGTGCATGTCACTCCTAGGCCTTCAGTAGTGCTATTTCTGAATCACTCCACAACACAGTGTGGTGTGATTTACTATACGTCCACCAGAGGGTGTCATTGGCCAGTAAATAACATGTGACTTGAGGAAACACAAGCAATACTGTCATTAAACTCTTCAAATTTTTACGATGAACATGTGGATTCATGATAACCTCATGAAATTGCTATATTATTATTATTTTTTGCTAGCTTCTGAGCTGTCCAACCTCAAAACCACGAGTAAGCTAGCTATAAGCTAACTAGCTAGCTATCTATCTATCAGCTAACTAGCTAGCTTTCTATCTACTTGAGTTGTTCCAGATAGCTTTCTATCTTTTCGAGTTATTCTGGGTTGAGTGAACGCTGGCGCGTGTGGCTGCTGCTGCTCACCCACAGAAAAACTGATCCAGTGACTGTAAAGTGACCGTGAGTTTTCAAAGGCGCTTCGAAATTAAATGTTATTATTATTATTATTATTAGACATCATGGTTAGCACCATTTTTTTATACAATAACCGGGAAGGGCAATTGAAGTGACAAAACGGGCAACAATATTTCAACAGTGCCACTGGGCGTGACCATAGAGGACCAAGCACTTCCTCAATAAATGTATTATCGAAGACACCATTTTGAATTGGGACAAAATAGGCAACAGGCTAAATCAGTTTTTTCAATAAAAATATGTTCGTAAATGTCCAATACGCATGTTCAACAAAGAACTACTGTACCATATTAAAAACATTTTTAAAAAATGAAATAAATAAATAAATAAGAAAAATAAATCATCACAATGGCAAATCAAAAAAAAAACATTATCTAACAAATAATTGTTTTTGTATTTATTTATTTATTTATTTATTTATTTATTTATCTGTTGTGTTCACATCTTAGTTTTAGTGTTTTTAATTTTCTGTTGAATTAGTTTTGGTGTTTTCCAATTTGTTGTTGGTATTTATTGTTAGGGGTGTTTTTTAAGTTGTTGTTTTTTTCAGTTTTGCCATTGATTGTGTTTTGGTGTTTTTCAATTTGCTGTTAGGATTGTTTTTTTAAAGTTTTTTTTAGTTTTGCTATTTAATTTGTTTTGGTGTTTTCCAATTTGCTGTTGGTATTTATTGTTAGGATTGTCTTTAAGTATTTTTTTGTTGTTTTGCTATTAAACGTGTTTTGGTGTTTTCCAATTTGCTGTTAGGATTGTTTTTTTAGTTTTGCTATTGAATTTGTATTGGTGTTTTCAAATTTGCGTTTGAGATTTGTTGTTAGGATTGTTTTTTTTAAGTATGTATTTGTATTTTTAGTATTTTTGCTATTTAATTTGTTTTGGTGTTTTCCAATATGCTGTTTGGATTTCTTGTTAGGAGTGTTTTTTTTTTAGTTCTGCTATTGAATCGATTGATGTTTTCAAATTTGCTGTTGGGATTTTTTGTTTTTTGCATTATTTGATTTGATGTTGTCATTAGATTTTTGTTTTTGGATTTATCGTCGTATTTACTTGTTTTCACATTTTGCTCTTCAGGGCCAGCATAAAATCCAAGGGTTGGCTCCTCAAAAAAAAAGAAAGAGAAAAAAAAAAAAAAAAAAATGTAAAAAAAAAAAGTGAAAAATAAATCTGTGAATACAGTTGACAAACTGTGCATATGTGGTATGTGGGGGGCTATACTGGAGTAGAGGAACCATGCTTATAATTTCCTCCTCATCCATTGTTTATTCATTTATTTATTTATTTTTCAGGTGGGCGGGGGGCGTCACTCAGAGTTTGCTCCTAGTCAGGGAGTACAGGGGTCGACAATGGACATGAAGCAGGGATGCGGTTCGCCGTATTCTGAAGTTGTGCGGTTAGGAGGTAAAAGTGGCTTGAGCGGGGACAGGTCAGATTCCCACTCAAGCCAGTGGAAGACTAATGAGGGCGAGGATGGGGCGAGGTGATACGGCGTGATTAAATTTAGATCTGGAGGGAGATCTTGATCCTCGCTGACCCGCATCTAAGTGACATTTGCTCAAGAGAAACACACTGCAGCTGAGGCTTATTAACCTTTTATAGATCCCAGCACTGCCGCTCCACTTAATTGGCCCGTCGGATTTTTCAATAGACCAAAATTGCTGGGATTTCATCCAACAAGGTGAAGGAGAAATACAGTCTGCGACAACGTAGCGAGGTTAAATAGAAATCGTTTAGGAAGACCTTTTGACCAGCATTGAATGGTCAATCGAATTATAATACAATTAAAATCAGTAAAAACGTCATAAAACGGGCATTTATAAAAATGATGATATCTCAGTTTGTTTGTTTGTTTGTTTGTTTTTTGTCTGTGGCAATTGCTGCAATCAAATAACTTTTTGTATATTTTGGTGAAACCCTTCATGAGCAAACTGCCATCTTGTGCTAGTTGGAGAAAAGCAGCCCCAAAATATGACTCTGCCTTATGGCATGCTCTATTTGTGTATCTGTCAACATGGCGTCCCTGATCCACTGCTGCACAGGACGCTTTGATCCTCTCCTCTTTCATTTAGAACTGCTTCATGTCACAAATAGGATACAGCAAGTGCTGAAGAATAAATGACTCTCTGTCTTTGTGTTGTCATGTTATTTGTTATTGAGTTTTTTTTTTACTTCAATGGCGCCGCGAGAGTGGCTGCCTTTCCAGCAGCTCCTGTATTTTGTTTTTCTACTTTTTTCTTTCCTTTCCTCTTCCTTCCATAACTTTGCTGCTGTGAAATGTAAATTTCTCCACTGCGAGATGAATAGAGATACATCCAATCCAATATTAAGTTTTAGGACTACATAAACATTCAAGACAATGTTAGAAACCTTAGACTCTCTTCTCTCATCAGAAAAAAAAGTTAATTATTAATTCCTAAATTATATGCGTCTGGTGTTATCTGAGCTTAAAATGGAGGTGGCTCTAAAAAAGGTAAATGCTGCCCCCTCTTGGGAGGGAAAAATATTGCCAAAGGTCTGGCCAGTGCTTTATCGGTACTACCACAACAAAAAAAGACAAAAAACAACAACACAAAACCCAAACAAATTTGGGAATGGCGCTCCATGTTATATTTTCAATTCCCGAATAAATTTGGGAATGGCAGTGAATTAGTTAATTTTCCATCATCTGAGCCAATGATCCTTACAAGGGTCACAGGGGAAGTGTGGTGGACCCTATCCCATCTTTTTTTGGGCAGGGCAATTGTAGTGCACACCAAGACGAACAAACATTTGCGATCAAAATCGTACTGGCGGACAAAAACGGCAAGTTAACATTTTGGCATCAATATATTGTGTCATTTTACATTACGACATAAAACAAAATTGATGTGTGCCTGATAGAGATTAGACAGAATAAGAAGTTATCATAATTAACAGTTTCATGCTGTTATATGCTAAGTCAATGTGTATGACTCGAATACACAATTGAAGCACAGACAACCTGGGGTCAATCTCAGGTCAACAGACACAGCAAGTTCAACTGTCATCTTCATCAAGGAGATCTGGCCTCGGACAGAATTTAGGACCTGGGAAACTCCTTTATAACAGAAGCAATTTACGACTTGAAACTCCTTCACAGGAAGAGCTCATTAGCCAGGTTACAAATGTATCAGTTCATGGAAGATACAATGTTTTATTGCTTACAGCTGTTCGCGCTTAGAATACCGAGTGGCGTGGTATTCTAATCAAGGATGTTTTACTAATGTATCACTTAAATTTGCATATACTCTCAATAAATAGCGTGGCAGAGGGCTGCAGAATTCAGACGTCTGTCATGAATGGCTGCGTCTCCTGCTGGCAGTAAAGACAATCTTTCTGGGTCCGAGCCTTCGTCCACAGTGTTCGATCTCTGACAGTGACGTTGTGGTGTCATATTTTTCTGCTGATTTCCCAAACACTGACGGTTTAACTGCAAAAATAAATAAATGCACTTGAGGGATGACACAAACAATTCAACATGTCTCCTTGTGACAAGCAGAATGTGATGAGATCAGGGTGTGGGGGGGGGGACTCAATCTCAACTTTCTAATGGTGATAAATGTCACATGCGGGGGGCGGGGGGGGGGGGGGGGGTAAAGCTGCGCAAAATAATCCTCAAGCGCAAGTTAAAAGGCTTCAGACACAACTTGAAAAGCGAGATGAAATCTGAATACGGAGATCATCATCGGGTTCTGCAAGTGTGTGTCGATGCAAATACGACAACGGGTCCCCCCTCTGCTTCCCCCTCCCCGTCCGCTTTGTGAATGCACTCGTCCCAGTCGACGCAGATGACCGACAAGGAGCGGGAACATTGCTTGTTAAGTGTCTGCTGGAGAGCAAAAGGAGCGGTGAGGGAAAAAAAAAAAGAAAAGGAAGAGGATCAACACATTCCAAATGAGCAGACATAATCCCAGCGAATGTGAAGTTAAGCCATTTCATAATTAGCTGATTTCCTAATGTATGCCAGGCTTTAATGACCTTTGCAAATGAGAACGCCTGTTTGAATTCTGCCCGCCGCTCACATACTTTTTATCCCCGCTATATCGGGACCAAGATATGCGTAAGCTTAATGAACACGTCGAATGGGATGCGACGGGTTGGGGATGAGGGAGATTGCAAATGCGTTTTCTACACCTTGCGTTTGTCGTCAGCGTGCCTGTAAAGTGACGTCCTCCAATCCCTTGACCCGCTAGCAATGCAATCGAAGTCCTTTCCTTCAATTAACTCATTCGCTACCATTCCCGCATTTATTCAGGAATTGAAAAGCATGACATGGAGCGCCACTATCAAATTTACCGATAAAGCGCTGGTCAGACCTCTAGCAATGTTTTTCCCTTCCACGAGGAGGCAGCTTTTGCCTTTTGTCCATGTTAGCGCTTTGTAACAGCTTCAATTCTTGTTAAAGTGCTGTAGAAACCAATGTGTATCTATTGCATTGTATTTTGGACAGCCGCCCCCATTTCAAGCTCAGATAACTCCAGACCCAAATAACTTAGAAATTAACTCTTTTTTTATGGATATAGGGCTTTTACAACAGCTGAAGCTGTAACAAAGCGATAACATGGATAACAAACCAATGCTGCCCCCTTGTGGAGGGGAAAAACATTGCCAGAGTTCTGACCAGCGCTTTATCAGCACCCCCGCAAGAAAAACAAAAACCGAACAAATTCTGGAATGTCGCTTCTCATCATGGTTTTCAATTTCCAAATAAATTCGGGAATGGCATTGAATGAGTTAAAAAGTGATATCAAGAGCGAATACTTCTTTCGTAGTGGCCACAGCACCACTTGAGATAAAAGTGAATTTGTCGCATTCTAGCATACTTGACATATTAGCAGCCATGTGACACACAACGCGTCACACAATACGAGTCAACAGTCGCCAATCAGCAAAGGAAACGACAGCAGCAATCGGGTGGAATGTAGCATTTAGCAAAGCGGCGCTGACGGCAAGGAAAACACGGCGTCACTTAACGTGTGTCGGCTTTCACAACCCGCTCATAATCTGTCTGGGATTTCATGTGTGTTAACACAGCTCCCGACGCAGAGTGCAAAACACTTGAGCGGCGCTACATAAATGTCTCCATGTAGCTAGTTGACAACAAACAAGCTATTCACTGGCGGTAGGGATTTGCATGGCAAATGGGCGCATTAGCCGCGCGGATGGTGGTGGTGGTGGTGGTGGTGGGGTGGCTTCAGAAGAGACACGACGCATTGTCAGCGTGGCAGATGAAAACTCTCGTCAGATTAGCGACGGCCTTGACCACGAAGCCGGAATAAGCCAATTGCTTAATTAGCTGACCCAATTCTGTAAGCTTCTTTGGGCATATTAACAACAGCTTGGCCACTTCACACAAGCCTGTTTGTTTTTTTGTATTTTTTTTATGGAATTACAGTAATGAGGATTGTCGTGTCGGCGGTGACGTCGAGGTGCGTATGTATTGACTGGATTCATTCCTCGTGAATGCCAATTTAAAACGGAAATGGAAAGCTAATTTGTTTCCGCGCCGCCGTCCCTCAATGTTTGTCTAAACAATTACGCCGCTCTGGGGAGTTTTCCCGCCTCTCTTTTTAGGCATCAATTTTGAGCGATGAGGAAGTAACGAGGGGGAAAGTGGAGATGTTAGAAGGCGTGATGGCTGAAATTGATTAATGTACATTTTAGGGAGGCGGGGGTGTGTTTTGGGTGGCCTACGCACACTTTACATGCGTGATGTGAGTTGAGCACATGGGAACGCAAAAGAGTGCTATTTGTGTGAGAGGAACTCATCTATATGCTAATTCGTCGGTTTCATTTCGTCCATACAGGACTGTTTACCTATTAGCTCATGTGCATGTAAAACGGAATTTGAACACACACAAAAAAAAAGAGGAGATGCTCAAGAATTGTTAGCGCTAGCATTAGCTTTTGTTCCCGTTCCTTGTCGAAAGTGGAAACAGGAAGCAATTTACGACTTTGTTTGTTGAGGGTGGAGGAAAGATTTTTTCAGCAACGAAAATGAGTGAAATATATAAAACTGAAATTTTAATTTTGTGAGATAAGATTAATACGAGACTGTTTAAAAATATTTGTAGAACTAAAACAAACAATTACCGTCCTGTCTGAAAGAAGTTAGACATTTGGTGGCTGTAGTTTACTTTATTACACAAAATTTAATGGAATTTAATTTCTTTTTTTTTTATCTGTCTATTGTTTTCAATTTGCACAAAATGTTTTAGAATCTTAAAAAATGCTAAAACAAGATTTTTATTAAATAAAACTAGCACTAACACAAAGAAAAAAAGCACACCATTTTTGGAGAGAAAAAAAAAACTAAAATAAACCCGCTTTGCCCTTCCTGTGTGGCGTTTTTGCATGTTCGCCATGTGCCAATGTGGGTTTTCTCTGGGTACTCCAGTGATTGCCCACATTGCACATCGGATATCAGGTTAAAAGAAGACTAAATTGTCTTTAACTCATTCACTGCCAGACAATTTGTAAAAATATGTCCACTCCAGTGCCAGGGCTTTTGTCATTTTCACTCAAAAATTGCAAGAACCACAGAATATTGAGCTTTAGGACTACATAAACATTCAATGCAGCGTAAAAAACCTCTTCTGTCTCTCTTCTTTCATCAGAAAAAAACAGTTAATTACTAAGTTACATGGTTCTGGAGTTATCTGAGCTTGAAATGGGGGCGGCTGTACAATGGGCAAATGCTTAGTGGGAGGTCAATCATTGCCAGAGGTCTGACGAGCGCTTTATTGGCACCCCCCTCGGTTCATTCTTTGTTGACCTTGACCTTCCACCACTGGAAAAAAGTGCATACGGCTTTCCACAAATGTTTGCCAGAGCTTCCACCACTGTGAGCTGCTTTACACCAGAATATTTTTAAGGTCCTATCATCACAATGTTCTTTGTTTTGGTCTGTTGTTTTATATATTTTTGGGGTTATTAGCCTCACTGTGAACACAATTGGGAACATGTCAGACCACAAAAACGGGATTAAATGCGTCAGTGAGAGACACTCAAACAAGCCTTATGAGGACTTGCTTGACAGCTCAACTTACAATGCTAATGTCATTCCCCATGAGTGACGCTGAAAGAGATGCAATCAGCCCCGTCTGTGTTGAGACGTCTGTTGTGTTTAAGAGGATGAAGACCCCCCCACCCCCCATAACTCCCACCCCCACTCGCACCCTTCCCAGCCAAGACCCCCTTCTTTTGCCTTTCTTATTGTCTGAGGCGAACACAGACCAATTGCCACTTACAGCTGCTAAGAGCCGGATGTTTCATCTCCAAGCTTCCTCTGGTCTTTTCGCTACTCATCCCATTTCTACTTCCTTCCAAAAGTGCCTCCACTTCATTAACCTTGCCGTCCGCCAGATGAAGGGGAAGCGCATCAAAGCGCACACATACACAGACAGCGAAGACAAAAACGCTACATGTTGCGCACACACAGACCCGTCGGAAATGCAGGAAGGAGCCTTTGTGGAACAAACTGTTAACCATGGACAGCACAGGTTTCAAAGTCAAGGCCCGGGGGGGAAATCTGGCCCGCCACATCCTCATAGTCGCACGCGCCAGCAAATCACACGTCAAGTGCCATGATGCTAGCTAAAGTCCGGACATAAATTTCAAATTGTTGTACGTAAATCACAATACCAGTCATTACTCTTGACTTCAGATTTGAAAACTAGTTATTCATGTAATTCTTGTGCACTCTATATGTAATATGTAGAGGGGATTTCCCCAAATTCCTAACGCCCCCGCCCTCGAGAGGTAACCGTAACTTTAATGTGGGAAAAAATAAGTTGGACACCCTTGCTCTGATATATGTTTGCTTGACGCTCGTCAACAATTGAAGGGATTTTTCTTGTGGCGAATGTATTTTGAAGATTTTTCAAGAAACGTACTGGCAAACGTGTTAACTGGCAGACATTTGTGACCTTGAATGAACCCCTGACAGAAACGCATGTTTTCCTCCCTTCACCAATCGTTCGTTGCTCTGTTTTGGGGGTGGGGGGGCGTATACTGATACAAACATTGAGACGAATAAAATTCAGAAATCTTAACTCATTCACTGCCATTTCCGAATTTATTCGGAAATTGAAAAAATATGACGTGGAGCGCCATTCACGAATTTGTTCAGGTTTTAGTTTTTCTTGCGAAGTGGTGCTGATAAAGCGCAAGACAGACCTCTGGTATTGTTTTTTTTCCCTTCCACCTAGGGGCAGAATTTCCTTTTTTGTTAGCACTTAGTTCCACCTTCAGCTGTTGTTAAAGTGCTAAATAAACCATGTATTGCATTGTATTTTGGATGACTGCCGTCATTTCAAGCTCATATAAGTTCCGATCCATATCATTTAGGAATTAACCCTTTTTTATGATAAAAGAAGAGAGTCTCAGGTTTCTTACGCTGCATTGAATGTTTATGTAGTCCTAGTTATTAAATTAAATTGCATAATTTAATTTGTTTGAAACTGCTCAAATCACTTGTTCTGTAATGAGTATTTTGTTTTCTGTAGATATTGGAGCCATTTCCTGCTCGCGACATGCCAATCGTCCTGTATGGTGCACTAATATTACAATCGATCGCTATCATAGGTACTGAATTTCTTGGCTACCATGGCGACAACAGACAATCTGTACTTCTTAGAAGCTAGCGTATCCTTTTCCGAGTGATTCTGGCGCTTCTATTGGGAGCTAAAATTACCACATATTGTCGCTTTAAGGAAGATTGATTGGGAGGTGATGCAAGTGATTGCCGCACACTTCAGACTCACATGCTACAAAAAGTCAGCCTCAACCCGATGAGTAATGATTCCCATTTACAACTCCCCCCCCCCCCTCCGAAACATGAAAGTGGATGAGGGCAAATGTATTAACTGAGTCACAACATTGTTTTATTTGCACCACATACAAATCTCTGGGTTGCATTTAATCCCTCTACTGACAGTTTCTGCGAAACGGAGGATATAAATTATTTTCCTTTGCTGGAAACGGCAAATCCCCGTCTGGATTCTGTTAAAAGGCTTAAAATGTCACTAAATGCCAAGGCTGAGACTCCCGCTCGTACGCTGGGGTCTTTAAGACAAGATGCTCAAGCGTTGAAAGTTACCTGAAACCGAGGAGGTTAATATTCTTATCGCCGGTCTCGTGTGAAAGTGGATATTGAAAAAATAGCCAGGTAACGCCGCGCATTAGCAGCTATCACGCGGATTAGCCTCGTAAATACAAATTACGCATTTAATTGTTTATTGTCGGGAGTATTTGGTTAACGGGATACGGCGCCTGTGTGGGATGAAGGTGGGATTGTGACAATGGCGGGTAAAAAAGACCAAGGAAACACATGACTCTCAAAATGTTCACTCCCTTATTTTTTGACAGCCTAAACACATTTGGGTTTGACATTATGCCTTATGAGGCACAAATCCCCTAATACCTAATCCTAATACGCCCACAAAATAAAATAAACAATAGATAAATAAATAAATAAATAAATAAATGTGCGAATAATCAAACTAATACAGTAATTAACTAACAAATAAATAATTACATGGCTACATGAATAAATAAATAAATAAATACATAAATACATAAATAGACACCCAAGTAAATGAATAAATAAATGAATGAATAAAAAAATACATAAATAAATAAAGGAATGAGAAATAGATAAATAAATAAAACAATAAACAAATAAATAAAGGAATAAATACATAAATAAATATATAAATAAAGAAAAAAGAAACAAACAAACAAATACAATTATAAATAAATATATAAATACACACAGATGAATAAATAAATAAATAAATCACTAAATAAATAAATAGGAATATATAATATAATAATGCATACATAAATACATGAATAAACAAATAAAACAAAAAATAAATATATACATAAATAAAAAGGAATGAATAAATAAATAGAAAGTAATCAATAAAAAAAATAAACCAATAAATAAATAGAAATTAATAAATATAAAGGAATAAATGAAAAGGAATAAATGAAAAGGAATAAATATATATTCTACTTTGCAAAAATTCACTCATGTTTGGTGGATGCGTGGGATAGGGCATTGTATTATTATTATTATCATATACATCAATAATCAAAAGATGTCCATTACAAAAATAAACAGAAAGCTGTCTGTCAGGATGAAAGAGATCTTCACATTCATTAATCTACAGCAAACTGAGGTGGAAATACTTTCTGTTGTACATTTTTGACTTTATACATTGATTATTATACAGTGTAACTCATTGAAGGTATCGAACAAACTAGCCGGCAAGCATCTGGTTGACTGATACTCAAAATGAACTCAGGGAGAATAAATCAGAGTGTCAAAATTGTGGAACCGTGAACCTGATGATGACTTAACTCCCTTTCATAAGGTCAGTGCTTGTATTGTCACGTAACAGAATATTTTGTGGGTCTACAAAATGCTCTCAAAAAGGCTCGAAAAGCTGTCAGTGAATTTGTTAACATATGCTGTACAGTGGCCTTAAAGTGTCAAAAAAAGGCTTGCAGAGCAGAATAGATCCTAGCCTAGCTACACTGGGCCCACTGAGCGCATTAGCATAGCATATTAGCATAGACGGACTCTGAAATAGAGGACAAAGAGCTATGGGGTCAAAAAGGAGGCCTGCGCACAACATCCCCGTGAACCGTCTGACAGGGTGAATCCCAGCTAGAACGCGACCAGTGAGGTTATTGGCGCTCGCCGTCACACGCGCATATCGCATTGCCAAGGAATTTCAATGATCCCGGCACGCAGCGGGAGAGGATAAAAAGTGAGTGGCTCAGAGCACGAGTGAGCCTCGCGTGATTCTGTGGCGTCGAGTTAAAAGTTGCAGCGCCGTTCTGCCGGGTAAAATAATTTTTAAAAAGTGTCAGAATCCTGCTCGCCGACTGATAACATGCTTGGATTAGGGATGTTTAAGGCAAGTGAAAATTATTCATTTCAGATGGATGAAAGCTGCACTCGTCAAGTCTAGCAGTCATGCACTTTTAGGTATTTCATGTCCCACTCGTCCGCCGTGCATAATTTCCCCTCAATCCAAATTTTAACACGCTTCGCTTTCAACCACGAATGCCACATTGTACGGATAATGGATCTTTGCCAGTCGATATGTTACAAAATGTTTTTTTTTTTCTTTTTTTGCAGCGGGTTTGAGAATCTCATTTCGGAGGACAATACCGAAACAAACAAACCCTTTGAAGGACAACCGACACCACTTTTTTTGTTTCCTAACTGACATCAGAAAAACGTTTTATAGCATCTAAAATACCCAAAACACGCAGGATGATATTTTTAGTCAAATGCAAAACACCAATAAAAATGACTTAAAGTGTCTAAAAACTACTTCAAATTGAACCCGGAAGTGGCCAGTTTCAGCAGGTCCCACCCCCTCTTGTACGTGACGTCACGCCAAGACGTCTTGTCTTGCTCGACAATCAAATTAATGGCTTCAGATTCGGAGAAGATGCTTTGTTGTTACTCATCCAATTATGAATATGATTCAAATAGTTCTGAAAAGGAAAGCATACATGTTTGCAATCGATTAAAGAATTTACTCGTGTCATTTTGAGGCATCTGGACAGAAATATAGCACCCAAAAAATGCAGAAGATGGCGACAAAGCTCCGTGGAAATGGGCTGATTTATCTCTTGGGAATTTTTGTCAACTAGAATCAAATAGTTGTCTCGGTGCAACACACAACGATTCACCATTACGTTATTTATGTGTTTTCCTTCTAATTTCGCCATCAACACGGATCAACACAAAGTTTTCAGACCAAACAAAGTAACGCAAAATGCATTGTGTGTCCTTTCTCGGTCAGGGGCGTTCCTTCTGTGACGTGACGTCAGGAATCGTCACCAACTCAAAAACAACACATCCTGAATATTCAGCGCGAGTCTTAAAACGTAAAATATAGCTATATGCGGTGGAATCTTAGTAAAATACGCCCAGTAGAAGTAATTTGAAGCCATTTTACAAATTATGGACACAACTTGTCCGGAGGCGTCGTTTGTCCTTTAAATGTATGATGATGCATCGCAAAAAAAGTAAAAAGATTGACGTGAGAAGTGGCAGATCTGTCTGAGCTCGCTCTTCAAATATTATGACGCCGCTGATGAGAAGCCTCATATGCGGCGGGGACGCAGCCGATAAATTAGGGGCGCCCTTCTCGTTTACTCATCAGAGCTAATGAGCCTGATCAAATTACCTGGAGGATCCTAATTACAGACCAGTGGCAGCCATTCGCCGGCGGGGCGGAGCTAAAGATGATGCAACTTGACTTGTGTGCTCCCTGGGTGACATTTGGTACAGTAAAAATATATGACAGCGGTGGGCAGTTTATTTTATTATATATTTTTTTGTATTATTTTATTACACAGAAAGATAAGCCAGGTTATTCCAACATGCATGTAATCAGTGACGTGCGGTGAGGTTCATGGCTGGTGAGGCACTGACATCATCACAGTAAGATTTACAAACATGCGCCGCTCCTTCTGAAGAAAGGCATCGATACCTTCTTTGTCGAAGCTTTCCTTATCTTTCTTCAGTTTTAAAAGTATCTCTATTTCTTTCAATTTAGATATGTAATCCTCCATTCTAAAATAAGGGCAAGCAACACGAAAAAAATGACTGGATGGTTGCACTTAACTTGCTATTTGTTTACTGTAGCTTTCTCTCACTAATTCTATTATTCTGCAGCCGAGGAGGCACAAAAATCACCAGCGCCCCCTGTCATGAGGCAGGAGAACTGTGTGCCTCACCTATGCACACAGCTTTGATAAAAATAAAATAAAATAAACACTGTAGTACAGTGTTTATAATGTAAAGTGACTACATTACATACGCAAGCTAAACTGTAGAGATTTAGTTCAAATACTAAAAGTGTTTGGACACTTTAATGGCGATATGCAGAGGGACAGCAATGCGGTCTCACTGCAGAGCAAGCCAGCACAGTTCGCATAGTCATTGCGCAATCCATGGTGAGGCTCAGCCGGCTGCTGCCTCACCTCACCAAAAAAAATCCAAAAATGGTGAAGTTAAATGGAAAATAACTTTAAAGTACAAATCACTAAATAAATATAACTGTTTAATGTATTTTTTTTTTATTTGATATTTCCATGATGACAGGTGAGGCACAGCCTCACCTGCCTCCCCTGACTGCACGTCAATGCATGTAACATACTGTGTGCTTAAGACCTCATATAAAAATGAGTTAAATTGAATAAAATGGACTTATATTTGTATTTTCACTTCAAATGACAAGAATAAGATAAAGGAGTATCAAGTGGTGTCACGGAGAGCTAAAAGAAATACAATCGCTATAAAAGATAATCAGGAAATGCATTTTTTTTTTTGCTCATCATTCTAAAAGATCCCCAAAAAATAGAAGACATAATCTGATCGAGTAAGAAGCAGTAACAAAATATGCAATTGTAAAAAAATGAATAAACACACGTGCGCAATCACAAAAACTTCCTTTTTCCATGTATAAGGCACACTGGTCTATAAGGTGCACCTTAAATGCATGAAAACAGTTTTCCAAATATAATATATGAATACAGTAAATAGATAAGTTTTCCAAATATAAAACTGACCACATTATAGACTGGGATTACGAACTACTTCTTCTACAGGGGAAAATAGAGTCGGTGGCTGCTGACAGTAGTTGCGAGACCTGTTGTGGCTTAATATTAAGGCACACCCACATAGAAGCCGCATTTTTGGAAGAAAATCGAGGCTTTTGGGTGCGCCTTGTACATCAGAAAATACAGTTTGGGTTAAAAATGATGTGTTACTTCCTACACCTCATTGAGTTATTTTAATTTGTAAAACAAATTCATTTGTAAAAATGGCTTTCTTGTATTGTAGTCAGCTGATTTCTGTCATTTTGCTTCTCAGTGATATGAGTTTTCAAATGCCAAAATTCAATACAATCCATACATATTGATTTATATAGGGCTTTAACAATAGCTTAAACTGGAACAAAGTGCTAACATGGACAAAAGGCAAATGCTGCCCCCATCAGAAAAAAAGGGTTAATTCCTAAGTTATATGCATCTGGAGTTATCTAAACTTGAAATAGGTGTGGCTGTTCAAAATGAAATGCTACCCTCTGGTGGGAGGGAAAAACATTGCCAGGGGTCTGACCAACGCCTTATCAGCACTCCACGTTACACTTTTCAATTCCCGAATAAATGCGGGAATGGCAGTGAATGACTTAATTTACAAACCTCCTTTTTCTGATACACAAAATGTCCAACAGATATGACACACAGCTCACGTTGAGATGCGTGAAAGGGTGATCACAAAGTCGGAACTGAGTTCTGAGAGGATGCTTGGTGTGTTAAAAAAATGTTTAAAAAAAAACGCTGGAGAAGTGGCACGCGTGTGATGCGTCTGACAGTCGAGACTTGAATGTGCGATATTAGAGTTAATTAAAGCTTTGCGCCCCGTCTCCTGCAAATGCTTGCACTGGTGCAATTAAGAATCAAAGGCGAAGGAGCTTAGTGTCAGGGCGGGGGTTGAGGGTGGAGGATGGGGCGGGGGGGGGGGGGGGGGGATACATGGTTGGAAACAGGAACGGGACCCGATTCGCCCAGCTAGCGCCGAGCGACAAGCATTAACAACAGCCTCAAATTAGAGGAGACATTAATATTCATAAGTCAAACAATTTGTGTGCTCGCACGTGATGAAATGGAATCCTGGGAAGGTGAGACCTCGTGTCCGGGCTGCTCATTAGAATACGCCATTAGCCGTCAAGTGCTTCATTTGGAGGAAAAGTCTCTTTTCAAATGAATTTGTAATCTTGCTGGGGGAAGGGGAGAGGTTTGCCATCGGAATGCATTTACCCGAATGAAACGATAGGTACACCTACGTAAATTGTATGCGAAAACCTTCACATAATACAAAGGCGCCCCTGAATGATTTTAACTGTTACTAAATTAGGTTTGTGTGCAAAGGCACTGTATTACTGAGAGATTATTTCTGTTCATTTGGGTTTGTTGAAGGTGTGGAACAGGAATTCAGACACTTCCTGTCTGAATGTTCCCGCCAAAGTTAGCTCATTCACTGCAATTTACATATTTATTCGGAAATTGAAAAGCATGACAAGAAGTGCCACCTTCTTCCCTTTCACTCTGCCTCTCTGAAATTAAATCCTGGTTTACCCATAACTTCCTCAAACCGAATGGCGAAAAAAACGGAAATTCTCCTCATTGGTCCCAAATCCACCTTGAGCAAGGCTAACAGTTTCTCTCTCACTATTGACAATTCGACTGTTTCTCCCTCCCATCAGGTGAAAAGTCTAGGTGTCATGTCATTCTTGACAGCACACTATTTTTCCACTCCCATATAAATAACTCGGTCTGCGTACTTCCACCTACGCAATATCAATCGTCTTGGCCCATCTCTCACTCCTCACACCACTGCTATCGTCGTTCATAGTCTTGTCACCTCCCGGATTGACTATAGCAAATTCACTTCTCTTTGGTGTCCCTCAGAAACTTCTCGACAAACTTCAACTCGTCCAGAATTCTTCAGCCCGGACCATCACCAGAAACTCATCCTTTCACCACATCACGCCCGTCCTCCAAGAGCTCCACTGGCTCCCGGTCAAATATAGAATCAACTATCACCTATTTAAAATTGCATTTTCTGTGTAGCTCTCTGTCATGTTTATATTTATAATTGTATTTTTTCATTGCATTCTATGTTATTGTATTTTATTTATTCTCGTACCTATGCTTGTCTGTGACTGTAAAGTGTCCTTGAGAGCTTTGAAAGCCGCTTAAAATGTAATGTATTATGATTAGAATTATTTGCAAATTTGTTCCGGTTTTGGTTTTTATTGCGCGGGGTGCCGATAAAGTGGTGGCCATTGCTCCTGGCAATGTTTTTTTTTCATTTTCACAAGGAGGCAGGCTTTGTCCATGTTAGCGCTTTGTTCCAGCTTCAGCTGTTAAAGCGCTATATGTATGTATTGTATTTTGTACAGCCACCCCCATTTCAAGCTCAGATAACTCCAGACCCATATAACTAAGGAATGAACTCTTTTTCTCATGAAACAAGAGAGACTAAGGTTTCTAACACTGTATTTATTGAATGTTTAGGTAGTTCAAAAACTCAATATTCTGTGGATCCTGGCATTTGGGTGAAAACGACAAAAACCCTGGTACTGGAGTGGACACATTTTTGTACATCACCTGGCAGTGAATTAGTTAAAAGAGAAACTACAGACTGGAATTTGGGGAGAAATTGCATGGGAAAGCTGAAAATCTAACACTGCACCGAAATGCCGTACAATTATTTGAATTGTGGAATGTTGACTCTAATTTGAAATGGATGGATTTGCCTTTATTAGTCTCGCAGTGGAGAAATTTATATTTCACAGCAGCTAAGTGATGAAAGGAATGCTTTGGTCAACAAATGTGGAAAGGGAATGTCACAAAGTAAAATAATGGTTACATTGGTGCAATGGTTAGTGTAAAGTGTGGAATGTGAATATCAGGATTTCATAGTGTTGAAAATAGCTCACAATGTTATGTTCCAATAATTTCAATTTGCAATGCTAAATGATTAAATTGACTGCCTTTTTTTTGGTGTGGAAAATGCGGAATTATGGGGAAAAGCAGGAATTGTCAAGAAATGTAGAAAATTGTTACTCAATTCCAGCATGGTTTTGAATCTGATCAAATTTGAAAGGTTTAAAATTGGCGGAGAAATGGGGAGGCCAGAAAAAGTGGGCGGAGTAAAAAATAAATACATTAAAGGAGAGGTGTAGAATAATTCGCCTGTATGAGCCGCATATATGTGAATGCTCTTCAGCTTTTGCGCCATAATTCCACCTCATACACATGCATACACGGGCTAATCTTCAAAGGCTTTATTGGACACCAGAGTTTAAAGTTGCTACAGCGCGCCTTTCCTTCCCAAGCTAAAAATGTGAAAAAGTGAAGAGGACGCACAGTCAGGTGCTGGACAATTAGCACGCAGATATTAGTCCAGAGTAATGTTCAATCAAAGCACGTCAAAGGTGTGATAAGGCCGCACTATAGTTTATAAGCCTTGGCCGCCATAAGCTAGCGCTGCAGCTAATCCTCTTTCACATAGCGCTACTGCTTCAGTACGGCTCAAACTTTTTCTCTTTTTTTTTTCTTTCACCGCAGCATTTATAAAATTAGCAAAGAAATTAACTGTCTGTAAGTGTGCCAAATTGGATTTTGCAAGTGGTGGCTGTGTGTGTGTGCGCGCCGCGCATGTCTATGAAGAGTGTGTGTGATAGAGCATAGCCAGGCTGCCACCTACAGTACAAAATGGAGGCTGCTCAACACGTGTGGTTTACTTAATTAACAAAACACCCCCATTGCGTCCCCACTGCCCCTCCCTCTGTCTTCTTCTCCCACTAATGTCGTTACAGAAAATTTGTTAAAATCCATTATTGAAATTATTAATGAAATCATTTCAATTTGTCTGGGAGACTGTGGAAGGATTACAAATGTGTGTCTAATATGCACATAATGCAACAGGACTGATTTCGACAGCCCACAACCTACTTTTGACCTCGTGCCAACTGATTGGTTGTGTTTTATTTATGCATTTTATTTATTTATATATTTATTTTTGGGGTGTGTTTAAAAGATTAATGACTCATTCAGGTAGCGCAGAGTGACAAGCTATTATCAAAAGATAAACGTGAAAGAATAAATATAGTACGTCGAGTAGGTGTGTGTGCATATGAGGAAGTGACAGCAAACTAGTAATGTGTGAATAATCAACACAACAATATGGCTTCCAAAATTGGATGTCTTTTACATTTCAGTCCAAAAAAAAGAACACAAACAAGAGCACCAATAGAGTCTAGACCTCAAGCGAGGTCTAAGTTTTTACAAAGCTGCATTGTCCCAGTAATCCTGCCAGATGCGTGTCATCTGGGCTAATTTTAGCATTTTTTATGACACTTCCAATCAGTCAGAAAAGGCACAAATATGGAATGTTTTAGGATAATTATCCTGAGAGATTATCCTGCAGTGTGGGTTGTGATCTTTCCTATGCTACTTGCTTGGAAAAAAAAACATCAATCTCAAGTGCTAAAGTGGAATGTTTTTTTAAGGATATTGAATGTGATTGTTTCTGACATGTACCGTACATACCTGCCAATCTTGGCTAATAGCTGCCCTTATAAATGATTAGAATTCCTGTATATAAGTTGTAGTCCGCCGTACATTATTTGAAATGATAAAAAAATGCTAACACAAGCAGAAATGCAGAGAGTTTAGCGCACATGTGCAGGTTATGATTTTATCAATCCGACCGTACGCAACAATTTAAAAAAAATATGTGATTGAGGATTACTTTTGCCGGTTTGACGTGGCAATAGTAGCGATCGCCGGAAGCATTGTCCTTGGCTACCAGCAGTTGAGACGAACTGAATTTGAGCCAAAATGGTCTTTGTAAAATCGGTTTACAATTATTTTTTTTTTCAGGTATAGATGTTTTAGTATGCCATACATCATTTGAAATGATAAAAAAATCATAAAATACGGGAAAAAAGTATACATTGACAGGTACGCATGTAACCATCGATGCGTAGTTGCTAGCATAGATCACTGCTGCCATGACTGGCTAAAATAGCAAGCATAGCTATAAACTACCTGATTTTCTCTGACATGAGACCATCATATCATCAACCGCAAAAATATGTGGCAATACCTAGCATAACTGCTAGCATATCTACATGTGATAACAAGTATCTGTGGGTTAACGATTTATTGGTTCCATGACAGATCAACCCGTAGTTGACGCCATGATGAATTTGGTTAAGCTGTTCGAAACAGTCTATCCCGCTCTATGGACACGATGACTTCAATTTTTTTTAAACATTGGGAAAATTATTTCACTTGTCGCTTACTTCTTCGACCAAACAGTTTTGAAACAGAGGATTTCCTTTTAGGTTTGCTTTTCTTTACTCCTATGGACCGCAAAAATAAAGAAACAACACACAAAAACAAAACAAAAAATGGCCCATCAAATACATTCAAAAATAACATTTCAAGATTGCATCAAAAAGTAGACATGTACCCAAATTTTCCATCATGGCGTTCAGCTGCTCGTCCTCCACCAATTCCCTGAAAATGAGCACCAAAAAATTACTTTCATGAAACATTTTTATAATGCTGGAAAACAATGTCTTCATTTATGAAGTCGAATGCAAAAAAATAGCAAGTTCAACAAATGCAGGGACGTATTTTACGAAAGTACAAAACCCTGTTGGAATACAGCATTTTTGTTGGTCTCTCATAACACAACCCTCATCCCTCCTCACCTGATGCGGTCGTCATCCAGGACCTCTACGATGGCGTTCCTGCCGTTCACGATCTCCATCAGATTGTGCAACAGCATCTTCTCTTGCACTCGCTCCTCGGCCGACTTGACGCCATCTATCACGAAGAAAGTCGGCTCACAAAGCGCAAATGTCGTAGCGTCACGTCAAGTCTTACCCGGTTTCTCCAGTAGCCCGCGGAGTTCCCTCTCGACGTTCAGCTGTTGCCGTTCCAGTTCCTGAGTCCTCGCTCTGAAATGTCACAGAACATCTCTGCCTAAGGCAAATTATCTGATTCATGTTGATTCATGCTTTCAATTTCAGCTCACGACACAAAGCAAAAATAAATAAATAAATTAACAAACAAACAAATCAAATAAATACATAACTAAACAAATAAAATAATGAATAAACACATAAATAAATAAATGAATAAATAAATAAATAAATATACAAGTACATAAAATAATAAATAAACAAATAAGCAAACCAATAAACAATCAAACAACAACAAAACATAAACAAATGAACAAATAAATTAAATGAATAAACACACAAATAAAATAAATAAATACACAAATAAACAAAAACACAAACACATTTAAAAAATGAAGTAATAAATACACAAATAAATAAAGTGTTAAATAAATGAATAATACATAAATACACAAATTAATAAATAAAATATAGATAAAAACACATAAATAAAATAAATACACAAATAAACAAATAAACAAAAACATAAATATACAAGTAAATAAATAAACCAATAAATACAAAAATAGACAAGTAAATAAATACACAAATTAATAAATGAAATATAAACAACACATTACCAAACATACAAACATATAGATAAAAAAAAATAAATAAATAAATAACTAAATAATCTGAAACTCACGTGTAGACAAGTTCAGACTCTTTCCTGATGAACATTTGTTTCTTTCGGATAACTTTGAACCAGTCGACCATCAGCGGGTCCATCAGGAGATCGCCATCACCGTCTAGAATGCACCAAAAACGTATTCCGCTCCATCAATGTCGACATAACTCGGAAAGATTGAAGGCTAAATATCAGCCACGGTTAAAAGAAATGTTAGACTTTAATTGATGTCCACCTAATTTCACATCAACCTGGGAAACTCCTTTTTGTTGGCTTTTTAACCATACAAGAGGTGCTCTTGAATGATTTTTTTTGTTTATCCTCCAACAAAGCTCGATTATCATTTAACGTGTTCAATGTGGGCCTTCAACAACACCGGGAAGCAATAGGGAGGAGGAGATGACAGCGCACCTTCCTCACAGCGGCGAAGCTTCCTCTCCAGCTCCACCCCTTCCTTCTCCAGCAACGCCAGGTTGGTCTCGATGTCGTCCATCTCGCTCTCAATCCGCCTCGTCGGGATGTGATAAGACTGATATAAAATAAAGCCCATTCAAGTCCTTTCATAATAAAATGAATAAAAAGACTGATTTGATAAGTTAAATGCAAAAAGCAGTCACATTTTCACAGTTAATCTCTTAAAGGACATGGGTATTTTACAAATTATGGACACAACTTGTCTGGAGACATCGGTTGTCCTTTAAGAGACATAATGGAGGGAACTTACGGAGGGTGACCTCATTTCTTTGCTGGAGGCGTGGGCGGGTGACAAATACTTTCCCTTTTTAGCGCCTAAGAGGTAGATGAAATGGGATTTAGACGGCAGCTTTTGTCACATCCGTCTCCACCTGATGTGGTTTCTGCCAAACGCCGTAAATCACACACAACAACGGCGCCGATTAAAGCGCGTGTGTTTCAAAGTGACGCAGCGTACCTGATGGGACGTCTCCCTTTGAGGTCGGCGAGCTAATGGATTCCGCAGCTGGACATCTGGCGGAGGATTTGACAGCTGAGGGTCTACCTGGAGGATTGTCTGCAATAAGGACGGTGAGCTTTACGTCTTATTGGTGTGCGCTCACTTCAATTTTCACCAGATTTCTCGCACAAACAAATAAAGAAGTCCAAGGTGGCGCCCGAGTAGGCAGACGTCAGCAAGTGCTCTCACAGGCCTTGTTTTTTTTCCTTGTTTTTGTGTCGCGGCTTGGAATTGAAGCGGATTTATGTGGGACAGGAGATGTGAGACAATCTCTTTTCCTCTATGGATGCTACAGCTTCGTTTTTGCTTTCAAAACTTTGCTTGTAGCAGACGTGCACATTCCACCATGACGTCCCTGATCCACTGGTGAAAAGGAGGCTTTCATCCTGTCCTCTTTCATCTAGAACTGCTTGATACAACAAAGAGGATGTAGAAAGTGCTTCAGATTGTCTTTTGTGTTGTGTCACATTCTTTGTTAGTTTATTGATTTATTTATTTTTGACTTGTGGCTGCCTTCAGAGCAGCTCCTTTATTTTTTGTTTTTTTTGCACTGTGAGACAAATAAAGGCTCATCTAATCTAATGTAATCTAAAAGGCTGGAATGTTCCTTTGGGGGAAGATTCGAATATATATTTTTTTAATATTATCAACAATGTATCATTCTCAACTGTAAGACAAACTCACCAAGATGCACGTAAACCGCCGGTGGAAAAAAAACAGGATGCGGGTGAGCCACTGGAGTCGTGGGGAGGCCCTTCGAAGTAGCGCTCGCGATGCCGGAGAACGACGTGGACTTAAAATTATGCTGGTGTTTGTTTATGGCAGATTCCGTGGCCTTGCTGCGCAATAGAAGCGGACAGAGAGGCCTCACTTTCTCATTTGAAAGTGGTAAGAAGCAACAGTGCGAGATAAACGGCACACTGGAGTGATTAGCGGAGGGGAGGGATGGGGGGGGAAATTTGCGGTTAAGAGGGCGATAAGATGGGGGAGTTGGAAGGTGAGGCGGGGTGGTAGCGGTTTAGAGATGCGAGTGAGATTAGACAAGATCAAAAGTGGCGGTTCTAATAAGACCCTTAGTGATATTGATAGGCTTTACCTTGGCGGCTCTGCTGGGGTTTGCACACATTTCGGCTTGGGAGGATCTGGCGGCAAAATGGGGACACGCTAGTCGAGTGGAGGCCTCGTTCTTTGGGTGTTTGAACATTTCATTACATACGATTATATTATATTATTTTAACTAGACAGATATGATTACCTTTTTCAGAGACAGCGGGTACTACAGTGGACAGCTTATGAGGTCATAAGGTGCATGAAAATGTTAAATCTGGATAACGGATTATAAAATGTACTTGTTTGGGGTTTTGTTAATACAGTAAAGTCTCGTTATATCGATAGTACTGCTTATTACGATACTATTTCTATGAACGCAAGGAGAAAATTTACATGCCGCAGGATCGGATATATCGATAGTCCGGTTATATCCATATTTTTTCCGACTGCCGAGAATATCGATATAACGAGACTTTACTGTATCATATAGTTTATCTTTGATATATGCATTCAGCCTTTTTTTTACATCATAAAACCATCTGTTTTGCACTTACAGAAACTCCCCAACTGACGAACGAGATGCATTTCAAACTGTCACTTGTAAGGTGAATTTGTTCGTAAGTTGCTAGAGTTCTATATTTTGTATGAAATGTATGTTTAAGGCTTATACAAGTATATTTAAAGGACAACCGACGTCACTTTTTTGTTTCCTAACTGACATCAGAAAAACGTTTTATAGCATCTAAAATACCCAAAACACGCAGTATGATATTCTTAGTCAAATGCAAAACACCAATAAAAGTGACTTAGTCTCCATAATCTGCAAAAAATTGAGCTGCGAATTGGGCATTTTCAGAAAGTCCCACCCCCAGTTCGTGACGTCACTCCAAGATGTCTTGCATTGCTGGAGAATCAAAACAATGGCTTCAGATTCGAAGAATAAGCTTTCTTGTTACACATCCAGTTATGAATATGATTCAAATAGTTCTGAAGAGGAAAGCGTACATGTTTGTAATTGATTAAATAATTTATTCCGTGTCATTTTGAGGCATCTGGACTGCAATGTAGCATCCCAGGAAATAGGCAGAAAATGGCGACCTCTTGTAGACATGACAGTGTATTGCGTTTCCACTGGTTGATACATTCCTTATATGGAGCTTGGACGCCCTCTTCTGGCGTAACACGACGTTTTCAGACCAAACAAGCATTGACGTGATGGAAGGACTGCTACAATGTGTCCTTTTTTATGGACTCGTCATCAACTCAAAAACAAGACTACCGGAATATTCAGCACAAGTCTTAAAACGTAAAATAAAGCTATATGCGGTGGAACCATTGTAAAATATGCTCAGTAGAAGTCATTTGAAGCCATTTTACAAATTATGGATACAACTTGTCCAGAGACGTCGGTTGTCCTCTAAGGTTTATATAAGTATGTTTAAGTCTTGTATAAGTAACCTGTATTGGTTTGTACTGAAAAATAAACATTTGATAAAATATATGCTCGATAAAGATATGTACATGTACAACTGGAGAGAACACTACATATGTTACTACAAAAATGTTCGTATGTACCGTTGTTTGTAACTCGAATGTTCGTAAGTAGGGGAGAGGTCGCTACTTGACTGATGAGGGGTCAAGTTAGGTGTATGACTCAAAAACATTTTTTTTTTATGAATTTGCTTACCTGTGGCAGCCGTCGGCCTTGTGTTGTCACATTTGATGACCTCGGGGTGAAAATTCCTCGCCGGTCTTATGCTGCAGGCATCTTTTGGTGGATTGAAAATTTCACCTGGACCGGGCTCTGCTCCAAAGCTGCAGAGTGACATTCAGGATTAAGAGTGTTAAGAATCGATGAAAAGGTTTCTTCAGCCATCATCTGTACTTCTTTGAAGGTGTCGGACGTTTCGCTTCTTATCCAAGAAACTTCGTCAGCAAACTAAAGTCTTACTGGTAGTTTAGGCCCTATATATATCCCTACTGTCCAGACATGGCTGCCATTCACAAATGTATTTGTGAATCTAAAATATGACAGAGCGCCATTCCCAAATTAGTTCAGGTTTTGTTTTTTCTTCCTTGGGTGCCGATAAAGCGCATCCTAGACCTCTGGCAATGTTTTTCCCTTCCACAAAGGGGCGGTATTTCTCTTTTTTTCCATATTAGCACTTTGTTCCAACTTCAGCTGTTGTTAAAGCGCTATATACACCCATATGTATGTATTGCAATGTATTTTGAACAGGCACCCTCATTTCAAGCTCATATAACTTCAGACCCATATAATTTAGGAAATCACTTTTTTCCTGATGAAAGAAGAGAGTCTAAGATTCCTTATACTACATTGAATGTTTATGTAGTCCTAGAACTCAATATTCTGTGGGTCCTGGAATTCGAGTTACAATGACAAAACCCTGGCACTGGAGTGGACACATTTTTGCAGTAAATGAGTTCAAGTTGGGAATGGAGATAAAAGGGTAAGGAATCAATGTGTACCGTCTCTCTGCTGAGCGAATCGTGAACCGCCGTTTGTTGTTATTGTTGCAGTTTTGCTCAGCTATTTTCTTCCCCGCTTTGCTTGCATTCATGTGCGGCCATTGTGGCGCCGGGGTGGGCGCTGCTTGGAGAAAGTTCTGTCGGGCCGCTTGAGTCTTCTGCGCCGATGTGCTCCAGCATTGAATCGAGGGGACAGGACGGACGGATTTGGAAGACGGTGTCGGTTGAATGCTGATGATGCTTTCTAACAAGTTGGACGCCGGCTTGAGCCAAGCCTCGGCGGGAGGTTTTGAAGTCTTATCGGGGTGTACGCGGCAAACAAAAGTGTCGGGATTCTTTCCGGGTTTGTAGCTTCCTGCGTGGAGGGTGCCCGAACACTCGCAACATCTGTAATGGTAAAAGCAATATTCATTGGAATGCTCTGTTTAGACTAGCGAGGCCGCATTTAACATATGGTCACAATTTTTTTTTTACTTGACTTGCCCTTTAACCTTAATGTATGCTACATCTATGGTTGTATTTTTTTGGCTAAAAATGCCTTACTACATACATGGTCATTTTTTCAGGCTAAAACCGCCTGATTTTACATGGTTGTGTTTGTCAGGCTAAAAACACCTTATGACACATGGTAGTTTTTTTTTGCACATGGTCGTTTTTTTTTTAACACCTTACGATACATGGTTGTATTTTTTGGGCAAAAAAATGCCTTATTACATGGTCGTTTTTTCATGCTAAAACGTCTTATTATACATGGTTGTTTTGGTCGCGCTAAAAACGCTTTACTATAAATGGTCGTTTCTTTGGGCTGAAAATGACTTACTATACATGGCCGTTTTATTCAGACTAAAAATTCCTTACTATACTGTATCTATTTATCAATTTATTTGTTGAGGTATTTTTAAAGTTTCTTACATGAAACATTTCCTGTGAAATAGTTTGCCGTCCACAAAGTGTCGTTGGACCAGGTGAACGTGACACTTGCAAGCCACACATTTGCTGTTGAAAGATCCGCTTTTGCTGGTGTCCAACTTCTGGAAAGCAAACATCACAATTACAACCGGAGGAGACGTTCAAGGTGTACCCAACGACGTAACTGCCTACCTGAGTGGCAGCTTTGACCAAATTGGGAGATGTATGGCGGTGAACAGGGGGAGGAGCTTGATTCTTGACAGCGGTTTTGGTTGGTGAGGCTTTGGGATCCGGTGGGAGATTTTTCTTCTCTGAGGGGGAGTCCTTGGATTTCACTCCTACCGAAATGTAAGAAAATAATTTTGATGCAGTTTGGATAAATATGTACACACAACAACAAAGGCATACAAATAAAAATATAAAAAAATAGCTTTTACCATAATATTTAAATACACTGGTCAAAATTTAAGTTAAATTTGCTTTACGTGTCTTTAGCTTATTTTTGACACTGACAAAAAACAAACAAACCAAATATTGTATTTAGGATTTAAAAAAATAGAATATGAGGATGCAATTAAAAATTCTCACTGTGCGGTCGTGCTTTGAAGTAGTTGTAGTACTGCGAAACATATGTGAGAATGCTGAGTCTGTCAGGGATCCTTAAAGCCACCATGTCCTCTGCATCTAACAGAGCTGGAATCCCCAACGCCTCCTCGGCCACCCGGAAAGCCTTCAAAAGCAAAACACTGACAGTCAGGAAGCTTGACTCACCAATCCGACAATACAATCGACTTTAAATAGAGCTTGACGGCTCACTTCCTTAGGGATACAACGGAAAGCAACTTGGACATGATTTTTAAATACGAAGTCTGATTGTGACAAGTGTTGCTTTTGTCCAAATTGTTTCTTATCTAACAACAGTGCAGGAAAGGCGACCCTGTCATGAAATATACAATGGCGTCCGTTACCATACTCAGGTTTCCTTTACCTGGAGGATACGATGGGAGTTCTGCAAACGGTAGCAGAGGTGCAGCTTGGTCAACTTCCGCGAGGTTGTCAGTCATTGACAAGACATGGCAGCAAAAACGGCTTTTGTCATGTTCATTTTGGAGGATTGGTCTGAGGAATTTTATATGCCATCAATTACATGTTGATTTTTTTCCCCCAATGGCACGACCGAGTGAGCTTTTTTATGCATATATCTTAGGGTACTACATTCTTGAGGTTTGGGCTTGTCGCAGCCCCCAAATTCAATAAAAGGGTCTCTTGGGACTAAAGAAGCTCCTTCCAGTTGCCTTTATCTAGCGGGTGCACATTGCCGGAGGCGTGACATCACAAGTTTTAAAGGGCCGAACCAGATGACATCTCACCAGCTTGTTGTTGCCAAACACGTCCTCCACGCGGAGAGAGTTGTAATCTCTGTACAACACAAAACAAATACATACAGAAGCATCATTTTGCCTCACAGTTCTTTTTTTTTTTATAACCGTGAGAAACACGGCATGTATGGTGTGCCGCAGAAAAATGTCCAAGTGGTCCAGAAATTATTGATTGATAACAATTTGCGACCAATAGTTATAAGCAGAACAATTAAACGGTCTTCTACGAGATGGCAAAAGTTACAGAATTAACCAGAGATACCAAAATGATACAAAAGTAGGTGTCAGTCATGTCATCAACCAAAACAATAAATTTGCGATAGAAATATTTGAATAGCAAATCAAATCTTGTAACAAGTTTCCAGTACTTACATGAGGTCGGGTCTGTGTTTGTGGATGAGCGCACAGAAGGCCAATCCGCTCCGGAACGACGTAGTCATGTTGGTGATGTTTACGTCCTGGTAGCCGTCACACTGAGAACGGCACCATTGCTCCAGAGCCTGGATGGCAGACATGCTCCAAAAGAGCTCGCTAAATTTTGGAACCAGTGAGCGGAGTAGGAAAGAGGTGTAAAAAACATCAGGTAGAGAGAGGGGTGTGGGAGGCGCAGCTGCGTCCTGTTGGTTGGCGAGTGAGCAATTGGCTTGGGTTTCTGCGCAAATAGATGCGCAAGCTCCGACGCAGACGGCGCTAACGAAAGAGAAAAACGTTCTGTAGTATTTTTTTTCGAAATTCAATAATGGATATAGAAATATACATATAAAACACAGGGTGTTGTAGAAGTATATAGATTGTAGAAGTCACTTTAAACAATTGAGGCTAAGCTTTATGCGCAAATGATGCGCAACCACTGATTCGTCATAAGTCAATTGCGCAATATTGCAAAGTCACTTGTGAATAGCCAAATAAACACAAAATGTACGTATATAAGTGTCTTATATACATATGATATATATACGTATATATATATATATATATATATATATATATATATATATATATATATATATATATATATATATATATATATATATATATATATATATATATATATATACGTATATATGTAACGGAGTTGTGCGCTTAGATTATTAAATTATGAAGGAAGTGACGCAACGGCGCACAGTGTGGCACTATGTCCCGCCCATAGTTTCCAGAACAATCTCGAGGAGATTCAGGGTGAGTCGCAATTTTCTGTTGGTCTCGATTAACGCGCATTTTCATGACAATATCTTATTTTGTTTCCCCTTTTGTACTGTCTAGTGTTATCTAATTAGTTCCCTTATTCATTTCGAGTCCAGATTACTTTTTGTGTCATTATTTACTTCACGTTTTGTCGAGTGGAACTTTGGAGCGCATGTGCTTCATAGTGCTTTTCTATTGCTCAGTTAATCACAAGACGAAACCCATGCGACTTCACCCATCCCTTCTGCCATACTGTGTTGCAGGTAATAATTGTTTCATTTCGTTTTTATTGAACAATATTTAGTTTCTTGTGTCGTGTTTCATTTCCCCGTGAGTGTCCGTGGCTGGTTGAACTGTACGCCAGCCATTACAAGCGCACCGCGTGTTCTGCCGAGTCTCCGCCCATGATGCGTTCAGGGACATCTTGTAAATAACTGAACTTGTGTTGTATTCTCTTTTTCTGTAAATAACCACTATACGATCACACGTTGTTAATTCTGTTTTGTTATCTAGAATGTTTTGCATTGCAGAACAATCTCGAGGAGATTCAGGTTAATCACAAGACGAAACCCATGCGACTTCACCCATCCCTTCTGCCATACTGTGTTGCAGAAATAAAAGAAATAAAAAGACACATCCACGCGTCTCGTCTTCATTAATACAGCAGCATCGTGGAGATGAAGACAGTCACTGTTGTGACACCCGTCACATTGGTGCCGTGACCCGGACCACAAGTGACTCTCCACTTCGGACCGGGACCGCGATGCTGCACAATGAAGACGCTGTGCAGTCCCATCACTCGGTGGACGGTGTGTCGACCCCCGTTTTGAAAATACATGTAGTGTGTTAATTGTCTGACCTGCTGTTTTGCAATTAGTGTGTTTTTTTTTTTCATGTACGTGTTTTCGTGTGTTAAGTCTAAGAATGAGCTCCTTACATGTAACAAGTAGCACACCTTTGAATGAGTGTGTTGGTAGAGGTAGAGGCTTCCCAACCGTGTTACAGTTGTGTAGTGCAATCCAGAGTGGTGTAGTTTGTACAGAGGGGAATGGGCAGGTTCAATCTGAGGCCACTTATGTTAGTGGGGACAGAGTTCCTTCCCAGACCCAGTGCAGTGCATCTACGACGAGCGCACAGACAACTGATACACCAGCAACAGATACCTTTCTCCAGTCTGTCACAGTTATGTAGTGCTATGCAGGGTGATGTAGTTTGTACAGAGGGGAATGGGCAGGTGCGAGCTGAGGCCACTTATGTTAGTGGGGACAGAGTTCCTTCCCAGACCCAGTACAGTGCATCTCCGACGAGCACACAGACCCTGACACACCGGCGACAGATCCCTTACTCCAGTCACCTGACGTAGTTGGTCAGATGAGTGACATAATTAGACAGCATTCTTGTACATCCTTGCCCGATAACCTTGTCTATTGTGCCTGTTGGTCTTTCTGTTGTCTTCCGTGTGTATGTTGCCTCACTTCTGCATAATTTAAGGGGGGTGTATGTAACGGAGTTGTGCGCTTAGATTATTAAATTATGAAGGAAGTGACGCAACGGCGCACAGTGTGGCACTATGTCCCGCCCATAGTTTCCAGAACAATCTCGAGGAGATTCAGGGTGAGTCGCAATTTTCTGTTGGTCTCGATTAACGCGCATTTTCATGACAATATCTTATTTTGTTTCCCCTTTTGTACTGTCTAGTGTTATCTAATTAGTTCCCTTATTCATTTCGAGTCCAGATTACTTTTTGTGTCATTATTTACTTCACGTTTTGTCGAGTGGAACTTTGGAGCGCATGTGCTTCATAGTGCTTTTCTATTGCTCAGTTAATCACAAGACGAAACCCATGCGACTTCACCCATCCCTTCTGCCATACTGTGTTGCAGGTAATAATTGTTTCATTTCGTTTTTATTGAACAATATTTAGTTTCTTGTGTCGTGTTTCATTTCCCCGTGAGTGTCCGTGGCTGGTTGAACTGTACGCCAGCCATTACAAGCGCACCGCGTGTTCTGCCGAGTCTCCGCCCATGATGCGTTCAGGGACATCTTGTAAATAACTGAACTTGTGTTGTATTCTCTTTTTCTGTAAATAACCACTATACGATCACACGTTGTTAATTCTGTTTTGTTATCTAGAATGTTTTGCATTGCAGAACAATCTCGAGGAGATTCAGGTTAATCACAAGACGAAACCCATGCGACTTCACCCATCCCTTCTGCCATACTGTGTTGCAGAAATAAAAGAAATAAAAAGACACATCCACGCGTCTCGTCTTCATTAATACAGCAGCATCGTGGAGATGAAGACAGTCACTGTTGTGACACCCGTCACATATATATATATATATATATATATAGTTTAAGACATATAGTATAATAGATATGTGAACTAAAAGGAAACAAAATCTAAATACATTGCTTTAAACGCAAAACAATTAGCAAACAAACTTATACATGACAACATGACAACGATATAGCTAATGGGAAAAAGATGGTGTTAGGATAAAATGTGTTCACATGATGATGATACGGTTTGGAAATACTGGAGTTTATTTAAAAAATCCATCATACCTAACATTAAAACAAATCATGTTTGTTTCACTGACCGGTGCTGAGCATCACATTTAACCCATCGAACTGTTTGCTGTGTAACATGAGGGTACCACGTAATAAGTTCGAGGTGAGTTGAGTCGTCGAAAACTGCCCTAAATACTGTCACATGCAAAGTACAAATTTAGTTTAAATAAAAATGAGGATTGCTGAAAATACCCACGCACTATAAGTCATTTGATCACTTGTTGCTTGATAAATGTGTGACCCCCATTTACAATATACTGCATTGCGTTTCTATTGGTTTTTTTTTTTTTCAACATTCGAATTTCAAATTTACCGTACAAAAAGAACTGCAACCATAAACCGAGGACCACCTGTACCCTTCTGTCTGCCAATGAGGTTGTCCAGTAGGGTGCAGTATTTTACTATACATGTATAGTACTAGTTCATCAACATGACGGTACTGCAAACATCTTTTGAACATGAAAAAGAGGAATCAATCCCAAAGTATTCATTATTTTAAACCATTTTTGAGGTGTGTCAGAACATTTCCACCATTGATGTCATACCGCACCAATTAAAATAATTGCCCCATGAAGTCATCTTCTGATTTGGCTGTGGATTTTTTTCCAAGTTCATACTCTCCTCACATTGATGAAAGTCAGGTGAGTGGGGGTGTTTTTTTTTTCCCAGCAAGGCAGTGTTCATTTGCCAGGAAGTGTCTGATGCCCAGCGTAGTGTCACGTCACCGTGTATGATGTTATGATATTGTTTGGTTTATTTTTCTAATGATGCATGCACACACATCGTTGACTTGTTAAATTGAGTTACAAAGAGAGACTAATATTTTCAAGAGTCACATAGTCACGTTCCAATCTGGACTCCTTAAAGGTCAAATGATTGATTCTGTTCAAACAAAATGGGGGTTGCCTGCATCACATTTTGAGGCATCATCGCTTGCTCACATGACGCAACTCAAAATGGTTATCAACATGCACAGGTTTGATTTGAGTCTCAAAACAAAGGCCTGGACCAGGTATAGACCCTTCCAAAAGTATTGTAACAGCCATTATATCCAATATATACTGAAAATATTCTGGTTTCAGATCTTGCAATAACGGTCTTTGAGCCTGCGCCCCACTGACTTCACCAGACTGACGCGTTCTTAATTAGAAATGCTTTTCCAGGCCTTTGCTGCAGCCTCTTTCAGTTCTTGTTTGTTTCTCTCTTAAAGGACAACCGACGTCTGCGGACAAGTTGTGTCAATAATTTGTAAAATAACTTCAAATGACTTCTACTGAGTGTATTTGACAAAGATTATATATATATATATATACTATATTTTACGTTTTAAGACTCGTGCTGAATATTCAGGAAGTCTTGTTTTCGAGTTGGTGACGATTCCTGACGTGACGTCACGTCAGGAACGCCCCTGACTGAGAAAGCGACACACAATGCATTTTGGTTACTTTGTTTGATCTGAAAAAATCGTGTTGATCCGTGTTGATGGTGAAATTAGAAGGCAAACACATCAATAAGGCGATGGTGAATCGTTGTGTGTTGCACCAAGACTACTATTTGATACTAGTTGACACAAATTCCCAGCAGACAAAACAGCCAATTTCCAACGGAGCTTGGGCGCCATCTTGTGCATTTTCCGGGACGCTACATTGGAGTCCAGACGCCTCAAAATGATCCGGAAGGACTTCTTTAATCGGTTGTAAACATTTATGCTTTCCTCTTCAGAACTATTTGAATCATATTCATAACTGGATGAGTAACAAGAAAGCATATTCTCCAAATCTGAAGCCATTGTTTTGATTCTAGAGCAAGGCAAGACGTCCTGGCGTGATGTCACGAACAAGGGGGCAGGACCTTCTGAAACTCGGCATCTCTGAGGTCATTTTGAAGTAGTTTTGGGACACTTTAACTCGTTTTTATTGGCGTTTTTCATTTGACTAAAAATATCAGCCTGCGTGTTTTGGGTATTTTAGATGCTATAAAACGTTTTTCTGATATCAGTTAGGAAACAAAAATGGTGTCGGTTGTCCTTTAAGTCTCCTCTGAATGCATGCTCTATTGGGATAAGGTCGAGTGATTTACGTGGCCAGTCTCAGACTTTCCACTTTTTCCATCTCCTACGTTCTGTTGGTAGTTTGTTATGGGACATAAACATCATGAGAATTTCCTTCCTGAAGGCCGAATTTTTGCTAAAGCTCTTGAGTGCCGGCCCAACATAATGAATTACAAATGTCCAAATTATGAGAAATGTTCCTCCAGTACTTTGACAGCGTGACGTTTATCTCTCTAATGGATGCGATGGCTAAAAACAGGAAGCGGGAAAGTGATCAATCATCATGGACGGCATCCACCTCCGGTGTTTGGACTGCCTCAACGCCCGGCGACGCATTGACGGCGCCTTTGAGCTCGGCCTCGTGCGCTCTGGCTTTGGCCCTCAGTTTGGCGATGCTGCTGGAGCGGAGCTGCTCTGAGCTTTGACCCCCAGCCGCCGACGCAGCACCGGCGGCTTTTGTCCAAGGGTAGTTGTCGTCATCTTCCTGAGTTTGCGGCCGGTACTCACTGTCAGAAGAGTCCATGTGATGTTTTAAATGATGGATTGTTTTATCCGGGACGTCCCCGCATTCCGTTTTGGGATGTGGCCCGGCACGCTTGCCCTGAAGTTTCAGCTGACGCCTCATCTTGGCACGGCGGTTTTGGAACCAAACCTTGAGACACATCCAGCATATAAAGATACAGTTCAATAAATTAGACTACATAGTTAATTGACTTTGTAGTAGTATATTTTAAAATGGATGTAAAAATGGATTAGAGAATTTCAAATCAGGAAGTCAGACTGCTGTTATGCAGAACTGTTAAAAACATTGTTCAGAAGGCTAATTCCTACAGATATAGAAGAATGCTAAATAAACAAAAAGGACAACACACCTGGAAGTAAATCATGTTGCAGATGCTTAAATTCCATATTAGTTTTGGCTAGTGTAAATTAGCAGCTGTGTAATCTTGTACAATAATCTGAATGTGAGCTCCACATTTAAAAAAATGTTCGAAACAAACAAAAAAAATAACATTTGAAAAGTAGTTCAGTCAAGAGGTATTTTAACAAAGTCAGGATTTGAAGTTGGTACTTTTTTTTGTGCGATAACTATTTTTTTTTTTACAGAAAATTAATATTGACTCTAGATATGAATGGCCTCTTTGAAAAAAATAATATAAAAATACATCTCTATCTCATGATAGCAGTGTTATCTCTACCACCAAAAGATATACCCGCCAAAAAAAGTATCATTAAAACAACAGAAAAAACATACAATCCTGTTGCAGTTTGATATTTTTCAAGAACCAGGAAGTATTTTGCTACTATAGAGGTCAGTAAGCCAACAGCCGTTTGGATAAAAATACTATTTGTTTCAAAATACATGGAAAGAGGACCTTTAAATCATTCACTGGCAGACGATGTGCAAATATTTGTCCACTCCAGTGCCAGGGTTTTTGCCATTTACACTCAAATTGGAGGACCCAGAGAATATTGAGTTTTCGGACTACATAAACATTCAATGCAGCATAAGAAACCTTACTATCAGAAAAAAAGAGTTAATTCCACAGTTAGATGGGTCTGGAGTTATCTGAGCTTGAAATGTGGGCGCCTGTACAAAAGGCAAATGCTGCCCCATCGTGGGAGGGAAAAAACATTGCCAGAGGTCTGACTAGCGCTTTATCGGCATCCTCCCCCACAAGAAAAAATAAAACGCGAACAAATTGGGCAATGACGCTACACGTCAAGCTTTTCAATTCCCGAATAGATTCGGGAATGGCAGTGAATGAGTTAAAAAGTCATGGCACACAGATTCGGAATATTTGCAAAACAAAAAAAAAATCACAATGAATGAACTTTTTAATGGTTCAGTCCTAAAACGTAATGATGCCATGACACATATTAGGGAGCTACCGCAAGCTGACCTGCACTCTGGCTTCAATGAGGTCCAGTCTGAGAGCCAAGGCCTCCCTCATGAACACATCGGGGTAATGGGTGCTCTCGAAGGCCTTCTCCAGCTGCTCCAGCTGCCAGCTGCTGTAGTTGGCGCGGGCCCGACGCTGCTTCACTGGCCTGTGTTCATCTGGGGAGGAAAAAAAAAATGGCACGGCAGCAAATAAACGGAGTCGCCGACGGGTGACAAGGAACTAATGGCTCTAGACTGGCTAATTAGCATCGCCATCATTAGGTCTGCTTCGGCACGGCATCATAATTGATTGTTCATCACGAGCCATTAGTCGGGCTTTTGTAAACATTTACACTCACGTCTTATTGACAATTGAGTACAATTTGACATTCAGTAGAGCACTGGGTGTCAAACTTTTTGGGTACAGGGAGCACCATAGAAGACCCCCACATGATTGTCACAGACAGCAGTTGAATGACTACCACATGTCACCTGAAAGGCTAGAAGAATTAAAAAGCAGGGTTCGACTGATTGTTTGTTGATGATTCTGATATTTGGCGGGATTAAAAATGATACCCGATTCATCATAATTTTTCCCCAATTAAAAAAAAGTTAGTAAAATACATAACTTCTGGTGCCTTGATGCTCACCAAAGGTATGAGTTGCAGACAGAAAATTTAACTGATGATTCAAACCATTGGGGTGGTGTGGATTTGGGGGCTTATATGTGATGTGTATTAAAACAATTAAATAAAAGTGAAAATCAAAAATCCGAAAAAATATATATATCTTTGCCAATTTTAAACGTATAAATATTGACCAATTAAATTAATCTACACGGCTGATTTAAAAGGTTATTTTTTGCATAAAAACAATAATTGAAAATTTATACTTGAAATCTAATTCTCAATTTATGTTTTTGTTTTTTTAAATCAAAGTGAAAATCAAAAATAATTATATATTTGCCGATTTTAAACATGCAAATATTGGCCAGGTAAATTAATCTGCAAGGCCTATTTAAAAGGTTGTTTTTTTGCATAAAAACAATAATTGAAAATGTATAATTAAAACGTAATTGTCAATTTATGTATTTTTTTTTTAAATCAAAGTGAAAATCAAAAATAATTATATCTGCGCTGATTTTAAACATGCAAATATTGGCCAGTTAAATTAATCTGCAAGACTGATTTAAAATGTTATTTTTTTGCATAAAAATAATTGTAAATTTATAATTGAAATTTAGTAGTCTATTTATGTTTTTGTTAAATCAAAATGAAAATCAAATGTCTAAAATAATTATATCTTTGCCGATTTTAAACGTGCAAATATTGGCCAGCTAAATTAATCTGCAAGGCTGATTTAAAAGGGTATTTTTTTTTCCTTCAAAAATTATTGCTAATTCAAAATTTAAATTTAATTGTCAATTCATATATTTGTTTTCCCCGCTAAAAAATGCTATGATTTTTTTTTTACTCCCCTTAATTTTAAAAGAACTAATATTGGTCAATTAAATCGATACATTAACTTTCAAAGCCAACTCAAAGGTTGTACAGTTTTGCATGAAAAATATTTGAAGACAATATGTTTTCTGAGACCTATTACTTTAAGTGGCCCCAAGCTCCACTGCCCCCCCCAAGGTAGAAAACCACTGGTTTTCCGGTTGGACTCACCAACGCCATCCACCAGTGGACCCATGGCAATGGCCTGCGTGGCCAGCAACAGCGCCTCCTTGCATGGCTCCGGTTGCAGGTAACTCCTCAGAGACTCGTAGCTGATGTAGGGCCCCGTCGGGATGAGGATCTGCCGGGTCGGGAAGGTGTGGAAAAAGGGGGCTGCGGGTGAATGGAAAACCGCAGGTAGGAGCGCAGAGACCAGTTGCCCGGGCCCAAACATCGCCGAGGGGGAGCGGGCGTGAGTCCTACGCTGAAGGCATCTCAGTGGAGGAATGATCTGGCTCCGGGTTTACCAGCTGGAGGCTTTTGTGTTTGGGGGCTCAGGTGAAGGTGTAAGGTAAAAGGTAAGAGTGGTTTCAGGTGGTCCCGCCTTCTCTTCTCCAATCCCTCTTCCAAGTCACATGACCTCCTCCTCCTCTCAAATCTAACCCCGTCTCTCATCAGACCGGCGCGGGAAGAGACGCTCTTAGTGATCCAACATGTCGCAACATCTTTAGCCGTCTGAGGTTTCAATCCGTCAAATGGACGGAAATTTAAATCGAGAGGCTGTCTGTTCAAAGACGAAAAATACTCGCCGCTCTTATCTCGGCAGAGTCGGCAAGCGAGATCCGAAAAGTAGCGGCTTCCAGAATAAACAAGGCGCCTTCTAACCGTCCACTTAGGAGTAACCGCGTTTCACCGGGAGCAGTTTTGGTGATAATGTGAAATGACTCATGTTATGTCGACTTTTTTTTAAGAAAAGTCAACACACGTGTTTGGGTAATTGGGTCGAATTTGAACATTTTTACACATTTGCAAAAGGGCCAACTGTCAGATATCTCCAAAATAATCAGGATGGCTTGAGTATTGATACCGGGTATCGATATTGGCTTGTTCCAAGACTCCTGATACCAGGTACCGATACTTAACTCATTCACTGCCTAAAATATGATATGAAGCGCCATTCCCGAATTTGTTCAGGTTTTCTTTTTTCTTGCTGGGGTGCAGATAAAGCCTTTGTCAATGTTTTATCCCTTCCACGAGGGGGCAGCCTTTGCCTTTTGTACAGCCGCCCCCACTTTTAATCCAGATAACTCTATAACTAAGTAAGCTTGAAATAAAGTTGATCGGGGTGCCGATAAAGCGCTGGTCAGACCTCTGGGAATGTTTTTTCAAATCCCTGAGGAGGCAGCAATTGCCTTTTTTTCCAGCCACCCTCACTTGCACCTCAAATTACTCACATAACTTATATATAACTGAAGAATTGAAGAAGAGAGTCTAAGCCACAAGTGTCAAAGTCAAGGCCCGGGGGCCAAATGTGGCCCGCCACATTATTATATTCGGCCCGTGAAAGCAAATCTAACTCCGTCCGAACCAAATTTTCAAATTGTCCCATGAAAAACCACAAAAACAGTCACTATTTTTTTACTTCAAATTTGAAAACTAGTTATTCATTACTTTGTTATGTAGTATGTATATAATATGTGGAGATGATGAAACATTTATATGGTTTCCCAAAATTCATAATGGTCCTCTCAAGAAAACTACAATGTGACCTGCGACAAATATGAGTTTGACACCACTGGTCTAAGGTTTCGGATGCCACATTGAATGTTTATGTAGTCCTAATACTCAATATTCTGTGGCTCCTGGAATTTGAGTGAAAATGACAAAAACCATGGCACTGTAATGGACACTTTTTTGCACATTGTCTGGCAGTGAATGAGTTAAGACTCCCCCAAAAATCAACTGAGTGATCCTGGGTATTAGTCGAATCATCATGATCAAAGGAGGTATTGAGACTTGGTACCGGTGGGTATACAAAGAGAGAATACACTTTTTTTAATCTGTCTGAAATATAATGCCAACCCAATAAATTGGTGGGAAACAAATATTCTATGCTGTGGGGTATGTTCAAAGTTAAATTTCTTCCTCGATCTGCTCATCTGGACCAATAATCGTCAATTTTGGAACAAAATTACATATTTAACTCATTCACTGCTAGAAAATGTGCAAAAATGTGTCCACTCCAGTGCCAGGGTATTTGTCATTTTCACTGAAATTGCAGGACCCACAGAAGATTGAGTTTTAGACCCACATAAACATTCAATTTGGCATCAGAAACCTTAGATTCTCTTGTTTCGTCAGAAAAAGAGTTAATTCCTAAGATATATGGGTCTGGAGTAATCTGATCTTGAAATGGGGGCGGCTGTACAAAATACAATACAATACTAATTTCATTCCTTTCCTGCTGTGAAATGTGAATTCTCCACTGCGAGACTAATAAAGGCAAAGCCAATCCAATCCAATCATATTGAATTATATTGCGCTTTACATGAATATCAGCAGAAGATGTAACAAAGCACTAGATTGGACAAAGGACAAATGCTACCCCCTCGTGGAAAGGAAAAACATTGCCAGAGGTCTGACCAGCGCTTTATCGGCACCCCTTGCAAAAAAAAAAAATAAAAAAAAAATAGGATAGGATAGGCGCTACACGTCACACTTGTGGTGCATTCCTGAAAATTTCGGGAATGGTAGCGAATGAGTTTACGTCGTGGATTTCTTTTGTCCGGTTTGATAAATGGGACAAATTGTAGCTTTTTTTTTACTACGATCCCGAAAAAGGACAGAAAAGGGTTATCGGATGACTGGGAAAAAAAACAATCCACTTTTTTCCTCTTCCTGTTCTCAGCAGAATGTTAACAGTCATAAATGCGCTTTCATACTTTTCCCTTATCGGGTAATTGCAAATGCTAAACTTGGTAAATATTCACAATTTTAAACCCCTCTGCAGAACAACTAGCTTTCCCAACAAAAACCGCAAGCTAGTAGCCAGCGTGAAAGGAGGCACGGATCCGGCGTGATGATCAAAGTTTATCGTCGAATTCCTCTCACCCAGCATGCGTGACGACTACGGCGGCGACATGTTATGGTGAACCGAGTGTTAGCAAACACGCTTAAAGCCTCTCAACACATTTGATACAGATTATTAACACTCCGTTTTAGCGAACGTGCCAGCCGTAGACTCGCCGTTGACGGAGCGCTGACGGAGCCGATAGCCGACGCGAATTAAAACGCAGCTGCGCGTCGATTAATCTCATACGTCCGTAAACTACGAAAACATCGGCCTGTCAAGCGTTTCATCGATGGTAACACTTTGATCAGCCCGGCGGATCGGCGAAAGAGACAACTACTCAAAGCGCAGGGGGATGAGTCACAAGGTGGTCATTCCTTGGCCCTCACCTGTGGCCCTTTCATCTGCACCTGTTTAAACACTGATTTAACGCCTTGGCGGAGGCGGATTAGGCTTTCCGCAATGCTCTCACTCCACTTTCAAGGATTACTGCACTGTATCTTTGGAAGACCCCGATTGGTTTTCAATGGGAACCAATTTAGTGAGTTTGAAGTAGCCGACTAGCCACATTTTCCAACCAGTTTTTTCCAAATACATGAGGAATCTTTGGATCCTGCATTTAGATTAGATTTCCTGCATTTAGATTAGATGAGCCTAATTTGTCTCACAATGGAGAAATTTATATTTTGCAGCAGCAAAAACAAAATACAGGAGCTGCTGTAAAGGCAGCCAATCTCGTGGCGCCATCTTGAAGTCAAAAACAAAATAACAAATAATGTGACACAACACAAAAGGCACAGACAGGCATTTAATCTTAAACACTGCTCTGCACCCTCTTTGTTGCATGAAGCAGTTCTTGATGAAAGAGGAGAGGATCAAAACATCCTTTTCACCAGTGGATCAGAGACATCATGGTGGAATATGCATGTCTGCTATAGGCTAAGTTTTGAAAGCAAACACGAAGCAGTAGCATCCATGAATGAAAATAGATTGTTTCACATCTCCTGTCCTATGTAAATCCACTTCATTTCCAAGCCACGACAGTTCCAAATTCCAAATTCAGTTGCAAATTTCCCCATTGTGGGACTATTAAAGGCTTTCTGATTCTACATACGCATCGGCAATCTGCACTGATGCTACTTTCTTCTCATCGTGGGCTCCTCAAGGCATGCATCCTTCCAGCCGCAGACGTTCCAACAGCACCGAACTTTTCGATGAACAAAGCGGGGCTGTGAAAATGCTGCCCATTACAGGTGCAAAAAAGCACAATCACCCCATCTTATTGATTAAGGCAAGGGTGTCACACTCATTTTTTTTGCTGCCGCCAACATTGTAGTTACTGTTTCCTCTCAAGGGCCATTATGAATTTGGGAAAACCATTAGAGTATTTTTTTCTCCTCCACATTTTACATACAGAATGCAAAACAAATGAACGAATAACTAGTTTTCAAATCTGAAGTCAAGAATAATGATTGTTATTGTGGTTTACATACGACAATTTGACATTTTGGTTCAGATTTGAGCTAGCATCATGGCACTGAATAATGGCATTGATTTCACGGGCCGAATAAAATGATGTGGTGGCCATATTTGTCCCCCGGGCCTTGATTTTGACAATAAGATTAAGGCAAATGCCTTTTTAGATGTATTTAGTATGGACAATCTGGGAATTGTGCCCCACCTCGCTTCTACAAAAACACACACAATCATGGGCAGCAACATTCCCAAAGAATCATTCAATCAATGCTAACATTATCAGTGCTAGTCTTTTTATCATTCAAATATATGTAAAAGGCAGTGCGTGTGTGTGTGTGTGTGTGAGTGTGTGGTGTTTGCACAGCGATTGAACATTTGTCTAATGAATTACAGCCAAATGAAGGCAGTCAGCCTCAGTCGGATGAGTATGAAAATGTGACATGTCATTAACAGCGCCCTGCTTCACTTAGGCTCTCATTAAACGTTGATCTTATCCATCCCGAAAATTACATGCCATTGACGAGTCCTAATTGACGATTACCATTCATGGACGCACCACATTTAGCACAACTGCCGCTTTTTTTTATAATGGCTCAAATGATCGGGAGAGCAAATCGTAATGTTGGAAAAGTCCTTCAAGTTGGATCGTATCCCGTCACGGCTCGGCTGTCATGTGACTTTTGAGCCACATCACTGATGCCTGACATTTTAAGAGACCGAGGTTGGAAAAAGCTTGCTATCATTTAGATGTGCATAAATGTGTCAGGGAATCATTTCTATTCCCTTCCACGAGTGGGCAGCATTTTCCTTTTGTCCATGTTAGCGCTTTGTTACAGCTTCAGTTGTTGTTAAAGCGCTATATGAACCAATATGTATGTATTGCATTGTATTCTGTACAGCAGCCTCAATTTCAAGCTCAGATAATAATAATAATAATAATAATAATAATAATAATAATAATAATAAATTTCACTTATAAAACTCTCAAGGTCACTTTACAGTCACAGGATTTTCTGTGGGTGAGCAGCGGCGGCCACATGCGCCAGCGTTCACTCAACCTGGAATAACTCAAATAGAAAGTTAGCTAGCTGGTTAATAGATAACTAATAGCTAGCTGGATCGATAATAGATAGCTAGTTAGGTAGCTAGCTATATAACTAGTTAGCAAATAGATATCAGATAGCTAGCATGGTAGCCAGCTATATAGCCATCTAGCTAGGTACCCATATAATTTACAAATTAATTCTTTTTCTGATGAAAAAAGAGAGTGTAAGGTTACTAACGCTGAACACTGAACTATTGAATGTTTAGGTCGTCCTAAAACTCAATATTGTGTGGGTCCTGGAATTCATCAAGTGACAATGACAAAAACCCTGGCACTGGAGTGGACACATTTTTGCACGTCTGGCAGTGAATGAGTTAAGTTTGCTCCTTTCCTATTTCTCAAATGTTTTCTTCAGCGTCTACATTGTGTGAGTAGAGGCCAAATAGTTAGTGTCTACACCGAGCCTGAAGCTGAACAAACGGCATGTGTGGCAGGAGTGTCGACTGGCCTAATAGACACCTGCGTTTGTCTCGAGCGTACAGGCAGCTACAGGAATTTAGGATCTAAAAGTAGACCCTCAACCCCCCCTCTCACTCCCCCGCCGCAAAACACCCTCTGTCGGTCCTGTTTAAAGCCTATTGATCCAGATAATCAGGAACAGCGTTGGGGGAGGACTTGAAGTTGTGACAGATGTTTCTAAAGAAGACGTTGGCAGATAACTGAGGGAGGCCTTGTCGGCCACAATGGTGACGACTCATGTCAGGCTTCACGCGACGGGCCTCGCGCACCTCTCTGGTGGTTTTTTCAGATTACCCGGATGACACGCTAACCACGGAGATCAGCTTGTGTTATTCGCCGCGAGACATTGAGTTTTTGTGTGTGTGCATGCGTGTGTGTGTGGTTTAAGACAGCCACCGGTGAAACATCTTTCGAGGTAAACCTGGACTTGTTTGAGCTTGCGCTCATTTATTGGGAAGCAAACTCCGAATTCGGACATATGTAGTTTTAATTGGATGTCGGCAATTAAATCTTTCATGCTTTTTTTATGTTATGTGATGAAAACGATGCGATGGTGATAAATGTTAATACAGTTAAAAACGTTAGTTTTACATTAACTCATTCATTGCCAGACAAAAATATGTGCAAAAATATGCCCGCTACAGTGCTAGGGTTTTTGTCATTTTCACTCAAATTGCAGGGTCCACAGAATATTGAGTTTTAGGACTACATAAACATTCAATACAGTGTTAGAAATGTTACTCTCTTCTTTCATCAGAAAGAAAGACTTAATTCCTAAATTATATGGGTCTGGAGTTATCTGAGCTTGAAATGGGGGCGGCAGTACAAAATACAATAAAATACATTGATTTATATAGCGCTTTAACAACAGCTGATGGTGTAACAAAGCACTAACAGGTACAAAATGCTGCTCCCAGTGCTGTATCTATCTACACCCAAGCATGAAAAAACAAAACCCAAACAAAATCGGGAATTGCACTCATCATATTTTCAATTTCTGAATAAATTCGTGAAGGGCAGTGAATGTGTTTTCAAAAGTCTGTAATGGCTTAAGTAGAATTGTCATCTCATAAATTTGCAAATTTCTTAAAAACGGCAAACTTTGTAAAGTTATATTTTATTCGAATGTTCTAAATCGTTTGCAGCAGGACAGTGCAAAGTTGAAGCCGAAAGGGAAATCTCCAAAAGGTTTGTATTTGCCAAAAGACGCCACAAGATGGCGGCTAAACACAACTTTTGTCAAAGCGAATACACAATAAAATACAATATACAGATAAGATCCAACTTACGACCAGCTTGACTTACGACCTCTGGACCCTATTTTTTAAATTTTAATTCTATGCCTGGCACCGCAACGCGCTGGCAGGCTGGCAACGCGTATGACAATTGCCAGCCAGCATCTCACTCTCACCGTGTGATGGCACCAGAGAGGGCGGCGGGGGTTGCGAGTCATTTATAATAATAATAATAAATTTAATTTACAAGCGCCTTTCTGAACACCCAAGGACACTTTAGCCTCAGAGTCTCTATTCAACATTTTAAATGGATTTCGACTTACGACCATTTTGACTTACGACCGTTTGGTCGGAACAGAACTTGGTCATAAGTCGGATGTTACACGTATATTGATTTATATAGTATCTGTATCTATAAGTCACACAAACGCAGTATCTATATCTACAACAGAGGTGTTAAAGTCAAGGCCTGGGGGCCAAATCTGGCCCACTACATCATTTTATTCGGCCCACAACAGCTAATCAGGCATGTCAAGTTCCATGATCCTTGCTAAAGTCTGAACCAAAATTTCAACTTGTCCCATGTAAACCACAATAACAGTCATTATCTTTTACATAAAATTTGAAAACTAGTTATTCATTCATTTGTTGTGCGCTCAATATGTAATATGTGGTGGGATTAAACATTCTAATGGATTCCCACAATTCATCAGCGCCCCCGAGAGAAAACCGGAACTACAATGTGGCCGCGGCAAAAAATGAGTTTGACATCCTTGATCTTCAACTTACTTCAACATAGTCCCTCGTAATCAAGATGGCCGCAAAGCAAAATCTTTTCATTTATTGCTTTGGCCTGAGCACAAGTGAAGTTGTGCATAAACAGCTGATTCCAAAAGTAAAGTAAGTCAGTTATCCCTACGACTTCGCAGCTGGCAGCTATTCATTGCTAACCTCAGGCTCCGCACCCTGTCTTCAAGGTAACGAAATAGACACTGGCTATGTCTTATCTAAGGCGGCGAAAACATTTTTTTTTTTCATTTTATGAGATCAGGCTAGGCTGAAAACCCATCTTAGACGCATGGGAAATGTTGAAATGTTAAAAAAACAGAAACGTATCTACTTACTCATTCTTGTCAAAGTGCATGCTGCTAATTGCAAAAACTGCCACAGGCTAGATGTGGTTGGACATTTTCTTAACGGCTTGACGGAGAGTTATTCTCTTTCTAAATGGTTTTCAGTCATAATTCAATCAGCGCCCGTTAAAAGTTTCATGTATGTTGGAGCAAAAGTGGATGTCACGCCTGAGGAGGCCTCAATGTCTCGCGCCTCCCTTTTCCCTGGTAATCGTATCCCGCGGGGCCAACCGTTTTAGTCTTGGATCAGGGGCTGTGGGACAAACCCAAGAGGCCCTCCGCCTGCTTTTTCATGTCAGAGGCAGAAAAAACAGACGCCATTCAACAGCGAATCACACTTGAAACATCAAAGTGGCAGTGAAAAAGGCAGGCGAGAGATTTGTTTTTTTTTTCTTTCCAGGCGTAAGTCAAGCGTAGCCGAGGTGGAGATGATCTAAGGCCGCCGTGCAACGGAAAGGAAGACGGCAAACAGACAGATGTGCGACGAGGCAGGTCGCGGCACATTGTTGGGGAAGAGGCTCAGAGACACCGAGGAACGTCTGCATTCCTGCCAAGCCCATCGCCGAGATCAATATGAGCATCACGCACTCTAGCGGGTGCCTCGGCGGGCAGCTCAGGACTCGAGCCTGCTTTTCCACTCGCCGTCACTCATCACCGTTCCGCCCGGCTGCTGCCCGGCCAATCGGATACTGGCGCCGGACCAAGAGCTCAGGCTGTCGGGACTTGTGCAGTAAGGTGATAGATCACCATAAACACAGCTCTCGGCGAGTTACAGGACACCATACAGGTGCAGTAAGGCATCAGGGGAGAGATGGATTGTTAATGGGAGCGGTATACTTGTACATACAGTCTTCAGTGCGATATCGCGTCTTGCAATTACCATATTTTCCGGTGTATAAAGCGCACTCAAAAGGCTTCATTTTGCTCAAAAGATGACCCTGCGCTTTACATGCCGGTGTGAAGTAATATTGAGCCACAACAGGTCTCACAACTAATTTCAGCAGCCACCGACTCCATTTTCCCTTCTATAAGAAGTGGTGTGTAACCCAGACTCTACTGTAGCGCCTAATAATGCGGTGTGCATTATATTTGGAAAACTTATCTATTTATATATCATATTTGGAAAACCTGTTATTCATTAATTGTTTTATAGTGCACTGCGCCTGATATACTGTATGGAAGTTTGAAAATACACCATTCGTTGGGGATGCGCCTTATACTCCGTGTGCCTTATAGACCGAAAAATACGGTATAGAAAATACAAATAGAGATTGAAATTTGTTTTGGTATTCTATTTATGTTTTATTTATTATTAGTTTTTTTCTTAACAGTAAAGTACTGTACTGCCATAGTCATTTTCAGCCTTAACACACACAAATGTCGTCTACTTGTGTGCAACACAGAGCTATCTGAGCCCCATGTAACTGTGACAGCAAGTGGCAAAATGGCCGCCTCCTGAGATGGGTGGATTTTGCTGCTTAAATCATATCGCATCAACACAATATTGATCAGAAAATCGTCTATAAAATAGCGGGGGCACACTGAAGGGGAATACAAGTTTTGACTTGACTTTCCCTTTAAATTTCAAAATTAGCATAGCTTTACACTGGCGTACAATGAGAGTAAATATTTTGCTTTTTAAATGTAACTCATCTCTGTATTTTTTAAACCTACCACACTACTGAATTTTAATGTTGCTCATAATAGCGGTACTTGGACAACTAAGTACAGTGATACCTCAGCTTACAAACGCTTTAGCTAACGAACTTTTCGCCTCACGAACATTAAACAATATAACCTTGGCATACAAACTCGTTTTCGAGAAACACACCAAGCGCCACATTGACTGGCGGACTAGTTTTCGGCGGAAGAACACCAAACCACACGGCCGAACAGCGCCACCGTGGCTGCCGGACTACTTTTCCACATACTCTTTTCTCTGAGTGCATACGTGGCTTCCTATCGAGTGGATACTTTTGTATTTTTGGGACCAAAAAAGACCCCACTACAAAAAAAATACCCAAACGTTTCAGTTGAGAGCAACTGATTGATAGAAAGAAAAAGAAAAACACATTGAGTTAGAGTAATGGCAAGCGAGCTGTGAGTTAGAGTGGAGGGGGTGCGTGGGGTAAATAAATGACTCCCAAACTGTGTTCCTATATTACAGTGAAACACAAAGAGGTAGAGTAGTGCTAAAAGCTGCACTCACATATCCAGTCCAAGTATGTTCTTGAACTTTTGATTTGTGAGCGACAGTTTCCACTGACCGGCGAGTGTGGGCACGCCTGAGGATCCTCATGTTCCACCGTAATGCTACACCGTGGTCCACATGGCGTCATCAAAGCAGACCTCGAGCTTGAAATGATTGAACAATTATCGCCACGGTTAATTTGGCGCCAATGGGGAAGTCCACTTTCCTACTTTGGCCCGCATGGTTGCGCGATTTGACTCGGGTCTTTTGGCGCTGAGTAGAGGCTTTCACGTCAAGTCGATGGCGGGGGAAGGGGGGGGGTGAACAAGATGCACTTTTTTCATGGCAAAATGGTTTCCATTGCAGCATGCTCATCAGTGCTTTTAATCTTCCTGCCGCACGCCGGCGAGGAGCGAGCCGCCACGCAGCGTGACCGCCGCTTCCCGCTTTTGTCTGCAACCGCTTGAAAGGCGCCTCCTTGGCATCTTTTTTTCCTCTTTTTACAGAGTACATGAAAGTTAATAGTAATTGGCTCTGGTGTCTCGTTTTATTTACAATTTCAGCTTACAATTTATTTACAATTTCAGCTTATCAAAAAGTGAAACTTTTATTCACTACACAGGGAGAAACATTTCATTCCACATTTCTTTTAACATTTTGATACTTACAGCTAAGACAATTTATCATTTAGTTTTGGAGCCATATTAGCAATAAGTCATTCGAAACATTGGTCTGTTTACAAAGCAGTTCTGTGACTATTTCTCACAGCTACCCAGTTTGACATGGCCATGGCACACTTTTACAAAATATTATGAATCTATGCATCTATGACATTCCAATGATTTGAGATACACCCATAGCAACTAAAATACCACTGAAGAAAGCCTGATTCAAGAAATTGTGCACCTGAACTAAATTGTCCATTAAAAGCGGATAGATCAGACGAGGGTGCAACTCCATGCAGTTAAATGGCCTCCATATGAAGGACCTTCATGGAGTCCGCAATCATTGAACTGGTGTCAATTTGTCCGTAGACCCCCACTAAGAAGGCCTTGTGGAGTAAAATGTCTGCGTGTTCTGGAAAGGAGAGGAAGAAGAGGAAAAAAAACAACACTCACATGGATGCCGTGTTCGACGCAGTCCGGAGAAGAGGAGTCGTCGCTCGTCTGAGAGGAGGTGTTTGTCTTACCTTGACAGAGGAGCACATATTCGGGAAGATTCCTCAAAGCCGTTTGCACCACATCAAAGTCGCTGCTGCCCATGCAGTACATGAATGTGGGCAGGAAGTCGGTTGCCCGGCTGCAGGAGAGAAATGGACATGAGGTCATATGTCACAATTTGTTGATTCTCATGTTTTTTGACAGGGGGGAGAGGTATTAGTCAAATGTTCTCGATTGCGACATTACCGGGGATTGTTCTGGATGCAGCGCAGCGCAAGGTTGAATGCAATGTTCCGACACAACTCCTCCGAGGACGTCATGATTCTCTGCAGGTCATTCTGTTGAATAAGCCCATTTGTGAGATTCTCTGTGAAATCTTAAAACAACTCTGAAGATGAAAGAACTCAGTTAAGTAGTTTGAATCTCAGCTCAAGCCCTGCCGTGTGGCTATTACAAATATTTTGAAAATTAAAAAGCAAGCTATGTTTTACAGCAAATGGATTGATCAATATGCATTTATTATGATTTATTTATAGTCATTCACTGCCAGACGTTGTGCAAAAATGTGTCCACTCCAGTGTCTGGGCCTTTGTCATTTTCACTCAAATTCCAGGACCCACAGACTATTGAGTTTAAGGACAACAAAAACATACAATGCAGCGAAAAAAAAAAACCCCATTAGACTCTCTTCTTTCATCAGAAAACGAAGAGTTAATTCCTAAGTTATAGGGGCTTGTAGTTATCCAACCTTGAAATTGGGGCTGTACAAAAGGAAAATGCTGCCCCCTCGTGGGAGGGAAAAAACATTGCCAGAGGTAGAACCAGTGCTTTTTGGCAACCTCCCCGGCAAGAAAAACCAAAACCAGAACGTATTGCGGAACAGCGATTCACGTCACACTTTCAATTCCCGAATAAATTCGGGAATGGCAGTGAATGAGTTAATTTTCAGCAAATTGAATAGTTGCACATAATGACTTTTTATGTTCCTTTTCAAATTGTGGTATGTTTGTTTTCACTCAATATAATAACAATATTTTGTTAAATAGCTAAAATTAAATTCCCTCCCCCTCCGTCTCTCTATCCCATCCGCCCTCCCTATCTGACTCACAATGAAGTATTGGATGATCTCAGGGCTCCTCCTTGACTTCTCATCTACCTCCGTCAACACTTCCAACACATCTGAAGAGAAGCAAAGAGTAAAAAAAAAACGCAGGGTGGGTCATCATTAATCCACCAGATGTTGCGCTCTTTTAGGCCTAAGCAGCCAATTCAGACTCACCCTCCATTGCCTCGCCTCTTGAAATATTCCGCAGATACGTCGTCATATCGGCGCCGCTCAGTGGAACAGACGCAGAGATGTTGACCAGCGGAAGAGAACCGGACGCCATTTCATCTGGAGAAGATGGATCATAAAAACTGTCATCTGCAGGATCGGTCGGGCATTGCATTCTTTCAAATCTTACCTTCTCCGTCTTCTGTCGAAACCTCTGCAGAGGAGCTTTTTACAGGAAGAGTGAGCCCAGCGAGTAAAGATTTCAGCTGGACCAGGTCTGGATTTTCGGCACTCATGCTCCTGTGTAAAACAAGAATGGAGAAAAAGAAATAATCAGCTGGACTTGTAAAATATTGGCAACTTTTTCTTAAGAGATTAGAAACGGGCACACCTGCCGACTGCTTAATCTGCCATGACTTACTGCAATATATCCGAATGCCTCTGCAGGTATGGGATAGCAGCTGCTGCATCATGGGTAATATACTTTTGCGTGAACTGGAGAAACTTGTTGATGAATACCAATGGAGAACGGCTCCTCTGAAAATTCTACAGGTCCGAAGGAAGAACCATTGAAGAACTCCTGACAGTCAACAGCTTCAATAAAAATGATGCACAACCAACCTTAAGAACCTTCATGAAAGACAGGAGGCAGTCTTGAAGCGCCCTCTGGTGGTCAACGTGGAAGACGAGGGGCTGCAGCAGCTCCAGGATGGCCAACACGTTGCTGAAGAACATCATGTGGTTCTGTTGCCGGAATTCGCGAAAGTTGAGGTGAATGCGGCCGTGAAGCAGGCCTGCGATCATGGGAAGGTGCCTGGATGGCAAAAAAGGACAATGGTCCATATGCAGAGCATAAAAATAACATTAAAAAGTGAAGTTGGTGGAGTCTTCTCACCGTAGTAAGAGGACAGGATGTGACACGGCCAGTTTCCTACACGCCAGATTGGCATCCGAAACACGCCCCTCAGCTGATTTGGATTCCACAACATCGGCGAGCAGCGTAACCAGACGATGGACCAGCATGTCAAGCTGACAAAAATAACACAAATATAAATTCAATATCTAAATTAGACACTTCCCACTAAAATTTCCCAACAAAATCCGAAAATCGGGATATTAACTCATTCACTGCCAGACAATGGTCAAACATGTGTCCAAGCATGAAAAAAACAATTTGGGAATGACGCTCTGTCATATTTTCAATTCCCGAATAAATTGGTGAATGGCAGTGAATGAGTTAACTAAACCATTTTACCTTGCAGCTGCTACCGTCTGCTGTCCCCCCGCTGCTAAGCGTGCCTTCGGGCAAGGTGACGTGCTGGATGACCTCGGGGAAGTGGAGGTAGATCTGAAGTAGCAAGTTCTGGCAACGCTTACTCATAGCACTGAGGGAATAAAAAAAAAAACAGTTACCCATATCCTTCCAAAAAACGATGTTGCACATTGGTGTTAATGTATAAATATGAATATTTGTCAAGCTTCTTTGATCATACAGAACATTAGTTTTTTTGTGTCTGTGTCTCTTGACAAGTTAGCACAATGGGAGCACGTTTATTTAAAAAAAAAAGTCAACAATATTTGGCTTACTGTCTGCTGTAGTTTCATAGAAATCCTCTTAAGGCCAGCGGCTCACAAGGCGAGAACTTAACTCCACTAACAAGACAGTTTATTGCAGCCAGAGTGCCCAAAGAAGTGCTTGTTTGCTGGTATGTAATTGGAATCAACAGCAGCTTATCGAATATAACATACAGTCAAGACACAAGGCCAAGTACTTTTTTTGTTAGCGTGTTTATCCGGTTGTGTTTTTACCAGTGACATCTCTGCTGCACTATAGAAAAAAAAATATTGTTATTATCGCCTGATAATTTTATTTGACCTTGGCCTAAGTTTCCCCATTAAAGTCCTTTTAATAAGGAGAATACACATTGCTGAAAAAAGGAGAGTTGGGCTCCACAAAGAGTTGCACCCTGATCTCTGACAGCGGCTCACAACACAGGCGAGTTTAGCGCCTGAGCCTTAATCCTCTCGGCTTCATTATAACAGCAGTGAGCTTTTAAAGAGATCACGATGCAGACGACTTCTGCCGGTTTTAATTTCACACCAATAGACCTCATTATCGGGTTTTGGTTCCTCGGCGTTACGTCTTGATAGAGGAGAGGCAGTAAAGTTCACCGGTAACGGGAAAGGAACATTTGGCCCAAATTAATCAGCGGCAAGATTTAAAAAAAAAAAAACACTAATTGGGGAAAACAACAATAGAAATCCAATAAAATTCCATTCACGGACTATATTAACATATTGCAACGACACTGGTTGCCGCTCTGTCATTCACTTACTTTGTTGTGCGTTTGGGGCACAAATGGTAAGACAAAGAAAAACAACTCTCAAATTCTCAAATTGCAAATTCTCTTATCAAAGAAAATGTACCGTAATTTGAAAAACAGATCCTTTTAGAAAATTAGCCCAGTAAATTAATTGATATATGACAAAAAAAATCAATAAGAAGTCCAAGATGGCGCCCGAGTGGGCAGCGGTCAGCAAGTGCTGAGCTTTGCTTATTTTGGGGGTTGTTTTTGTTTTGCTCTGTCACTTATGCCAGCACTGTGTTTTTGTTTTTTAATGCCAGCATTGTGATTTTTTTTTTGCGCTTGTAATGGGCAGCATTTTCACAGATGCACTTTGTTCAGCGGACAGGTCAGTGTTGGGACTGGATGGATGCATGGCTTGAGGAGCCCGTGATGAGAAGAAAGGAGCATCGGCGCTGAGCGCCGTTGCATATGTAAAACTGTCGCATCTTGGAATTGAAGCGGATTTACGTGGAACAGTTGATGCTAGAAAATCTCTTTTCATCAATGAATGCTACAGCATCATTTTTGCTTTCAACATTTAGCTTGTAGCAGACGAGCACATTTCACCATGACGTGCCTGATCCACTGGTGAAAAGGACGCCTTCATCCTCTCTCTTTCATCTAGAATTGCTTCATAAAACATAAAAAGAGGGTACAGAAAATGCTTAACATTGAATTTTTGGGTTATGTCACATTATTTGTTTTTTTATTGTTGTTTTGACTTCAAGATGGCGCCGCGAAAGAGTCTGCCTTTACAGCAGGTCATGTATTTAGGTTTCCTACTTCTTCCTTTCCTCTTCTCTGGCTTTCATCACTTCGCTGCTGTGAAATGTGAATTTCTACACCACGAGACTAACAAAGGCTAATCCAATCCAACATCTACAAAAAAAGAGAGGTGACGCCATGAGATGACCGAGATGATACCAACCTGTCCTCAAACTTCTTGGTGCAGCTGATGAGATACTCAGAGACCTTTTTGATGTTGTCCAGGTGGCCGTTGCAGTAGGAGTGGAGTAAAGGCAGCCGGGCTTGTATGAGCGAGCAGGATGCTTCCTCCTCCGCCGCCGCACTCTTCTCGCCATGGCAGTTAAGCTGCGACTCGGCCAGAATCAGATCCACCAGACTGATGAGCTCCTCGGAGCTGAGCCGCATGACAAATTTTTCTGTTTTCTTCTGTACGCACGTGAGGAAAAGAAAGAGTCAGATGTTTATTTGCAGAGCCTGCAAGTGAATGGCTTTTGGTTTTAGAACCGACTTGAGGGATCTTCTGGTCGCGTCCTTGCCAGATGCGTGGGATGTGGCTGCACGCCCACAGGAAATCCAGAGCTGATGTCGGATCAAGGCTGAAAGGCATTTAAATGAATGTTCAACGCTGGACACTTGCTGAACATTGTGCAAGGTTAATCTTTGTGCTATACTTGTAGTCTTTTCGCTTGCTGAGCAGAGTGTTGATACACTGCAGCAGCGTGGACCAGTTGGACTGATGTGTGAGCAGGGCCAGAAGATAAGGCCTGTAGGCAGGAGCGCCTCGCGCCTAAGAAACAGGAGGATGCATCAGGGAAGAAAACTATGTGTCTGGGATGCGATAATGGGAAAGTTCTCACTTTGTTGAGGGCAAACAAGAGTTTCTGCTGAAGGTCGGGACACACTGATGTGACCTCAGGGTCAAGATATTCCATCCAATCCACCAGCAGACCCGAGGTCAGGCCGGACTTTGTCACCTCGGAGTTGCTTGCAAAGAGGATGGATTAATTTTGGTGTGGTCGCCAAGAAAATATCCATTCACCAAATTACAACGTAGAAAACTGAAACACTGCGCTTACTTGGTATTTGCATCCGGTTCTTTCTTCACGACTGCATCCTCGCTTTCTCGCAATAGCAAAGAAATAACCATGGCAACGGGGACGGATGTCCCGTTCTGGGTGCTGGCAGTCATCAAAAGACACAACAGCTCTTCCAAATATGGAGACTTGGCTTCCATCAGCCCTTGTAAAACTGAAAGATGTGAGATACAACAAAAAGTTGAGTACAAGGACAAAAGAAAACAAAATATTGTCAAATTGATATGACAATATGAATTGATTGATATCACCTTTTTCAATGAGCTCCGACTCTGCATTGCATCTCTCTTTGGCCTTCAGCATGGCTATGAGGGCTCTGATGTGCACCTCAGTGTCGCTATGATAGGCAAATGCCTCAGCCAAATGTAGGAAGCCTGAACGTACTGACAAAAGAAGAAATAGCTGAATAAATAAATAAACAAATACATACATAAATAAATCTAGATGCATACTTAAATAAATACAAAAATATATAAATACATAATTAAATAGATGAAAAATAAATACATCAATAAATAAATATTGGTGAGTCGTTTAGCCAATTGGTGTGCGATGTGATTTTTTTGCCCCATTTCAAATATGTGCGCTGACTAAATAAAGGTTGCGAAACACTGGCCTATTGATTTCTTTTAAATCATATGGCACTTACAGACAGACACAGAAACAATTTACACTGTCGCTCTGTGTGAACCAAACCTACCTTTAGTGGCTCATTCAAAAAAAAAAAAAAAAAAAAAAAAAATATTCAGCATCTCACTCACCATCGTTGTGACGATGTGTGAGAGAATTTTGGCCAATGAAAGATTTGAGCAGAGTCTTCAATGGGCCCGCCTCCATGGAGGGATTGTCGAGCCAGATGAGCATCTCAACGTTGACTTTGAGGTATAAAGAAGCGAAGGAAACGTCCTGGGGAACTAGACGCTGAGGGTAGAATAAAACGTCAACACAACAGGGTAGAAAATGGAATAGGAAAAAGTTGATTAGCATGTTCTGCACACCTGGTAAAGATGAAGCTGGCGCATGAGCGGGCAAGAGAGGGCGTGGTTGCGGTGCATGGACAGAACAATGGGCCCGGCATGGGTCGAGGTTAGCAAGGCGGCAATGCCTTGAAGGAGACGAAGAGGCAATTCGGCTTGTTGAACTTGACCCTGTTTAGCAAGCATCAGATCTTTGGCCAAAGCCTGCTGTAAGGCTAACGAGAGCTGGGTGGGGGGCGGGCCGGGCCACCGTGGCTCTGCCTTCAATGGGAATATCTGCGGAAGAACAAGTCAAATGAGTCGGACTTGTGCTGAGTAAATGACAAAGATATGAGCAGAATTGTTTCTTTAATTGTGGGGTATTCTTTTTGACAAATTATGTCACAAAATCTGTGATTTATTGCCACATTTAAAATATTTTGACCCGAGGAATGTGCTGTCAATCTGCAAATATTTGACATCGGTCATTCACTGCCATTCCAAAATGTATTCGGGAATTGAAAGGTGTGACGTGGAGCGCCATTCCCGATTTAGTCTGGGTTTTGGTTTTTCTTGCGGGGATGCTGATAAAGGGCTGGTCACCAAGGGGCAAAATTCAATATTCTGTGGGTCCTAGAATTCGAGTGACAGTGACAAAAACCCTGGCACTGGAGTGGATGCATTTTTGCACATCGTCTGGCAGTGAATGAGTTAATATTTATTTATCTTTGAGTATGGCTACCATCTAATACAGAAGTAAACTTGTATGACTGTTTTTCTTGACCGTGCTTGGGGGTTGGTCTCATTCTAATTGTGTTAATAAGATGCCTATTTCCTAGTACGCAAGTCCTACCCGCAGCATCAAGCCTGTAAGGTCATCATCAGGCCCGACCGCAGGGAGCTGCGTGGCCGCTCTCATCTTCACCGAACCGTGAGACGTTTCCACTGCAACTTTAGATTTACTTGGTTCGGACGCATCTGTGGGAAGGAATCATCAGTATTTTCCCATTTGATTTTACCAGTGACTTCCATTCAAATCAGATATTGTGAGTCAAAATTGTCTCTGGGGGAAATAAGATCAAACCGTCTGACCTCTCTGAGGTGGAAGGAAGGAGCTCAGCAATCTATGGAAAGCATGCCCCCCGGTGGCTCCTCGCTCATGCTGCACTTCCACCAAATGGGCCATGTAATCTGCCGCAGACGAAATACAAAGTTAGCTCATTTAGACAAGCACAATATCAAATGATAGTTAAAGTGCAGCATACTCTTACCTTTGTCCATAATGTTCTGCTCGAGTGCCCGTGGTTCAACAGTGACGGCCTGGTCCAAGTACTGCAGCAATTTACTCATGCTTGAGACGGGAATTCCAAAGGATTGTACAAACAGCAGCAATTGCTCAGGCTCCAGGTCTTGCAAAGCTGAAGTTGAAAAAGTATAACAAGGATAAAATATGTATTGAAAACAAATGTCATTGAGAAAAGCAGCTCCTTAATGTGTTCAAAAGCATTACCTGCATCCACCAATCGAGGCACCTCAGAGCGAATCATCCTCAGTTTCAACCAATCGGGCAACAGTAGGGCTTCCTCTGACGTGTCCACCAGGAAAGCAGTCGGCAATGGTTTCTTGTCGGGGAACCAAATGTCCAAAAGACAATAGAAGTCACTTTCTCCTGCAGTGTTGACATAGAAAAGCACAAAAAATGGACACAGGAAAGAATAGGACAGTCCTATTTCAACCGGAATGTAAAAAATGCTTCTTCTACCTTCGATGCATTTGAATTATTTTCTTTGTTTCTCTCTCTCTCTCTCTATATATATATATATATATATATATATATATATATATATATATATATATATATATATATATATATATATATATATATATATATATATATTCCTTATCCATTCACATACAAGCATGCTCGCCAACGTAATTTTATTCATGAACTACCTTTAGGCGGACCCAGAGTAAGAAGGATGACCATCGCATGGACCACAAGGATGTGCATGGTAGCTGTCTCGCCTGTAGTCCAGCGCAGAAACACCTGATCTTGAGATTCAGACTAAAATAAAGAAATACAATAGATTCAACACTATGTCAAGTGCCAAAGATTAAACTTCACGAGCGGGGTCGGAGGTGGCTTGTACCCAGCTGTAAAGATCCTCGCCATCTTTGGTCTTTCTCATCCTTCTGATGTAAGCGGAGAAGATGGAGAGGAAAGAGCCGAGGACAGCCTCCGACTCGGGTCTGCAGGAGTGCTTGGAGAAAAGATTGTTCATAATGGTGGAGCGCTCCACAATCAGTCGGGCCACATCCTGTGGAAGAACAAGATGTGAAAAAGCACAATTGGATTGGATTAGATTTTATTAGTCTCGTAGTGGAGAAATTTACATTTCGCAGCAGCAAAGTGAGGAAAGCATACCTGCTAACTTCTGAAACCAGAAAAGCCTACTAATAGGTTACTGCGCAATAAGCTGCCTGCATTTCCGCTTCTTAGCATTTTTTTATCATTTAAAATAATGTACGGTGGACTCCAACTTTTATACGGGATTTGTAATCATTTATACGAGCAGCTATCAGCCAAGGTTGACAGGTATGAAACTCAAACTTGCATCATTTTCACCTTTTCTTGAGCAAAGTATAACTCCTGGAAATGCTTGGGAGTATTCCTCACGAAACGACTGTAGTTTTTTTATTTTTCTCCGGCAGATGCCATTACACGACAATGATGAAAAACGACGCTAAATAACAAATAATGTGACACAAAAGACACCACCAGTCATTGAGTCTTAAGCAAATTCTGCACCCTCTTTGTTGTATGAAGCAATTCTAGATGAAAGAGGAGCGGATCAAAGCATCCTTTTCACCAGTGGATAAGGGACATCATGATGAAATGTGCATGTCTGCTACAAGCTAAATGTTGAAAGCAAACACGAAAGCTGTAGCATCCATTGACGAAAAGAGACTGTCTTACAAACCCCCCATGTAAATCCACTTTAATTCCAAGCTGCGACAGTTCCACATAGGCATCGGCGCTAGGCGCTGACGCTCCTTTCGCCAATGTGGACTGAAATATTGAGAAGGGTGAGGAAGATGAGAAGAGATTTTTGATGACTGAATGATTACCAGAGCCAGGTCGTTGTGAGAAGCTTGCTCCTCCACTGGTGCATACTGTGAGAGGTAGATGAGATAGGCGCTGATGGTTTGAGGATCGGTCTCCATGTGTATGGCCTTGGTTGGACGAAACAAAAGGTGAAAGCTTTGAAAATGGAAGCTCCTCGGTATTTCCATGTTTTTAGTACGCACCTGCTGCAGGGCGGTGGACGTCATGGCTCGGACGCTGTCGAACATTGGGAGCTTGGGGAGGTCCTGGAGCAACCATTGGTAGCCCGGCAAGAGCTCAGCATCTGCGGAGTCCTCTTCCATGGGCTGCTCGCGTTCCTCGCCGTCTTTCAGACCTCCTTCGGTTAGCACCAGTGACAAGCCCTGGATACATGTGCAGATTAAACGGTCAAATATGGTTTGAAGCATAATGAGAAGTGAGCCAATGGGAGCAGAAATACCTTCATTGCCAGGACTCTGGAAGCAACCTGAGAGGAGCTGAGACGACGCAGGAAGTAATCCAAAACTTCGCAGGTGGTCTGCTCATCAGCTTTCGGACCAAGCAAAAGATCCTGAAGCCGTCCAAGGAGCTGCCTTTGTTTTTGCTGTCTCTGTTTGTCAATAAACTACACTTAATATTGGATATAAAGATCCAAACAAGAACAAAAAAGTCATCATGAAAATACTTGTCTTCTCCTGGCTTTTTGTTCTTTGCTCCCTCCTTCGTCGTCATCGTCTATAAGCACGCTGTCATCCGCAGCGTCGTGCAGCAGGAATTCGCATAGGCACTGCACGGGAAGCACATCTAAGGAGCCCTCGCTGGACTGGACGAGATCAGCCAACCAGGGCATGGATTGGGACGAAGCCTGTACAAGAAAGTTGTATCACCCAGGCAGCAATTCACGTTCCTTGTATTGATATTATGCCAATAATTTTTGTAATTGTTTTTGATAATGGCAGATAATAAATATTTTCCATTGCGTCGTTGTGTTACTTTCATTGCACCCGAACCTCATCGCTACTTACCTGTCTCTGTATTATGTTGAGTAAAAAGTCCGGATTCCGGCTACGGCATAGGAGATGGCCGAGGCGTAGGGACTGGTTAAGGGTCTTCACTTGTTCCTGGACTTGAGGTGGAGGTCGACGAGGCGGACCCCTGAGCACAAAACAAAATTCGTCAACGTTAACACACTGATGATGCCGTCGGTTGGGTGATTCTTACTGTGGGTCCAGACTCGTGAGCTGGGAAAGCAACAGGCTGTTGTTCTCTGTGATGGTCTGTTTTGTGGAGGCGGCGGCCAAGTGGCTTTCGAAGGCCAGGATCTCCTGCTTCTCACGCTGCGAGATCTGCAGCTCACGACCAATCATCTCCGTCTTTGTGTCGTCGTCCGCCACGGTGCAAGGCGGGTATGTGTAGTTGCTGCGGAAGCATGAATGATTATAGTGTGGGCTTTAAAATCATATTTTTTAGGGGAGAAGCACCTACTTGGTCATAACCATCTCCATCAGCATTTTAAGGGTAGGGTAGCCATCCCAAGCAGTCAAGCCTGCAGAAGAAATGATAATAGTTCACATTGAATCAATTAGCTAGATAGTTCGATCAGCTATTTATTTTGAAAAGTTTTATGACCTAGTTAAATAATGAAACGCCTCTTGAGGTGTTCAAGGACATGTGTTCCAATACATTTGCCAATAGATAAGGGGAAAAAAATGACACGGCACAGTACCTATTTTCTGTGGATTGAACGCAGCTACCACCAGTAGCAGAAGCCATGCTTTCCAATATAGGGTGGATATAGCCAAATTCGGTGGCTGGTACCTTTAAAAGTATGGAGACATTTGTTATTATTGAACAAACATTGGCGACGTGTGAGTGCTTTAAAAATCAAATCACGTACCCTGCAGGCAGCTGAATATTTTCTGGGTGATGATATGTGCACAGATTGAGCACGGCGTCAATGAGCTGGATCCGCTCGACAACCAAAACGTCCAGATCTGGTTGACAAGAAGAGAAAATGCCCACAATGTGATGGTTTACAAAGAAAAGACACTATGTACAAATGACATTTTAACAATGAATGCTTTAGTCTCCAAATTACCCGCCCAACGTCAAGAATGAAATTAAACAGAAAAAAATCTTTTGCGGTCTTCCCATTTCTGAAAATACATAACGGCACCAAAAGACCCATGCCATGAAATGCGAGGTTTGGTGAAGAACCGGAACTATTTTCATCCATGTTGCGGCTTAGAATTGAAGCGGATTTACGTGGGACAGGAGATATGAGACAGTCTCTTTTCGTCAATGGATGTGACGGCTTTGTGTTTACTTTCAACATTTAGCTTGTAGCAGACATGCACATTTCACCATGACATCCCTGCACCACTGGTGAAAAAGACACTTTGATCCTCACCTCTTTCTTCTCGAACTTCTTGATACAACAAAGATGGCGTAGAAAACTGCTCAAGATTGAATGACAGTGTCATTTGTGTTGTCACGTTATTCGTTACTTTTTTTTTGTTGAATCGCGAGAGTGGCTGCCTTTACAGCAAGTACTGGATTTTGTTTTTCTATTTCTTCCTTTCCTTTCCTCTTACTTTCAACACTTTGCTGATGTGTAATGTAAATTTCTCCACTGCGAGACTAATAAAGGCTAATCCAATCCAATCAAAAAATTAGCGTTAGTTTACAAATTTAGCTCAATGCTGTGAAGTGGTGACAGCAGGTGAATATTTATTGTGTCTTTTCGCCACACACACACGCAGTGTAGTGTATGAAGTGCTGCCTCCATGAGTGAAAATAATTTTATTGTCTTTAAAGGACGACTCATTTTTTTCCTCTTCAATCTGTGCAGCGTTACTGCAAATAAAAGCCACTAGTCCAAGTTTCATGTTGTCATGGTAACAAAAGCCAAACTCACCAATGGTCCAATTTACATGGGCTGAGTTATACAGTAAATGGAAATGGAAAACACCCTGACAACTATTTGAAATTGTGAACAAAATCCACAGTTCATCGCCTTTTAAATTTAAGAGTTAAATGGTAACTCCTCACCGTCAGATTGAACGCCAGCAGCCCTCTTAACCAGGTGATCGGCGAGCTCCATGGCATCTGCCGGACCCAGCGGCAGGTCGCGTGATAGCCCGATAACCAGGATACGCATGAGCGTGTCTTCCAGGAGGGGCACCTCAGAGCAGAGGCGCAGGAAAAAACTAAGGAGCAGGAAAGACATCTTTAGTCGAACGCAACCCAATCAACAGATGACCCTTTTACGACTTAACTCACTTCCTGTCGCTCTCTGGCGGCCAGTTGTCCCACTTGTAGTAGGTCTCGGGTTGCTCCGTGAAAAGCACTTTGTGAAGGCTGTGGAGTGAAGAAAGTGGAGTTGGGAAATTTGAAATGCAAGTTTTTCCCAACGAGAACCAAGCTGTGAGACATCATCAATATCCACCAGTGCACGTAGTCTTTGGCGCCCACTTTGCTGATGGTGGGAACCACCGTGTGAAGCCACCACACCGCATCCCTCTGGATGGAGGCAATCTGATTCTGGAAGGACCTCAGGACCTCCAGGTCTAAAACACAAACAGACCAATTTTTTTGGAGACATTCATGTCCATTTTTTGAAATTCTGTAACTTTTTGGGGGAGAGGGCCCCCATTATAATGCAAATAACTCACTCTTCTTCTCGCCTTTGTCCCACGCAATGCCGGCTTCTTTGACTTGAGCTGTGATCCCCAACATCATAGAGACGGTCAGCAAATCAGTGACTTGGATGACAAATCGCTCCTAGAGAGAGAAAACTAAGTTAAACTAAGGATCTTGAGAAGAAAGCAGGGCCAAGATCCTGATAGAGAATAGACAGAAAAGAAGTTATCATATTTAAAAGTTTCATGCCGCCGAACACAAGGCCCACAATGGAAGCACAGAAAATCTGGGCTCAATCTGAGGCGAACACACACAGCCTGTTAAACTGTCATCCTCAGGTAGGAGATCTGGCCTTAGACATAATTTAGGACTTGGTAAACTCCTTCACAGGAAGAGGTCATTAGCCAGGTTACAAATAGAAAGGACAACCAATTAAAATTTCTATGTCCTGTTGTTTTACAGTTGTTGGTGCATGAGGTGTGGTATTCAAATCAAGAAGATTGTTTTACTAATGCATCACTCAAATTTGCATATAATCTCAATAAATAGCTTGGCAGAGGGCTGCAGAAGTTAGGCGTCGGTCATGAATTGCTGCGTCCCCTGCCGGCAGTAAAAGACAATCTTCTTGTGTTGGAGCCTTTGTTCAGTGCCCAGCGAATATCTCTAACAGATCCTTACTTTAAATTCCATGTCCACATAGGTGGGCTCCTTCCTCTCTTGCATCAAACCAAAGCAGAAGGATTGGAAATTGATTTCGTGTTTGGTCTGTTTGATGATCTCCCTCAAAAGGGCCCGCGAGGCTCGGAGGTAGTCGTCCTTGTTGGTGAGCAGATCCTGGAAGACCATCGCGAGGAACTACACACAAAATATATATATTTACAACCATCTTCGAAGATGTCAGTAAAATGAATTTCAATTTTTAAATCAAATCACCTTTGGCGCCTGCTCGGGGCTGTGTTGCAGCAACGTGTGAAGAACCTGCATGTTGTTGGGATTCCTGGCATTGGACAACTCATTGAAGATGACCAACTTGACCATTGTGGCAAGGTTGTCTCTGTGTGCATTGAGAAGCTCCCTGGCCAGGAAACAATTATCAGAAAGTCTCAATTAAAACCATTTTTCAGACTTCAAGGTACCAAGACCAAGATGACGCTCGAGTAGACAGCCATCAGCAAGTGCACTCAGGAGCCTTGCTTTTTTCAAGATGTTGTGTGTCAAGTGGAATGGATTGTTTTTTTCAGCATTTTTGGCCACGTCATTCATCAAGGAGGCGACTCTGCTGAGCGGTTGCGTCCTTTCATCAGCACGCATATGCCAGCACTGTTTTTGATTTGCGAGGAATGTCAGTGCCATTTGACTGTCATCGCTGCGCACCTGTGGAGCGATTGTGCTTTTTATGCGCCCGTAATGTGCAGCATTTTCACAGCCCCGCTTTGTTCAGCGGAAAGGTTGGTGCTGTTGGACAGTCTGGCTGACTGGATGCATGGCTTGAGGAGCCCGCTATGAGAAGAAAGGAGCGGCAGCGCAGAGCGCCGATGCGTGTGTGGAACTGTCGTGGCTTGGAAAGGGCGCGGAAAATCCTACTGGACCCTCCCCCCACCACCTTTTCCAGCTACTCCCCTAAGGGAGACGCTACCGATCCATGCGCACCAAATCCAGCAGACATTTAAACAGCTTCTTCCCCCAGGCCATTAACTCTCTAAACAGTAACCCAAACAGAACAGTATATTGCCTCCATTTTTATGATGATACTAACTTTGCTGCTGTGAAATGTAAATTACATACATTTCATACAAGAAAGAAGGTGCAAAAAGTGTTTTTAAAACACAATGATTTTTTGTGCCTTATTTTTTGTTGTTGTTTTGAATTCAAGATGGCGCTGTAAGAGTGGCTGCCTTTAGAGCAGGTCCTGTATTTAGTTTCACTTTGTTTTCCTTTATTTGTTCTCTCTTATTTTCATCGCTTTGCTGCTGTGAAATGTAAATGTCTCCATTGAGAGACTACAACAGGCTAATCCAATCCAATCTTGTGGTTCACCTTGCTCAGTAGCACCCTGACATACAAGTCAAATTTGTTCCATGATTACAATTGTACAACTATTTTATATCGCTCCCCACTAAGCACCCTCCCTAAAAATGATTAAATAAATGATTAAAACAAAAGTCAAAAGTAGGAAGACTGGTAACTCTAAAAGTGTACACAGACCTGACACAGAGCATATAGTGGTTGAGAAGCACTTTGGGCTTGAGGCGGATTTTGATCAGGTTGGAAATAACTTCCATATCATCCGCTCCATGCGTGTTGCAGTTCATACACAGGGACATGAGGAGGTCCTGCGCCGGCCGAGTCAACTGTACACAAAGGGCAGAAATGAAAGATACAACATTGTTATATTTGCTCTTGTACATTTTAAAACAACAGATAAATTGTGTTTAGAGGTACTGTAATTTTAAAATGGAACCAATGTCGTAAGTCTCATAATTAAAAGTCACACTAATAATTCTTGGTTGTCGTTTTATGACAGCGTCATTTTTCATATGCTGTAACTTTTTACAGTTTTTATCACGGTTAATATATTGTAAAAAAATAACAGATGGCTTGACAAGCTATCATCAAAGTATTATTGTTGACAAGGAGCAGTTTTACAAATTGACCACGATGTCCCCCAAACAATGTCATCCAACTAATTTGGATCACAACTACAACAGCTGCCCTCACCTTGGGGTTCTGCAGCCACATCTCCAGTCTCTGCACGGCCATCAGTCGAGCCTCTTTGTAGCCGCACGTGGCGGTCAGCAGGCGGAGTAGATTGCGTGACACGTTGTCCATAGGCTGTCGGCGGTTTAGCTGATCACGCAGGACATCCAGCACGTAGTCCTCAACGCTCTCTGCGAGTTCCTCATACCTGCGATGAGACAGACAGTGAGCCTTGAAAACCCCACCAAACCAACTCTTATTCAATTCTAATGAAGCCTCGACAAGTTTTTACTACCGTGGCATAACCTGCCCTTCATCCTCTGGACTAAGTTTTTCCTCCGCTATTAGTAATTCCGCTCGGCTGTCATCCTCATCGGGAGTTGATGGATGAGGGCTGCTACCTAGAATAAAAACAGGAGTTTATGGATTTTCCTGGTATGTAAGATAATTAAAAAAAAGGCACAGCATTTGGGCTATACCAGCACTGAGATCTCCGGCGGTTCGGCCTGTGTCAGCCTGCAGCAGCATGCTTTTAGGGGGCATCTTGGTGCTGAAAGCCGTTTGAATGTTGTCCACAAAGTTCTTGCAGTGAGAGCTGTCCACCCAGATTCTTTCTCCCAAGGAGTCCTCAATGTACACCTGAAAAATTACCATTTTATATTGAGAACCGGCACGTCAGATTTTGGATTAAAAATTAAGACAGTGGCCTCATTTATGGATAAGTGTAGGCTGTTTTTTTCTTTTATTGTCCTCTGAGTGCATAACTAAAATAACATCGTCTGGATATGTGTATGCATTTTTCAGGGTGCCATTCTCACTTTGACAAAAATCTCTGGCCAGTTCTCATCCTCTTCGTATGCGGCCATCAGCAGATTGCAGGCCAGAACAGAAACCAGGGAGTTTCCCTTGGCTTTAAAATTAATGGAAGCGTCTCGACGCAGAAGGCTGCACAAGGCCTACGCACGCAAATTTGAAACCAAGGAAAGAAAAATCATCAATGTTAATGTTTAACAATGTGTAGATGAACAAATCAAACGGATACCTCTATAATTCCTTCTGTAGCGAAAATGTTTGGTTTGATCTTGGCCAGGAACATGAGACTGAGATACAGTGTGATGTCCGGCTTGGCTCGGTTCATCTTGAGTTGCTTTACTGCGCCGCACAGCAATCCCTCGACGCGCTCATCGTTGCCCTCCGACTCGGCTAACTCAATGTCGTCCAGCAGAAGTGCTGGTGATACTAAAAAATAATAATTAGAATTAATTCAACAACAAAGTTTACTTAAGGCTATTCAAGAAGCATTGCTCTTAAGTGGCGCAATCCAGACAATCATCATGGTGAGTAAACACATTTGAACGCCTCCCGCAAATGTGAATAAAAGTATGATTTCTGCCAATGTAAGCGTCCCTTTAGTGCAATTGTGATATTGTACCTACTGATGAAATCCAGCCTTGTATTTATTTAACAATACTTACCTTCGATTGGAATAACTGATGGTTCCTTAATGGAAGGTGATATCGCTCTCTTGTCTGCAGCGGCAACATCAGCGAGACGTCCCAGGGCACTGACCGGGGGCGTGGTGGAAAGCTTGGGCCGCTTGGCAAGGCTGGACAGACCTGATGAGGACGGGAGGGTCGAGGAAGTCTCTCTCTTGCGGTCGGCAGGTAGAACGGTGGTTGCCGGCTTCAAGAGGACAGCGGGAGCTTTGGATTCGCCACCTTGGCTCTTTGAGCCCAGCGCAATGAAGTCGCCAGGTGGAGGGTGGCCTGGGACAATATAAAGAATTCAGTTTACATTAACATTTTGACAGAACTCTACCCAAAGTAAATTGCGACCAATTGCTTTATGCATTGTTGTCTCGTTTGATTTATCATCTGAAGGAACATTTTCACAATAAGATTGCCAGCACATGACATTTAGTTTCATTCGTGTAGCTTACCTGATGTTTTTGCAGCACTGGGGCGCCGCTGAGCTGTTGGCTTTGGCCGATTCATCACGACAGCGTGTTTCAAATGATAGTAAGTGACCCCGCGTCATATATTTGGATGCTGTACCTACCTGTCACAAAAGGAGAAATTAGTACGGTGAGTTTAATGTCAGCTGCTGATCACGCATTCAACAAGCTAGTGGGGTCCCAGACAACGTAGTAACGTCTTCTTAATAAGATGGGCAGGTCGTTCAGTATTCGGTCGCAAATTACATCTGTAATCGCTAAAAAAAAACATTTACAACAACGAGCTAAGGCGGCTAACTCACCGCTCCAGGGAGACCGGTGACAACTTCCGATGAAACTGAACAGGTTTTGAAAATTGAATCCAGAACAATGTATAACATTCACAAAATGCTGATGATTGGTATCACATTGTTTGTTGAAGTTGTCGCTAAATGACAAAAATGTTACTGATGGGTAAACCCAGTGTACAATGGCGTCTTCCTCGGTACGCTAAACATGGACGGTTAATAGCATGACATTGCCACGCTGCCTTCTAGCGGCAGGAATATTAACTGCGGAATCCAGTACATATACTTTATGAACGTCTTGATAGACACCGCATAGGATGTTATTTATTTATTTAGCAAAATAGGTTCACAGCTACGTACTATATTTAGTATATTTCCGTTTTGAAGAAAACAAATTATCATTTTACTTAAACATATACATGTGCATGTACTAATAAACACGAACATTCCACAGCTGAATGTCAATAGGTCATACACTAATTATTAAAGTAAAATATCAAATAACAAATCTTCCTGTTCGAGAAAGGGGCATCATTAGATTATGATGAGGAAGTGGAGGAGGATTACTTTCAATGTTTAGAAGTGATTGTAATGCAGAACGATGCAATTTAGGAATACAACAAATCAGTTTAGCACAAGTAAAAATGTTTTGTATTAGTTCAAAAACAGGAGTATGCATTTTTTTCTTTTTAGAATCATCGGTTAAACCGGTTCCCCGATTTATTATGAATTTCAATGTGAACCTATTTTAACTATAACAAGGTAATCAAGTAATATAGCAAATACTATCATTTAGCTTAGTTCAATTCAATTCCGCGAAGTAAGCAGTGGGTGGCAGCGTCGACATGCCACTTGAATTGGAAGTGCCATATCATTCATGTAACTCGTAATGCTAAATGTTGGACACTTGTCTGAATTAAGTACTGTATTTCCATCTTGTCAGAATAAACTCGCGATGTAATGACTGCTCTAATGTGTCCCTGCCCTGTAACTCTTGTCTTGGGACGCCATCAAGAATCTCAGAGCATATTTCAGCACTGTAAATAAATGAACTACAGTACTATGGCCTCGCGTCAGTTTCTGCCGTTGGTTGAATAGTATTAAATCAAAACCTTTTTTTTTTAAGTTACGTTTCCAGCTGGCAAAATGTTTTCATCTCTTTGGCATGCGTTCAATGGAATGTTCAGTGGTGTCATATGGGAACTTTAGTTATGATGATAGCTTTTGTATGTCTTAGCAACAAATATATAACAATGCCCAAACATCTGCACTGGGAAGATATGAGCTCAATGTTGTGAATGGTCAACATAAAGCCTGATTTGATTTGAAGTTGGAGGTGGTAGGGAAAGATCTCTCCCACACTCGAAGGCCTCTGGTGCCAGATCAGATATCCAAGCTAGTTGAAGAGAATGACTCAGTTAAAAAAAGGCACAGTGATTAGTGACTCCATGATACTTCCTGTAATCCAAAACTCCTCAGACCGCACAGCTCGCCACTCTTACGAAAATTTGAAACACACACCACTCCCTTGCATCTCTCTGATGAGCATGGGTAAATAAATTTAAAAAAAAAGCACACAATTTCATCCCATAAATGTATTTAGACTCAAAGTACTTTAAAAAAAATCCATGTTATTAGGTAAATTTTCATGTATTTGAGAGATGAAGACTCATATTTGGAAGGGCATTATAGGTAATCTTATGTGGTCATAATATAGATATAATTATATAAAATACGAACATGGATTTTAAATTACAATATATACATAACAAAATTCACAATATGCACACAACAAAATTTTGAATAAAACATCCCTAATAATTACAAAATAATGCTGCACTATGGTTATTAATAAATCCTTTTCTGAATGATGCCAGGCCCTATTTCCAAGTGATCAAGTTTGGTGTAGATCTGAAAAATACTTGCAACTGAACAGAAGTAATTCTTTGCGATTGATGAATGCTTTTGATCTGTTCTTAGAAAGCCCCATCGCGCACAGTCACAAGTAAACCTTCGGAGCTGAGATGCACTATTTGAGCTCTGTGTGGAGTTTTTGACAGAGCCGAGCAACTCATTTTGATTACATGACATCAAAATGACTCAATAGTTGTTATGAAATATCTCAAGGTGCAATCTTAGGTCTACTCGACTTCATTATGTTACTGCTGTTTTTTGAGAATTTAACATTCATACTGTACATAACACACTGATTCATTGTATTTTCACATCATGCCTTTTATCAAGCATCTTCATCTTTATTAAGTTCACAGTTGCTTATTCTGTAGCCACATGGGGACATAAGCCGGTCGCAAGCCCGTCTATATACAGAGGGTTTTGTCAGGATGGGTATCCGACATAAAAGCTTGGGCAAAACAAACATGCGAATCAAACATCTGAAGATGGAGGACACTGTGGTGACCCCTGAAGGGAAAATCCAAAAAGAAGACTCGACTTTCACTGCAAAGGTTTTGATTGTATCTGAGTTATTATGAAACATAGTCCTTTAAATGGTAAAATCTCATTCCAGTATGGAATTTATCCAGAAGCACATTCTATTGGCTTCTTCCGATACTGCCCAAATATGCACGTTGGGTTTTCTGAAGTCAATAATAATAATAATAATAATAATAATAATAGGATTGGATTTGCCTTTATTAGTCTCACAGTGGAGAAATTTACATTTCTCATTAATCATTAATAATAGTACATTTCATTTATAAGCGCCTTTCAAAACTCTCAAAATTACTTTACTGTCACAGGATAAGTTTTTCTGTGGGTGAGCAGCAGCAGCCACGCGCGCCAGCGTTCACTCAGCCGGGAAGTAATGCAAATCGATCGAAAGCTGTCTATCTTGCTAGCTTCTTCTTCTTTTCCTTTCGGCTTTTCCCTTCAGGGGTCGCCACAGCGAATCAATGTCATCCATCTATCCCGGTTTTGTGCATCCTCTTCTCTCACATCTATCTTGCTAGCTAATAGATGGCCAGCTAGCTAGATAGCCATATAGCTAATAGATAGCCAACTAGATCTAATGTTGCTTTGAAAAGAGCTGACTCCCCCAACCCAGTTTTGAAATGAATGTGAATGGTTGTTTGTGTATATGTGCCCTGCAATTGGCTTGCAACCAATTCAAGCCTTGGTGTAAACCGCCTCTCACCACAAAAGTCATCTGGGACTTCAGATTTCAGATCACCCGCAACCCAAATGGGGACTAGTGTGAGAGAAAACAGATGAATGTCTAGTCTTTCTCACCAGATAATATCAACGTATGACATAACAACAAAACATTTTGTAGTAATTTTCCCAGTTTGTCATGGCAATAAATATGACAATTGAAGTTAAAATTTATGATCTAACATGCTGCGGGGGTCTCTCACATGGGTTATCCGAATGTTAGCCGAGAGCAACCAGATTAGAAAAATGAAAGCAAGTTGACTTATCTGATGATGTTCACAGGAGAAATGCAGTCTGGAGTCAACACGCATCTCCAGTGCTACGTGCTGAGCAGAACAACAAGCTTAGCCATTGACTCACTGGCTATTAAACATGACAGCATTTTAAATCACAAGTTAAGTGGCAGCAGGTGAAAGATCTGCGAGCATGTGTGCCTGCTAAGAATCAACGAGGGAGTGAGTCTTGTGTGCGATTCCACTTAGTCACACACGGACGGACCAGTGGTGGGAGTTCAAGAACGTGTCAAGTGAATTCTGAAATGTGTTTCTAAATCCACAATACATGTTTGAGGATAATGGCTGGAAACATGTCAAATAAACTATACAGTACTCTATTCGTACTCGAATGGGTTTTCCTGATCTATTGGGTGTGGCTAAAACAGGGCGTAGTGACAGAATCGGGGCCCCAGCGTGAGTCACCCCGTCCCAACTATTTAAGAACTTGAGCATCTTTATTAGGATCAACAGGCACTTTTGAGTGCCACGTTGTGAACCATACATGCATGAAGAACAATTTAGGGACACCGTTTACACCATGCCCAATTGGTGTTTCTCCCTGCTTAAGCCACTAGTACTATTTAGTGTAAACACTAAACTCACGTTACACCTTAACTCTGCTACAGTGTGAAATCTAGTGGAGCAAAAACTGTAACGTGTGTATTCTGGATCAGGGTGCTTAACTTAAAATGTGTCTACTCCAGTGCCAGGGTTTTAGTCATTTTCAGTCAAATTGCAGGATCCACAGAATATTGAGTTTTGGGACTACGCAAACATTCAATGCAGCGTACGAAATCTTAGACTTTCTTCGTCCATCAGAAAAAAAAATCCTAAATTATATGGGTTGGGAGTTATCTGAGCTTGAAATGGGGGTGACTGTACAAAAGGAATATGCTACCCCCTTATGGGAGGGGTTAGAATTATCTGCAACCCCGCAAGAAGAAACAAAACACGAACAAATTCGGTCATGGTGCTCAAAGTCAGGCTTTTCCATTCGGGAATGGCAGTGAATGAGGTAAGAGTGAATGGCCCCATTTTTGCTTTTTTTAAAAATACATTTTTACTTTAAACACAGTTTGTTTAATCGCTGAGCAAAAATAACTTGTGACTGCAGCGGGCCCAATAAGAACAATCCTGTGACTGCCGCTGCCCTGCATACTTTCCTCCGGAATGGAATGTTGCTGCTCCAGGCAAGCTTCACTTAACCCCCCCCCCCCCCCCCCCCGCCTCAATCACCCCGCTCCACATCCCCTTCCCCGCTTGTTGTTGCGCAAAATTGCTATTTAATATTTTATTTAACTTCAAAAGTAAACGTTTTCTTCGACCAGATTAAGACTTTTTTTCTCCGCTAGAAAAACAGACTTTTCTATTTTTGGCTTCCCCCCTCGCGGCGCTGACGTCAGCATTAAGATATTTTCATGAATGGAGGGGGCGGTCATGAGGACGCGGTGACGTCAGTGCCCGCGGAAGCGGGAGCGTGGAATGTTAGTAACATTGTTGTTGTTTTGGGGTGAATTGAGTTAGCAGGACGCTCCGCTCGCAGGCTGGCTGAGTCGCCGTCTGCCCGACTCAGCAAAGCGGCTTCGGCGGCCTCGTTATCCCTGGGTGAGTTCGGTTCCCACCTAACCGGACATATAAAAAAATCTATTTTTTTGTTTATATTTTATTTTTCTGCGCATTACAATCCACGGGGATCCACGCGCACCCAGACAGGTGAGTTTGTTTAATTTAAAACAAGTTTGGATTTGTCGCGAAAGTGCGGAAGTAAAAAAAAAAAAACAACAGTTTAAGTCGACACGTGTAAAATAAACGGTGGCTAAAAACGGCTTACTCGAGAGTTTTGCGGTTACGTTGAAATAAACAGACATTCGGAGTGAAAGGTGAAGGCTTTTAAAAGTAGCTGAAGTGAGCGCGTGCATTCGAATCAAACATTAAAAGTAGTAGTAGTACAAATGTAATTAAAATAATGTCACATGAATGATTGTATTATGACATTGATGATTATTTTTGAACGAAACTGACGCGATGAGTCTGTAAAAATCATTGTACCGCACTTCTGTTTTCATATTGGATGCAGCGTAAAAATAAAAACAGCCCAAATCCCAGCCTGCTTTTGACATCGGAATACAACACGTGGTGTACATTTTCGACTTGTAGGACAAAGGGCAGCATAAATCGTTAGACCACCGGTACTGGCAAGGCTTGGGGAAAAGGGTGGCATATACCTGGATCAATAATACCTTTTTTACCAGGCGCAAAAAAACAAAATAAGTATTGTGATGTGATTTTAGTGTCGACCCGCAAAATTATGCACTTGTAATAAATCAGGAAGAATCAGAATCAGAAAGCCACAATGGTGGACATTTGCAATCTACAGCAGCAAAATTAACAGATGTGGGAGGGTGTCAAAGATCAAACAAAGTCTATGCACAAAAGAAAATGTCAGGAGACTGTAATGTACAAGTGCACAAAAAGTATCTGTACATTGTGCAAAGTATAAAAATATCTAAAAGTAAAAATACCATATTTGATATACCTAACAGTATTGACTCGATAAGTGTTGACTTTCTTTTAATGAGCGTATGAGCTCAGTTGAACTCTGACGCAACTCCAATTATGTGCGATCACGATTTGAGTCACTTCTTTCACTCTAAATGTCACCATTTTCAATCTGGTTCCGGGTGGGTGCACAGAATGTGGGAGTGGGCACTCTCATCTGTCATGAGGTGACCATGTGCCTCCATTGAAGCCCGTTCCGCCTCCCTTATCCTCCTGTTTTTTTTTCTATGAAGTCCCAGGGCTGACTCACTTCTTTTCCACTTGTGCGCTTGTTGCGTGAGCGTGATGAAGCACATGAAATCCAGACAAGGGGGATATGTATTTATATTGTCACCAGTCATTGACTACTTTTGCCCGGGATGAAACGCAAGCAGCAGAATGCAAAACGCTCATGTGGTGGTGGTTGGTGGAGTGTTGTGAAAGTGACATAGCTGCGGTGAGCAATGTGATGACTCACAGGGATGTTTGCTCTGATGTGTTTTTGCCCACTGGCTTTGAGGGAGAGAGGCGGATGATTGGCTATGCAAGCCTGCGATTTTACTCACTGGTAAACATCATTTACGCAGCCAATAATACGTTGGTCGGTTACACCTGCGCAATCGAATGTGATCAAAATGGCATAATTGCTCCAAAAAGACATTGCTGGCTTTGTTTCATAGTATGGTTTTCTGAAAACCATCAAATAAAAATATTGACGGTTGAATAATAAATCCAATTCAAATTGCAAAAATCTGTACTGACAGTTCAGATTTTCACATGTAATGAATACGAGACATATTGGAAGCATTTTCTTGTTTGTAAACCCTTCATTACAGTAACTTGAACAATCCGTTATTCATGACTTCTTCATATTGTTTCAGTCGCAGTGGCTCTCCAAGGAAAATGGTCGCAAAAGTTCACAGTTTGTTTGATATGTGATTGACTGATTCATGTTTACACCACAATGGTTTGGTAGATTTTGTTGATGTTGTCATATTAAAACGCTTAGAGTCAAAACTGTTGAGTATACTGTAATTGGAGTAGAGCAATAAATTGCTGTTTATACAAACCCGTGGTTCAGTTGCCACTTTTTAGCATCGGGCTAATCTATGTAACCAAATGTTTTTCTAATTCTTCAGATTTTTACTAATTGAGGATTTTGGGGTTGTTCTCAGATTACCAAACTGAAAAAAAAGAAAACCGTCATCGATATAATCAAAGATCGACCAATCTATCTAAACTATTTCAACAACTTTTTAAACTCACTAACTGCCAGACGTGCAAAAATGTGTCCATTCCAGGGTTTATGTCATTGTACTTGAAGGCCATCAATGAAAAGGTTTGTTCAGCCGTCAGCTGTACTTCTTTGAAGGTGTTGGACATTTCGCACCTCATCCGAAGAGCTTCGTCAGCGAACTAAAGTTGTGCTGGTAACTCTGGCCCATGATGCTAATGATGTGATACCGTCTACTATTTTTAAAGGAATTCTTGTCCATGTTAGCATGATGCTAATGAGTGGATACCAGAGCTAATGAGGCAATCAGAGCATACAATATTAGGGGTAATCAGACAGAACAAAAGAAGTCATCAGATTAGCGTCAGGGAGTAGTCTACTGTCCCCCAATTTTAGGGCAGTGACCTATCAGAGTAGAGGTCTGGGACCGCCACTACTGTCTATTAGGGATAGAGTTACCAGCACAACTTTAGTTCGCTGACGAAGCACTTCGGATGAGGAGTGAAACGTCCGACACCTTCAAAGAAGTACAGACGACGGCTGAAGAAACCTTTTCATAGATGGACCACTACTGTACGACTGAGAGACTACACATCTGTACTCATAGGCGTAACATGGGCCAAGATTATTAATTTGTCGGGATGTCATTGGGAATTCCTTGCTGGTTTGGATGGGTCTGAATCGCTGATGCACATTTTGCAACTTCCTGGTTCCACACCGAATGAGAATGCAAGCAGGAAGCACACATCCAGAATGCCTGAGCTTGTTGTTTTGGAGTGCACAGCGACTGCTAAACGTGAGCTTTTTGTCTGCTGTTATTCACACACGGCTTTTCCATGCGGGCTCATTTTCCCAGGGCTCGTTCTGCATTCTTGAAATTGTCTTTGGAATACAGCGCGTTCTCCACCCTTTCCGCACCAAAGATCTCCGGTGGTCATGCCAACCGTTGCTCGGGCTACTTTTCCTTCCTTTCTTGTGAAACAACGGGATTTTCCAGGAAACGTCAGATCGGGGAGGGTGCGATTCCCTGCCTGCCGCTTGGGGCTTTTAACAGTAAACAGCATGACTCACCGCTCGGCTATGCGCCACGTTTCCTTCACACCGGATCTCGGCGAATGTGCTGCGCTGGGTGAAAGAGAGTGGAATTTGCACATGTACAGGGTCTGTTGGATGAATTTCAACAGCCGCCTGGGAAGAAAAAAAAAAGAAAATAGAAAAGTGACAAAAGATTATCTGCAAAGGGGTGACTTCAAGTCTGCCCTATGAACAAGGAAATAGAAAGAAGGAAAACAAGGCGGTTGTGCGTTGTTTATTTTTGGAGAGGGCTTGGCCCTCCAGTTACCTGTCGCTACCTTGAACTTGACCAGATGCCTGAAAAAAAACATAATCAATGAACAATTTTCAAATATTGCTAGCACTGAAAAATCATGACAACATGCAAAGTGGATTAGCGTCAAAAGTGAACGTTTAACCACTTTATAGTAAATAAATAGTATGTATTTTTTTTTTTTTACTTTTCACTTTCATCACTGCCGGAACCAATGAAACCAATCGATGTGCAATTTGGATTTTTGCCCATGCAGGTTGTTTAACCTGCTCTCTTTATGTACATTAACTCATTCACTGCCAAATGATGTGCAAATGTGTCCACTCCAGTGCCAGGGTTTTTGTCATTTTCACTCCAATTGCAGGACCTACAGAATATTGAGTTTTAGGACTACATAAACATTCAATGCAGCGTTAGAAACCTTAGACTCTCTTCTTTCATCAGAAAAAAAAGAGTTAATTCCTAAATTATATGGGTCTGGAGTTATGTGAGCTTGAAATGGGGCGGCTGTCTAAAATACATACAATGCAATACATACATATTGGTTTATATGGTGCTTTAACAACAGCTAAAGCTGTAACAAAGAGCTAACATGGACAAAATGCAAAGTCTGCCCCCTTGTGGAAGGGAAAAAAAACATTACCAGAGGTCTGACCAGCGCTTTATCAGCACCCCACGCAAGAAAAAACAAAACCCGAACAAATTCGGGAATGGCGCTCCACGTCACACTTTTCAATTCCCGAATAAATTCAGCAATGGCAGTGAATGAGTTAATGAACAAAGTATCGTTTAAAGTATATGTGATGAAAGACATATAAGCGCAGGGGTAAAAAAAAAAAAAGTTTGGTCTTTTGTTGTTTGTCTTATTCGCAGACATGCGATGTGGGATTGTTTTTGAAAAACAAGAGGGGAAAAAATAGACCCGAGGTGTCCAAAAATACCCTAGAAAGCATCCATTACAAAGTGATGCTTCCGCCCAAAACAACGCGACACACGCTCTGCTCTCCACACCAGTCACGGCCTGCGTGTTCATTGCACGTATTGACTCGCCGCGCCATCTTTTATCTCCAACCCTGTGGCGACGAATCACTTTTGTCGCTTTGTTGCGGATGAGCCATTGCGTTATTCCAATACAATCGTTATTGCTGGGGATTTCTGAGGTAATGCAGTTAGGTGAGTTTAGGTTAAAAAAAGGCAAGAAAGAAGAAAATAAACTTTCCAGGATTGGATTGGATTTGCCTTTATTAGTCTCACAGTGGAGAAATTTACATTTCACAGCAGCAAAGTTATGAAAGAAATGAAAGAGAGATGCTGTTTGATCAGTTTCTCCCTATAGGAAATAATCCGTTCTGAAATTTAAAATTGTCACCTGTTATGAAATAGAATGAATTCTATTAAAGTCAACGTTCATGAAAAAGAAAGAAAATGAAATAATAAATAAATAAATAGCCATCACCTGCTGCTGTTTGGGTCGCGGCAGCAGCAGCAGCTTCAGTAGGAAAGCTCAGATTTCCCTCTCCCCAACCACTTCTTCCAGCTCTTCCAGGCGGATCCCGAGGCGTTCCCAGGCCAGCTGGGTGACATAGTCTTTCCAGCATGTCCTGGGTAATCCCTGGGGTCTTCTGCTCGTGGGATATGCCCGGAACACCTCACCAAGGAGGCATTTGTTCCGGTTTTGTTTTTTCGTGCCTGGGTGCCGATAAAGTGCTGGCCATGGCCTTTGGCAATGTTTTTTCCTTTCCACAAAGGGGAAGCATTTTCCCTTTTTCCCCATGTTAGCGCTTTGATCCAGCTTCAGCTGTTGTTAAAGCCCTACATAAACCAATATGGGGACGTGTCCACTCCAGTGCCAGGGCTTTTGTCATTTTCGCTTAAATTCCAGAGCCCACAGAATGTTGAGTTTTGGAACTGCATGGGCATTCAATGCAGTGTTGGAAACCTTGGACTCTCTTCTTTCATTAGGGGAGAAGAGTTAAATCCTGGACTGTATGAATCTGGAGATGTGGGGGCGGCTGTCGGGGGTGCAGTGCAATAAAGTCTCTTCCCACCTTCAAGTCCCATTTCAAAACCCCACCTATTTAAAATTGCATTTTCTGTGTAACTCTCTCCCTTGTTTCTATTTATAATTGTATTTTATTTATTGCATTCTATTTGTGATTGTATTTTATTTATTGTCGTACCTATGCTTGTCTGTGACTGTAAAGTGTCATTGAGAGCTTTGAAAGGCGCTTAAAATGTAATGTATTATTATTAATACATGCATATTGGTTTTGTGGAGCGCTTTAGCGGCGGCTGAGGGAGTAGCGGAGCGCTAACATGGAAAAGGTTGCCCCCTTGCGGAGAGGAGGGGACATTGCCAGAGGCCATGGCCAGTGCTTTATTGGCACCCAAGCATGAAAAAACAAAACCAGAACAAAATCGGAAATGGCGCTCTACGTCATACATTCCATTTTCGAGTACAATTTGTGAATGGCAGTGAATGAGTTAACAATATATAGCTGGCTCGCTATCTATCTAGCTCGCTGGCTATTAGCTATCAAGTGAGCTAGCTTTCTATCTATTTGAGTTACTTTCGGGTTGAGTGAATGCTGGCGCGTTTGGCTGCCGCTGCTCACCCACAGAAACATTTAGCCTGTGACTGTAAAGTGACCTTGAGAGTTGTGAAAGGCGCTTATAAATGAAATGTATTATTATTATTGCATGTTGGACAGCCGCTCTTATTTCAAGCTAATATAACTCCAGACCTGTATGATTTAGGAATTAACTAAGAGTGTCTAAATTTTCTAAAGCTGTATTGAATGTTTATGTAGTCCTAAAACTCAATATTCTGTGGGCCCTGGAATTCAAATGACAATGACAAAAACCCTGGCACTGGAGTGGACACATTTTTGCACATCGTCTGGCAATGAATGAATTAAAAAGATGTGTGAATTCACAGTTCTACTGTATATCAAAACATTTTTACAACCGAGCTCCTGGCATGTGCACACAGGCTACATTTGATTTGTTTGGGCACGTGAACTCCAGCAGACACATCGGAATTCCAGACGTTTTTTTACACTGCAATTGTTGTTTAACAAGTGAGGAAGAGTCTCACCCCCGGGCCCCCTCCTCTTTCCCCTTTCGCCGTTCCCTTGTAGTGGAGTACACGGCGGGAAATTTGCTCCGGTGAACATTTGCATGAGAGGCCTCCGACACATGTGTGTTTACTCAGGAATGTGGTTTTTGTTCTCAAAGTGAACCATCTGTTCTCTTTTTTTCCCCTCTTTGGAGGTATTTTCCCAGACTTGCCTTTGCAGAATGGCCTCTCACGAGTTGTTTTCTTGATTGCGTCTGTTGTACACCAGCGCCTGGGTTCTATCACGCGAGTTCTTGCGGAGGAAATGTTGGCATCTTGAACCTTAGAAAAACACAGAAATGCCTAAAGAATTTCAGAAAAAAAACAAGATCTTCGTTCTCGCGAGAGGCCTCCTTGTATAAAGAAAAGGGGCCTCCCGTACTGCCAACATGCAACACGTTCCCCTTAATCGTCAGAAGGAATATTCCCAGGGACCCCCGTGCTGACGCAATGAGACATTTTCCAACTACTTGCATATGAGGACTACTATATATAAATATGTAGACTTTGGTTATGCGGCTGGGTTGATGTCGTTAGAATCCCGAAACAGGGCTTAGTGGTTTACATTAATTAGTCATCCGTTTTAGCAGGCTAGAACACTTTGATGTTAGTCTCTATCCTATGAACTGAGATGTCGTATTGATCATTTCTCACAATAATTTTAAGAGATCACATGTACAACAGTCGCAGAAAATCCCAATTCCCTATCAGAATAAGTTGTAAATCATCTTTACCCATTGAGATGAATTTAATAAGTAGTATGTGATGGACCCACAAAAAGACAACTAAAATGTGTTCAGTGTGTTTTTAACTCATTCACTGCCATTCACAAATGTATTCAGGAATTGAAAATAAGACGTAGAACGCCATTCCCAAATTAGTTCAGTTTTGTTTTTTTCTTGCTTGGGAAATGCTGCCCCCTTCCACATGGGGGCAGCATTTCCTTTTTTCCATGTTAGCGCTTTATTCCACGTTCAGCTGTTGTTAAAGCACTATATAAACCAATATGTATGTATTGCATTGTTGTATTTTGGACAGCCACCCTCATTTCAAGCTCATATAACTACAGACCCATATAATTTAGGAATTAACTCTTTTTCCTTTTCTTCATTCTGACGAATGAACACAGTCTAAGGTTTCAAATGCTGTATAGAATGTTTATGTAGTCCGAAAACTCGATATTCTGTGGGCCCTGGAAATCAAGTGACAATGACAAAAACCCTGGCATTGGAGTAGACACATTTTTTGCATGTCTGGCGGTGAATGAGTTAATGCGGAAGCACCATACTTCAAAAAAACTAAATAAAGCAAACGCCAAGACATCAGTTTTTCAATTGCAACTCCTTGTATGTGAGGTTTGGTCACTTGGAGGCAATATAATACAGTTGGAGTGTGGTGTCTTGGTTTGTCCGCTGAAAACTAGTTTGTATGCTAAGATTATATTTTCGCCAATTTAATGTTCATAAAGCGAAAAGTTCGTGAGCTAAAGCGTTCGTAAGATGAGGTATCACTGTACACAGTTTAATTTGACCATACTCTTAAATTGTGACTGTTCGAATTGTACAAAGAGTAATGTTATCGTGGCTTTCGAGTCACACTTGGGCCTTCTTGGCAACTTTTTTTTTAATGTCGATCATGATGGGAGCTAAGTAATTATTGAGGTGGTACTCGGTGTAAAAAGTCTGAGGACCACCGCTACCCCACCCCAGGGAATATTTCGAGCATATCACTTCGGGTGATACTGTCGACTCGGCAGAAATGGGGCCTAGCGTGGCGTCTAAATTTACCTGCAGAGATAAATAAGGGCATGCAAGGGCTTAGGGAAGCCCGGCGATTTGAGCAGCGGGATGCTGATAGACGACATTGTCTGCCGGTAAAAATATACCCGTGACTACGAGGGAAACTATTCCGTCGTGACACTGGGAATTTTCCACAAGGCACTCCGCTAAAGGTCAACATGACTGTACGCTAAATGTAATGCTGACGTGACATTAATTTATGCCCTGTCATGTGGTGGTGGGTGTTACGGAGGGACCCCCTCCTCACCATCTTGTTGGGAGGGGGGGGGGGGGGGGTACTCACACAGCCGACTTATTTGTCGGCTGTGTGAGCTCGGCTGCTGCGGTCATGAATGAGCCTTGTTTACCCGCTCGCTGACCATGTGACTCACACTCCCACGCCCATTCACAGAGACGTTGCCATGGTAGCCACAGAGCACGAAACGCGGCACTTCCAAGTCTTGAAATAGAGCCTTTGCTTTTGGTCCCGGGGTTGTTTTGTTTTGTTTTTTTTGGGGGGGGCAACACACAACTCTGTGACCATAAGGGGGATCCTGCCTTATTCTAATGCACGACATTTTTGAGACAATCGGCTCAGATGTTGTTGTCCTCTGCTGTTACGCGTGGCCAATGGCAAAATGCTAACAGTTGGTGGAGAGGCAATAAAGAGCTTTCAATGATCTGCAATTGAGCAAACATTTTAGGATCCTGTGTTTTTAGGTGTCAATTTGGCCATTCAGTTCCTAATTGGAGAACATTGAACACAAGTTCACCTGTAAAGGCCATCGTGAATTTTTAGATTCATCCCTAAACACAATTTTGCTGGTTTGAAAGGGGAGTAAAAGAAGCCATTTTCATAAAACAGCAAAATTATTCACTAAACCGCCATGGTGGGGTGAGGTTCAATTTGGATCGTTCATACAACAGCCTGCTTAGGCAACATAGGCTTAGTTATGCTGATGAGGTGATACTAGAGCAAATGGGGCAATTAGGCCAGTCGTATACCTCATAATCAGGCAAGACAATAGAAGTAATCAGTCAGGACAATAGAAGTAATGAATGGAGCCGCAGGGAGTAGTCCTATGCTCCCCCCAACCTGAGAGCAGGGACCAACCATAGAAGAGTCCGGCACCGCCACGTCTGGGCAGTAGGGATATATATAGGGCCGAAACTACCAGCAAGACTTTAGTTCGCTGATGAAGCAACTTGGATAAGAAGCGAAACGTCCGACACCTTCAAAGAAGTACAGATGACGGCTGAAAAAAACATTTTCGTCGATGGACCACTTCTGTACAACTGAGAGTTTACACAGACGTACAGTACAGTATATGCGCGAGTCTGCGTTTGACTAAAAGTTGCTCTCAAGGTTTCATTTGAAACCTGAATGAATGAAATAAAACGGTCATACAGTTGAAGCACCGTCAGCCAGCACTGCTGATTGTGAAGGCCTTGGGCAGAATAGTGACATCGGAATATTAACTCATTCTCTGCCATTCCCAAATTCCGATTGAAAAGTGTGACTTGGAGCGCCATTCCCGAATTTGGTCGGGGTTTGTTTTTTTACTTGCGGGGAGTGTAAATATAGCACTGGTCAGACCTCTGGCAATGTACCACGAGGGGACAGCATTTGCCTTTTGTCCATGTTAGCGCTTTGTTACAACTTCCACTATATACTGTATATCAATATGTATATTGTATTTTGTACAGCCGCCCCCATTTCAAACTCAGATAACTCCAGCCCCATATAATTTAGGAATTAAGTCTTTTTTTTCTGATAAAAAAATCTGTGGTTTCTTACGTTGAATTGAATGTTTATACTGCCCTAAAACTCAGTATTTTGTGGGTCCTGCAATTTGAGTGAAAATGACAAAAACCATGGCACTGGAGTGGACACATTTTTGCAAATCATCTGGCAGTGAATGAGGTAAGACTGATATCTGATTGGACGAAGCAGTGCTGCCACGAGAAACACTGCAAAATGAATATACGGTGTTCCTAAGGCCTTGCTTGGGTCTTGCTGTGTGAGTAAAAAGATGGTACGAGTATTTTGAATGACTAACACTGTTCCTATCTACTGCCTCAGTGCGTCTCCTGTGTGAGTGTCTGCATGCAGGGAATGACGACTCCTTTCAAGACGAGCAAAGCTTTAAAGGTAAGCCCCGGATATGAAGTAATTTTGGGCTCGATATCGACATTGCGTTTTCTGGGCCACAGGTCAAGAAGGAGTCGGGCGAGAATGCCCCGGCCCTTAGCGACGACGAGTTGGTGGCCATGTCCGTGCGGGAGCTAAACCAGCACCTGCGCGGACTGACCAAGGAAGACGTGGTGCGGCTGAAGCAGCGACGGCGCACACTCAAGAACCGAGGATACGCCGCCAGCTGCCGCATCAAGCGCGTCACCCAGAAGGAAGAGCTGGAGCGCCAGAAGATGGACCTGCAGCACGAGGTGGACAAATTGGCCCGGGAAAACGCTAGCATGCGGTTGGAGCTGGAGGCCCTCCGCGCTAAGTACGAGGCGCTCCAGTGTTTTGCCAGGACTGTGACCCGCGGCAGGCCCCTGTCGCCGGGTAAAGTGGCGACCACCAGCGTCATTACCATCGTCAAATCGTCCAACCACAACAGCTCCGGTCCGACACCCTTTTCGGCGCCGTCCTAGTGTCCGTTGCACTGGGCTTTATTTACCCGCCTGACCATTACTTGGCCTCATCCTGCTCCGAAAGGAATCTCGGTAGGAAGACTGAAAGTGGATCGACAGGATGATAAGCCCCAAGTGATCTTATGCTGCATTCATGACTCTCTGTCCTTTATCTTAACACCCCTTTTACCTTAAACGCACACACAGACCTTATATCGCTGGGTTGCCTTTGGGGATCCTCCCCCAAATCCGTTCAGTTTACACTTTGGACCAACATTCCCAACTTTTTTTTTACTCATTCACTGCCAGACATACAAAAATGTGTCCACTCCAGTGCCAGGGTTTTTGTCATTTTCACTCAAATTGTCGGACCCACAGAATACAGGTAACAAACATCTAATTTACGACCGAGTTCCGTTCAGACCAAAGGGTTTTAAGTCAAATTGGTTGTAAGTCCATTCAAAATCCATTCAAAATGTTGAATAGAGACTCGGAGGCTAAACCCCCCCACCCCTGATGCCATCCCACGGTCGATTGCTGTGCGAGAGTGAGATGCTGGCTGCCTGGCCAAAATTGTCCTACGTGTTGCCGGCCTGCTAGTGCGTTGTGGTGCCAGGCGTAGAATTAAAATGAAAAAAAAAAAAGGGGTCTGGAGGTCATGGTCGTAAGTACGGGTGGTCGTAAGTCGAGCTGGTCGTAAGTCGGATCTTACCTGTATTGAGTTTTAAGACTACAATACAATACAGCGTTAGGAACCTTAGACTCTTTCTAGTTCTTTCATCCAAAAAAATAGTTAATTCCTAAATTATAATAATATATAATAATAATAATACATTTCATTTATAGGCGCCTTTCAAAACTCTCAAGGACACTTTACAGTCACAGGATAGTCGTTCAGCGGGTGAGCAGTGGCAGCCAACCGCGCCTGCGTTCACTCAACTCGGAAGTAACAAAGTAAAAAAAATAAAATAAAATAAATAATACGATAACACAAAGACACAGAGAGTCATTCATTCTTCAGCACTTTCTGTACTCTCTTTGTGACATGAAGCAGTTCTAGATGACAGAGGAAAGGATCAAATTATATGGTTCTGGAGTTATCTGAGCTTGAAATTGGGGCGGATGCACAAAATAACAATGCATACATATTGATTTATATAGCCTAACAACAGCTGACTTGTCACAAATTGGTAACATGGACAAAATGCAAATGCTGCCCCCTTGTGGAAGGGATAAAAACATAGCCAAGTGTCTGATCAACGTTTTATCGGCACCCCCGTAAGATAAACCAAAACCCGGTGGTTTGGGAATGACGCTCCACGTCACACTTTTCAATTCCCAAATAAATTTGGGAATGGCAGTGAATGAGTTAGGGTGGGGGGGGGGGGGGGTTATCGTTGTAGGCGTTCCAAAAGTTACTGTTTTTATTTCGTTTCGGGCATTATTTGAACAGATGTGAGGCCATCAGCATTTAACAGCTTATCTCACAATAGGCTTCCAATAACCTCCAAGCTAACGCCGATGATCTCAAATCTGTCTGAATGAGACCTAAATAAAAGGGGACGTCTCCAGTGACTTTTGGTACAGTCTGTATTTGCACTATGCAAACTACCTTTCCCTCCCCTCCAAAACCGTCCAAATAACACCGGCAGGGTTCCCCTTTTTGCCTGAGCACAGAGATTTAGAAAAATAAAGCCCAAAAAGAGAAAAAGAAAAATTTCGACATGCCTTTGGGTGGCAGCACCAGTCCACAATCTTGGTTTGAAATGATGTCAAACCACACCGAATCATTTCCAAGCATATCAAGCGCTGCCTTGATTATTTGCGTGCCTGGATGTCCAACCTGTTTACGGAGTCAGCGGATTGCGTTCATTTTTGTCATGTAGCAAGATACATTTGGACTTTATGGGGAGATTTGTTGATAATTTTACACCGTTTTCCCCACAGAGCACTTATAAGGATATTTTGGTTGTAGTATAGGACAACATCAATCCAAAAGATGTCAGTCAGGAAGAGAGTGTCATTCAAAAAAAATTACATAAAATTACATTGCTGCAAGAGCGAACAGTTTATTTCTGTCGAGCGACAATTAACTGTGTGAATGCTGAGAAACGACCCCAGAAATAAATTACAAATACTAATTCTTGGAATGTTTATGTCATTAATATTGCAACTTTATCTTCTTATTAATTCACTTCTTGTGTAAAATGAGTTTCCATGAAATGGTACCATTTTTCTCATCAAGTTCAGAGCATTTTTCCCCCCGTCCAAATACTAATTTTCTCTTAATATTATAGAGCTGTGACTGTACATTTTTTACTCTCTCTATAAATTTGTTTTACCATAGAATTAGATTTTTTTTGATCTTATCACGCAGTTTTTTCAAAATAATTAGCCATAACCTTTACCATAAACTGTATTTTATTTATAATTTTGGGAGGTCATCCTTTTATGAAACATTTTTGGGTTATAAAAAATGTTAACTAGATTATTATAGTTAATTTCCCCCCCCTCCTCAAATTGTAACTTTAATGTCTCATTGGAACTTGTAAAAATAAAACCTAATCATTTACTTCGTTATGTAAATTATGTAACTTTTTAGGAGTATGAAATTAAGGACTATTGTTTCCATATATGTATGAGTTTCTTTTGTTATTGTTCTTAAACAAAATGTGCTTGTTTTTTTTTTTTTTTTTTTTTTTTTTGGGGGGGGGGGGTCATTCCTAGCACTTATTTGCGATAAATCCGAATAACGAGGTGCCACACAAAAAAGCGACAATGACTTGGCATCTTCAAGCACTTAGAAATGCCCCCGATTGTTCTTGCGACACCCTCTATTCCATTTTTTTACTTGTATTTGGACTTCAATTGGGTGCCGGACTCTCTCAGCATTCACACACGATTTTCTGAGTAGACTACAATTTCTAGTGAGGTTATTTCTGTCTCTTAAATGCCACTCTTTGGAAGGTCATCCATATTGGATGAAGTTAAAATAACATAATGATAGGTCTTTACCAATAAAATACTTCCCGTACATTAAAGCTTTGGACTTCAGGCTTACTTTCAGCTGCGGTCACTTCACTCCGTCCAGAAAGTTAAAGTGTCATTCCTATTGCAGGGTCAAGGCCAAAAGTTGCTGCTGGTGACTCAGAAATACTGACGATTATTTTTATTTTCAATATTTTCCCCTTGTTTTTGTTTCCGTTGTTTTTAACACACTCATCTATGGGAGAACTCCTGAAGATCACCTCATAAGCAGGTAGAAAGTAAAACGAACCATTCGGTTACCATGGCAACCAATTGTCGGAACCGTCCATGCTTTTAAGGCCTTGGGAAAAAATCAAAACGCCTGCTCATGTCCAGACTTATGGTGACTTATGGCCCCAACGCCCCAGCCTGAAAGACAGTAGACAGATGGGAGGATTGGGCGTGGAGGGGCAGGGGTGTGGGTCTTTGCTGCTGTACAACCTGCTGTGACCTTACAGCTGTGTTCTTATTCTGTTTTTGTACTTTGTATCTTATGTCCTCTTCCTGACACATAGGTTTTATATTCACCAATACATGATATAAATACATGACGTATTTTTGTATATTTATGTTACTATCGTGGGAGTGGTGTGGCTTACGTAACCGTTCTTCTGAAGTCCACGTACTATTCGTAATTGATGGCGAAGATGTATCAAGACAGTACATTTACAATGACAAAACTATTTTTACCATGACTTTGAGTATTTATATGCCACAGACCATTGGTCTCATCATTTTTTTTTTTTGTTTTTGTTGTTCTGTCCACATGACTGAGGCCCAAAATGCCGTAGTTTTTTTGTGTTTTACTTCACTTAAATTAAGTTGACATTCTGACGGTTCACTTTTGATGTAAAAAAAAAAAGTGCAAAAATCTAAACGGCCATTGTTGTTATCATGTTTGACTCCCATGTGTTATTTGTAAGCATGCATGTACAGCACACGTTGTGTGCATTATTGTTGACGCTTATTTGTTTCCGAATTTACTTTGAACGATGATGGTGATGCTTTTGTAACAGCCGTTGAACCTTACCTGAATTTCCACAGCTGCTAAATTGAATTCTGTCCCTCCACAACGAAGCCTGAGGCAACATAAAATTAAAAATGACATATGGAAGATTTCAGGCGCCAGCGACCTCATGTGGTAAAACGAGGCATTATCAGGTCTGAACAAGTCCAGTGCTGTTCCAGTCCACTTTGGTTTCTAAAGTGCCAAAAACAACAAACCTTTTTCCAGTTGAATCAAGTATGTTGCCGGGTCTCACATGCATGCTACCTATAAAATACCAGAGGGGGAAAATAGCCGTTTTACACTAAGCAGTAACATGTACAAGATGGAAGACAAAGATGACATACATGACCTTTTTGGAGCTGTGTAAGCAGTCTGTTTCTTCCTCGGATCTTTCACATGCATTCTCATATGAGCCATAATGATGGCAGCCGAGAAATGTTCTTAAATAGATGAGCGTTGATTCATGTAGTTGTCCAAACAAGCTCAACCAGTCAAACAAGCTACAGATTAAAAGAAAATTGTGTAGCACTTTGGAAAATCACTAATAGAGAATGTGGATGCAATTTCTTGCCATGTTTTGTGCAGGCTAAAAATAGCTGCGAGAAGACAACAGATGTCGTTACTCTGCTCTTGCGTATTTATTTCATTCATTTGTTGAATTTTCATAGAGACAGCTAAATTCTGATTATTTTTTGGTCAACTTATTTTCTGATATGTCCTCTTCCTCTATTGAGCTAGCCTGGTTTGTAAATCCTGTTTGTCTCTGCTGCGTTATTTTCAACCATGCTAAATTATTCCGTGACATGTCTGCTGTCTCATTTTTTTGTACTCACAAATAAAGACTTCCCGCTGTTTAAAAGAGTGGCACCACTCTGCTCACTTTTATGACTCACTGAAACGTACACAAAGGTGTCTTTATTTTATATGATTTAAAATTCCACTATGTAGGTCTAACTTGTTCTCGCCTCAAAAAGAGCAACGGTCCACCATAGGTGTTAAAATTATGACATGTACAAAGTAGCCAGTCTACAATAAAAAAAGTCTTTATTATTATTTTTTTAAATCAGTCTCTTGCAGAACATCTTCCATGCAAAATGTTTGCAGATGCTTCAACAAAACAGAATAGCATCAATTCAAGAAGTGAAACTCATACGAAAAAAAGCACACTCTGACCTAGTTACTAGATTGAAGTTTATTTTGATTGTTTCTTATGTAATTTCTTGAGGTAAATTTGGGCTTGGTGTTTCCTGCAAGCCATCACCATTGAGTTCGTGAATCCGCCATGAGCTCTAAGTTTCACTTTTTGAACAAAGCTATAAAAATAAATTACATTTTCCATGATATAATCATGCATTGAGATGCACCTGTAGAGTATAATTACAAACAAATGTGTAAATATTTGAAGAGAAAATCCATGGAATTATAAATCGTGACCCCGATACTAAAAGGCTTCGTGAAAAACATTCACAGTCAGCGCAGACGCCACAAATCTGCCTTCTAGTTGGACTATTTCAAATGAAAACAACTCCCACTATGTAAGAGGTCGACTGTGACATGGAGATACATGCAATACATACATTCGGCAGCGATATATTGTGCAGTTTGAAGTACCTGCTCCAAAACCAGTATGTCTGTCCAGGAACTTCCATGCTTCATGACTCGCAAAAAAAAAAATCCTTGACAGCCATTGCCACACTCCTGGAGTCCCATTGTTGCTTGTTTGATATCACAAAGGATGTAAATTTGTGTATGTAATAAGGCCTTGAAGGCAAAAATCTCATGCTGCCGAGCTACATTATTGAAAAACGGGTTTATCCTGACAACGTCTATTTGGAGTAAGCAGCCGTTGCTCAACACTGTTGATGACAATGAAATACAATCCGGTTCTGTGCTTTGTAAGATAAAACCGTTTCCAATATGGGGAGGGAGACGAGTGATGGTGGTGAAGAAGCACTCACCTCGACGTGTCAGCTTAGAACTCGTCGTCAGACATGATCAGCATGACCTTGTCAGACTTGCGGGAGCCTTTGATGGAGGTGGAGGCGGTTTTGCCGTTGGGGCACGGTTGGACCACCTCCTGCGTGGATTGCTGCGTGTACTGCTGGTAGGCCGGGGAAAAGTTGTGGATGGCATCTTGCACCATGTCGCCCGGGTTGATGGTCTCCTTCAGACCGCTGGAGATGCTCTGCATCGACGGGATGCTCTCTAAACAGGGAATGTGAGTGTTTTGGGGTCTTTAAAAAAGAACTAAACCCTTTCAAATATTATAAGGATGTATAGTGGGACCCTGGCTTACGAACGTAATTGGTTTCCAGACAGAGTGTGTAAGGCAAAAAGGGTGTATCCCAAAAATTAATTTCCCATAGGAAACAATTAAAATGAGAATAATCCGTTCCCAGGTCCCCATAAAACATATATCCACAAAACATCTACTTTCTAATTTTCTAAGCCTTAAAACTACACAAAATATATTACTTATACTTATTTTATGTATAATAAATGTGCTATAGTATTAAGATTAAAGAAAAAACTGCTGTACAATAAAGTTATTTTATTTACCTTTGTGATGGTCGTGTATGGCTTGATGGAATGGAGTGTCCGGTTTCCTCAGCATTAAACACTTGATAAGGAACATCGGCTATTTTCACCATCTTGAGGAATGATCCCTTGTAGGTGCTTTCTCTGTGATAATTGTATCTAGTTCTTCATCAATTGTGATTTCTTTCGCTGGGTTGATAGCTTTTTGCATCAAGTGTACAGATGACTTGTGCGGGTTAATTGTGGAGCCTGATTGACGGGATATTTTAACCTTCCAGTCTACACTCTCCTTTTGAACTATCAAAGTTGAAATGGGTCCAAATTTCACTGTTTTCTACCCATTTTCTCCCCATTTTACTTGTTTTTTTTTTGTTCCAAGCTCTGTCCTATCCCTTCCGTGTGTGTGTGTGTGTATTTTCTCACTCTCTCTCTCTGTCTCTCTGTCTGTCTCTTAAATGTTTACCCCCCCTCCCCCCATCTCAAGCTCAGATAACTCAAGACCCATAAAACATCGGAACGCTGATTTGAATGTTCATGTAGTCCTAATACTCAATATTTTGTGGGTCCTGCAATTTGAGTAAAAATGACAAATACCCTGGCATTGGAGTGGACACGTTTGCACCTCGTCTGGCAGTGAACGAGTTAAAAAAACACAGCAACACAACTGGTGTTCACTTGGGAAACAATTTCACTCACGTGGAACGTCATTTTTCTTCTCCTGGTAGACAGTGCAGGTGAAGGCGTATCGCAGGGCGATGGCGGCAAAAAACATCTCCATGCAGATGATGAAGTTCTGCCAGCCGGCCGCCACCGTGCCGGCTCCCACTTCTTGCCCGTCGATATAGAGTGCCTTGGGAATGACACCGCAGCGTTCCAGGATGGCGAGGACCATACCTTAAACGCCCACAAATCATATTGGATCTGTTCACAGTTCTGAATGAATCTTATGTGTCGACGTTACCTTGCCAGAAGGACAAGAAGATGACAGATTTGATGGTGAGGAACTTGAGCACGGGCTCGTATGGCCTTAGTAGGTCGCTGGTGGCGAAGAAGAAGAGGAAGAGGGCGTAGAGCGACAGGCTGACTGAAAAATTGTAGATGATGGTGATGTACAAGTAGCCTCCGTTGACGCTGGGGAGAAAATAACATGATGAAAATCAGAATTAGTACAATTCATCTTTTGAGAAACGGGACTAAAGGGGTCATTTCTCGATCCATTATCATCTTTGTCCAAAGATTTTTGACTGTATTTTGGAGGACTCATACAACACAGGCGAATCTCCTGTTTCAACAAGCAACAAATGGTGCGTTACCAGAATGTGAACGACGTAACACTGTAAACCGCTAGTTAAGTGACAGCCCATATTACCATTTACAAATTAACCCATAATACAGTCAAAGCTCGGTTTTCGAACGTCTCGGTTCATGACCAATTCAGTTTTCGACCAAAAATGTTGGGTTATTTTATGCCTTGGTTTACAACCGAAAATTGAATCTCAACTAAACTGAGCGCACTTGAATACATCGCTCGACTTCCCTCCGCTTCCTTATACATCACTTCCTTGTGTCTCATCTCATTGTGACCGACACAATATCCTCGTGAGCTGTTCCATTGTGAGCAGTCAAGTTTGTATTGATGAATCACGATAAAAAAAAAAAAAAAAAAGCAGACATTGATGTTAATGAGAAATGTTTCGGTTTTTGACCAAATTGGTTTTCGATCAGGTTTCTGGAACGGATTATGGTCGAAAACTGAGGTTTGACTATACGTAATTCCACTATCAGAATCAGGGCTGAAGCTGCACGGTGAAAAATAGCTGTTGAGGAGATGCCCTGGGGTGCTATATTAACTCATTCACTGCCAGACGATGTGCAAAAATTTGTCCACTCCAGTGCCAGGATTTTTGGCATTGTCACTCAAATTCCAGGACACACAGAATATTGAGTTTTAGGACTACATAAATATTCAGTGCAGCGTAAGAAACTTTACACTCTCTTCTTTCAGCAGAAAAAAAGAATTAATTCCTAAATTATATGGGTCTGGAGTTATAGGAGCTTGAAATGAGGGTGGCTGTCCAAAATACAATGCAATAAGTACAGTACATATTGGTTTATATAGTGCTTGAACAACAGCTGAAGCTGGAACAAAGAGCTAACATGGAAAAAAGGGAAACGCTCCCCCCTGGTGGAAAGGAAAAACATTGCCAGAGGCCATGGCCAGCGCTTTATCGGCACCCAAACAAGAAAAAACAAAACTCGAACAAATTCGGGAAATGCGCTCAATGTCATATTTTCAATTCCCGAAAATAAATTGTCAAGAGCCGCCGACACACATTCGCACAATTAGCTGTATAAATTGATATGTATTGTATTATAACAAAGCGAGCGGCTGGAAAATAGCGAGACACAAAAGAATGAAGAAGCGAGCCGCATCTCACTTAAAATCCCCGTCATGGTATTTGCCGTAGGCTTGCAGGATAATGGTGATGGCCGCCATGATGGGTTTGACGATGCAGAACTGAAGAGTTGCCTAGGAAACAAACAAACACACGCATGATAGGAATGATAAGAAGGACTGTGGATTTGTTGATAAAATTATGACACCTCGTTGGACATCAATGCGCCCAGCGTGAACGATTCATTATGGATTTAACCAAATACACATCTAATAAGCTTGAATGCACAAGCTGCATTGTAAATTCTGCCTGTAAAAAGTTTACATTCCTCTGGTATTAAATACATTCAGAATTTGGTTTATTATTGTGAATGTTGTTGTTTGCAGCAGTTCAGAACTGCACTGATGAGGCAAAATTACTGTATAATTAAATAACCATTAAAGACACACGGCTATCATATGGGACCTGACTCAAACAGAGAACAGTAGACAGCCTCTTTGCTGCAGTATGAGCGCTTGTGTAGTCAAAATCCAAAGAGGATTTGAAAGGACAGAGAAGAGCACCTGCTGCTGACGTCTGCTGCGTCAGGTTAAGAGAGGGCCGTTGACCCTCACGTGTGCTTCTCGACTCCGACCGACTATCTATGTGCCTCTTCGAGGCAATAGTCCGAGTGGGCGGGGCTGGATAAGGTGGGTCGTCGTGGGGCTTAACTACATTGCGTGAGTAATCATCCTTGCAAAGGACTCAGATTGTCCTTTCTGCCAGCCATTTTGTTTCTCTGCGTGTGCAAAGAAAAATAATTCGGCACGATAGGCTCTGACAAACGGGACATTCAGGAGGATGCATTAGCACGTCCAGAAGTCAACTGTATTTCCTGCCGCAAATGAAATGAGAGCGACAGAGCGAGACAGAGTTAGAGAGAGACGTGTCCATTCAGACCTTGAATTAATCAATATGGGGCAACTTTATACATAGCTTTCATTTCAGGTGTATTTTTTAGAAAGGTGACCCAGCAAAGTGACTTGAGAAGAAAGTGCAATAGAGTCAACATTATTATTTTGCTAAATGCGTTGGCAACCCGCGGGTATTTTCCATTAAAAAAAAAGACCAAATCAATTTTGAATCATTAATTCCCCAGCTCAGAATAACCACAGGCTTTTTCCTGTTCATACAATTTGCACTTGCAATAGTTCACTAGTGGCACCTATCGACAGGCCAGATTTGTTGCGTCCTCCTGTGTATTAATTAAGAGGAAAGCTACTCCGGTTTGACTTGCAGTTCAAGCACCCCAAAGCTCATCTTCTAAAATTGATCAGGCCTGACTTATGCAAAGAGTATATCGAGCGCAGGCAGGGCATCTTTTGATATTTTGTTCAATAGTGATGACACACATGCTTGTCACGGCACCAATACATGTATGAATCTTTCATTTCTGAGTGCTGGCGTATTTTAACTTCTGTTCTCTTCTCAGCCTTTAGCATTCTGAAGCATTGGACCGAAATGTAACATATGCAGGTTGAACAAAAGGGGTCCAATGAATGACCCTTGAGGGACTTCAAAGTTCAATTGTATCAAATGTGGTACTGAGATACAACAGTACTAGCAACGACACCTTCAGCTCTCAAATGTTCATTTCCACTAAATTTGAATCATTAAAAGCAGTTTGACTACCCTCCGCAGACTTCTTCGGTTGTTTCTTGAAAATACGAGAATATGTTTGTTTGCACACTCTTTTTAATGTCTTTTAGAGTTTTGCTGCAATGCACCAAAGGTAAATGAATATTCGCTTATCTGTTTTGGCAGTTCCCGGCCGATCATGGAAAAGTCCGAAATATCCTCTACCACGACTTTGGAACGCACCGCAACAAATGCAAGGGGAGTTCGGATAGCGGTAAGGCAATATGGCAGACGACAAAAGTTAAACCCTCTGAAGGGAAATGTAACAGTTTTCAATTGCTGTTTAAATAAACGTGTTTCTTTAGCTATTGTAACAGAAGTATGTCATATGTGGCGCAAATCATGTGCTATGCGCTAATTGTAATAGGCGCCGGTGCTGGCGCAGTGGAATTCAAAATTTGCGCCAGTGGCTGTTAAAATGCGTAAATGGTGCAAGGGCGTGGCCCAGTTGCATCCCTGGTTCTAGGATAATTTACATCATGATGTGCTTACTTCTGGGGGAACATTCCATGTGTGGTAAATTGATGTGTGTCCACAATCAAGTGTGACATCAGGCGACACACTAAGACACCAGCAAACAGTTTTGAACAAATGTCTATTATGTTTGCTATAAAACGACAGCAGATCAGCTGTAATATCGCTCAGGTCGTCCGATTTGGAAATTCAACCACAGTTTCCTATTTGCAACGTGTGACTGCTAAAGAATCAGCAAACTGTAGCATACCTGTTTGCAAAACCTCAAAAATCCAATGGAGTAGCTCAACCCGCCCAGGCAACAGGTGCCATATAAGCAGCTTGACCTGCACAAAAAAAAAACAGGATTGAGATTCATCGCAGAGGTCTGTGCAAATAGAGTGTAAAGTTAAAACATTGTACTGCATACGCCTGTTGTGTTAAATGAGTGTCGATTAAAAGTGGGCAGTGAGAAAAACCACAAGTGGCACAATGTGAATTAATCTTCCCTTGCAAAAGCATTTCAAGAAGGTGAAGAAGATAACTCACTGTATGGGCTTCCCTCGAATCTCGGACATGATGGCACTCTCTCCTCCCAGGTATTCGAAGGACAGACTCAGAAAATTATAAATGACAAATGCTGAAACAAAAAGAAGAGACACGTTTGAACAGATTGCACAAAACAAGCTAACAATCAACTTCAAATCAAAGTTGATTTCAAGGGGGTTGAGCCAAATTGGGTGTGATAAAGAATAATTAGTGCTACATGATGGAACAATAGATGTTTCACTTTTTACATTAAGAGGCTTGCGAGGGTTGTGTGTCTTGGAAATCCATTCCTAATCCTTTGTTGCTATTTCAAGGAAGGATTAAATGAAGCTAATGCAGATGCCCAGTAAAAAAAAAAAAAGCGTGAGGGTGTGGGGCTTTTGTGTCGCTGCCATCAGTCAGCCAAAAAAAATTGCATTTCAAACTTGAAATTAATCTTCTCAATAATATGCCCCTCTCCCCTTCTCATATTGGCTAGCGATCCTCTTTTACACGGGTGAAATATTTGACGATTTATCATGATTGAGAAGAAAAGACTGTCATCGCAGAGTGCCAATAGATATGCGAAACTGTCGCGGCTTGGAATTGAAGCAGATTTATGTGGGACAGGAGATGTGAGACAGTCTCTTTTCCCCAATGGATGCTACAGCTTTGTGTTTGCTTTCCACATTTAGCTTGTAGCAGAAATGCACATTTTACCATGACATCCCTGAACCACTGGCGAAAAAGACACTTTGATCCTCTCTTCTTTCATCTAGAACTGTTTCATAGAACAAAGAGTGTGCAGAAAGTGCGTAAAATTGAATGCCTGTCTGTGTCTTTGGTGGTATGTCACATTATTTGTTATTTAGTGTTTTTTTTGTTTGTTTGTTTTTGACTTCGACATGGCGCCCCGAGAGTGTCTGCCTGTACAGCAGGTCCTGCATTTTGTTTTTCTACTTCTTCCTTTCATCACTTTGCTGCTGTGAAGTGTAAATTTATCCACTGCAAGACTAATAAAGGCCAATCCAATCAATATGGAATTATTTACAACACACAGATTTAATACATGGCCTGAAGATCAAAATTATTCATTTACAACTAAAACAAGCGTTTTGACTGTCAGTGTCAATGTGTGATTATGAAATAAGATGTGAGCTACAACTGAATTTGATCATACAGTGGACCGTTTGGAATACGACACAACCCTGACAGAAATTGATGTAACGCAATTGACTTCTCACCATGATCGTGTGGCGTTCGAAAATTCTGCAAAACTGCACCCATCGTGGGGAAAACAAAAAAGAAGTGTTAAATGTGAAATGTGTCGTCGTAAGCGGCAAGCACGATCCCTCGGGTGGTACGCAAACAAATCCCCACCTAACTAAATTGAGTTTGATTTTAGTTTTTCATAGCTAGGAGGTCAATCATTTTAAAGTACTTATCAACAAACCGGCCACTTAGGGGAAAAAAGCCTGTCTTGTGTTTGATGAACAATTACGCTTACTATACACCTGCATTTAAATGTTGATATAAGATGGCGCCCCCCTGTGTGGCTGCCTCCGCAGCAGCTCTCTCCCTTTCTTGTCTACTTTTTCACTTCTTTACTTTCCCGTTTTTGTTTTGCCTAATCTCGTTCCATAAACCTACGAAGAGGAGATGGGCATCTTTTCTTTTGCTCATCGCCGTTATTTTTTACTTTTTCATCGCTCCTGTGAACGGGGAATCCACGCGCACGCGGAATCCCATTGTTTACAGTCGAGACCAGCTACTAGCGTGGCGGGCTAATAGCGGACTAGCGGCCGCCGCACCAGACATCCCCGATGAATTGAAGAGGAGGAAACGAGGATGTCGGGCAGGGAAAGATCGCCGCAAAAGAACGAGGAAATACCGACACGTTCTCCCGTCCGTCATCATGGGGAACGTGAGATCGCTCCCAAATAAAATGGACGAGCTGGCGGCGCTAACGCGACATCAGAGGGAGTACCGGGAAGCCAGCTTGCTACTCGTCACGGAGACATGGCTTTCGGCAATCACTCCGGACGCCCACGCAGAGTTGGAGGGCTTCCAACTCGTACGAGCGGACAGAAATGAAGGCAGCGGTAAGCAGAAAGGAGGGGGGATTGCTGTATTTGTGAATGACAAATGGTGCAATCCTGGGCACATCACGGTGAAGGAAAAACTTTGCACTCGGGACATCGAGCTGCTAGCCGTTAGCCTCCGGCCGCGTTACCTGCCACGGGAATTCTCACACGTCATAGCCGTGACGACGTACATTCCCCCTACGGCAAATGGCGGCGCTGCCTCCGATGCCCTCATATCTGTTGTAAACAAGCTGCAAACCCAGTCCCCCAACGCCTTGTTTATCATCTCAGGGGACTTCAATCACATTTCCCTGAAATTCTCCCTCCCAACATTCACACAGTATGTAACTTGTGCCACCAGAGACAATAACATATTGGACCTATTTTATTCAAACGCCAAGGATGCATACAAACCCTCCCCCCTCCCCCCTCTCGGAAGAGCAGACCACAATATGGTTTATCTCCAGCCTGTGTACAAACCCCTTGTCCAGAGGCAACCAGCTGTGACCCGCACGATCAAAAGATGGTCCACAGAAGCTGAAGAAGCTCTGCGGGACTGTTTTGATTCAACCAGGTGGGAGCTCTTTACTGAGATTCATGGGGAAGACATTGACTCACTCACCAACACCATCACAGACTACATTAACTTTTGTGAACAAAACACCGTACCCACCAGGACTGTGCGGTGTTTTGCCAACAACAAACCATGGATTAATCCCGACATAAAAGTCCTCCTGAAGGAGAAGAAAAGGGCTTTTGTGTCGGGCAACAGAGAGGAACTGAAGGCCGTGCAGATCCAACTGAGGAGGAAGATCAGAGAGGGGAAGAAGGCCTACAGGATGAAAATGGAGGAGCAGCTGCAAGCCAGCAATGTCGCTGGTGTCTGGAAGGGCCTGAAAAACATCTCAGGCCACAAAAGCCCAGTGACATTGAACGAAAAAGACAAGGACTGGGCAGATGAACTCAACCGCTTTTTCAATCGGTTTGACAAGACGCCAGCCGCCCCCGGCCCACCGTCAACTTCACCTGTAGCTGCACCTGCACCAACTCTCACTGTGGCCTTACCCTCCCTGCCCCCTCTCACGACCAGCTCTCCACAACCAACATCTGCCCTCCCAACCGTTGCCACACCCTCAGCCGCCACTCTGCCTCCTGGTTCCTGCCTGTCTGTCACAACTGCGCAGGTGAGGAACCAACTGAGGAGGATGCAGGTGAGGAAGGCAGCAGGTCCGGATGACATCAGTTCCCGACTCCTCAAGACCTGCTCCGACCAGCTGTGTGACATTGTCCAGCACTTGTTCAACCTGAGCCTGAAGCTGGGCAGAGTTCCACAGCTGTGGAAAACGTCATGCCTGGTCCCAGTGCCCAAGATTGCCAACCCCAAAGAGCTCAACAGCTACAGACCGGTGGCGCTGACGTCTCACCTGATGAAGACGCTGGAGAGACTCGTCCTCGCCCACCTGCGACCGCTGGCAAGCTCATCGCTGGACCCGCTGCAGTTTGCCTACCAGCCCAGCATCGGTGTGGAGGATGCCATCATCTACCTCCTCCATACGGCGTTGCTGCACCTGGAGAATGCTGGGAGCACGGTGAGGATCACATTCTTCGATTTCTCCAGTGCCTTCAACACCATCCAGCCAAGTCTACTGGGGGACAAACTGCAGCATGCCGGAGTCGACCATCACCTCACATCCTGGATTACAGACTACCTCACAAACAGGCCACAGTACGTGAGGGTAAAGAACTGTGAGTCGGACAGGCTTCTCTGCAGCACCGGAGCGCCGCAGGGAACAGTCCTGGCTCCATTCCTCTTCACCCTCTACACCTCGGACTTCAACTACAACACCCCAACCTGCCACCTTCAGAAGTTCTCTGACGACTCAGCTATTGTCGGCCTCATTACAGAGGGAGACGATAGGGAGTACAGGGGACTGACAAAGGACTTTGTGGACTGGTGCCAGCAGAATCACCTCCAGATCAACACCGGCAAAACCAAGGAGCTGGTGGTGGATTTCTGCAGGAAACAATCGTCACCTGCACCATTGAACATCCAGGGTTCGGACATTGAGAGGGTGACCTCCTACAAGTACCTGGGTGTTACTCTAAACAATAAACTGGACTGGACAACAAACACGGATGCCCTAATCAAAAAGGGTCAGAGTCGCCTCTTCCTCCTCAGGAAACTGAGGTCTTTTGGAGTTCAGGGGTCACTCCTAAAGACTTTCTATGACTCTGTGGTGGCATCAGCCATCCACTATGGCATTGTCTGCTGGTCAGGCAGCATCACCACCCGGGACAGAAAAAGACTGGAGCGCTTTGTCAAGCGGGCCAGTTCTGTCGTGGGCTGCTCGCTGGACTCTCTAGAGGAGGTGGGCAACAGACGGACGCTAGCTAAACTAAAAGCTATGACGGACAGCCCCTCCCACCCCCTCCTGCCCATCCTGACAGCTCTGGGTAGCTCCTTTAGCCAGAGACTATTACACCCGCGCTGCAAGAAGGAGAGGTACCGCCGCTCGTTCCTACCGACTGCTGTCAGGCTTCACAATTCCCAATGATCACATGTGAAAAAAAAAACCAAAAAACTGGACACCTGTAAATATGGGTTGTTGCAATATATCTAAATGCATTTCTTGATTCTGCACTATGTACAGTCTTGTTTATAGAACGGTTTTTGCACATCTACATTTGCACAGTATACAGTTGACATTTTTATTTTGTTATGCTTAGAATATCTTGTTTTCTATCCTTTCACTCCCACCCCAACCCCATCCCTCTTCAATTGCTGCTGTGGACTGCAAATTTCCCCATTGCGGGACGAATAAAGGTATTCTGATTCTGATTCTGATTCTGATTCTGAAAGCCATTTTATGTATTTTATTTTTTATTAAATAGGTGGTACTCGTATTTGATCACATTTGATGTGTTATTGTTCCTCGCGTTGTGACTGTAACAGAATATGGTGCAAACCTTCAAAAAATGAATAGCATCACTATCGCAAGAGTAGGAGTATCCACTTTCCACTCAACAAGAACCTCATCGTGTGTGGAAAAACTTGTTTGATCGGCTGCTTGTTTTCATTGGCAAACGGTAGAAATGTGGTTGTCCGGATTGTCGGGGGATCTCACGTCCTCGTACGTGGCGCACGTACCTTCATAGCAATCTCGAACCGAGTCAAAGTAGACGTAGTACTGGTTGTTGCTGATGAACAGCAGGCTGAGCCAGGAGTCGAAGGCGTAGATTGGCACTATGAGGAGGATGCGAATGATGTAGCGCTGCTCATTTGGCACCGTGTAGGAGCGCAGATGTGTGTAGATCTAAGAGGGTGACACAGAGCACGTGAGAAAATATCAGAAAAGGTCCACAAAAATGGACTGTGAAAAGATGGAAAACATACTTCTGTGACACGCCGTGTTAATACAAAGTATTCAGAGCATCTGCTTGAACATTCATAATGCACTTTGTGTATCCAACGGGGCTATGATTGATTGCGGTATTTCAAATGCTTTTTGAGAAGATATGCCAGAAGAACGCAGCAGCGATTCATTAATTTTCAGGATGTAACTTGCTGCCATGCAGTGACAAGATGTATTAGAATATCGAAATGGATGTTTGTGAAATGCTGATAACACGAACATTGCAATCAGAGCTGCACGCAAATGTCATTTTCCGAGCGGGCTGATTCATTGTTTGGCCGGCATAATGTGAAGAAAGGCCCAAAATGTTTTGCGCATAACAATTTGCGAATATTTGCTCCGTTGTTGCTGAAGTGAAGTTTTTCCTTCAATTTGATAACTGTTGCTTTCCTCAACTCCCTTGACGAACGCAAAAGGCAATTGTAATTAATTATGCAATGTGGAGGAAAAACAATATCACATTAAATATTAAATAATAATAAATAAAAATAAAATATCAAGAAATGAAGCCATAACTTTAGCCAAGCTTTGCAACAAGACCATAAAAGATAACACCTGGGATAACAGGAACCTCTGATGCTTTACAATTATCTGAGCAAAGTGCAATTTCAATAAATAGTCCCCCTCTGTAACCAAGGGAGCACAGAAAAGAGATACTGTACACCAAACATCTGTCGCCGTATAAATCAGAAACTCGACAAGGATAAGTGCAACCAGGAACTTGCCTGGCCTGTATTATGCCTGCCTAGAGGAGTAAACAGCTTTGTATACTGAAATAGTTCAGGCCATGTCTTGCCATGAGGCAGCTTTATTTACAAAACATGTTTTAACTTAAAAATGGTGAGTATATTTTTGCTTTTTTCAATGTTGCTGTGCCAATGACCATTTTGTGTTTGGGAGCCTTTTACTGAGCTTCTTCATCATTATTAAGTTCATAGAGTTGCTTGTTCTGTCGCCACAATGACACATAAGCCAGTGTCCTCTTGTGCCGGTCCCAAGCCCGGATAAAAACAGAGGGTTGTGTCAGGAAGGGCATCCAACGTAAAAACGTGGCCACAACAATCATGCGAATCAAACCTCTGAAGATGGACACTGATTCGCTGTGGTGACCCCTTGAAGGGAAAAGCCGACAGGAAAAGAAGAAGAAGAGTTTTAACTTAAAAATAAAAACAATCAATATGAGGTTTCTAAAATAATTAAATAAAAAGGCACTTAAAAAAACCTTGATCACAGATAAGGGGGGCGGAAAAACAGTTTTTAACATACATAGGATACAAAGCATTTATACACTTCAATTCTGTGAGCATCTGATCCTTATGTGTGCAGCGCAACTGCTAAACGCGCCTTCATCTGTTGACATTGAACTCTGGGCACAAGTAAGTGACCCAAGTCTGCATATCTCAGAGCCTTACTTGGGTTAATATACAATCAGCTGAATTTTATTCAAGATTCCAAAACATTCAGTGGAGGACATTTTGCCTGTTCCAGTAGTTACTTTGCTCAAGACAGCAGCGCAGAGTGTTAATTGAACAGGATATCATTTGGTGACATTGATAAATATCGCTACGTGTTATCTGCCGAACCATGCTAACCAATTTTAGCATTCTGAAGCATTGGACCGAAATGTAACATATGCAGGTTGAACAAAAGGGGTCCAATGAATGACCCTTGGGGGACTTCCAATTTAAATTGTATCAAATGTGGTACTGAGATACAACAGTACTAGCAGCGACACCTTCCCTGCATCAATGATGCAGTATGATGATGATGCAGTATGATGCACAGGTGGAACTTTCGCGGCTTGGAATTGAAGTGGGTTTATGTGGGACAACAAATGTGAGACAGTCTTTTTGTCAATGGACGCTATAGCTTCAAGTTTGCTTTCAACATTTAGCTTGTAGCAGACGTGCACATTCCACCATGACGTCCCTGATCCACTGGTGAAAAAGACACTTTGATCCTCTACTCTTTCATCTCGAACTGCTTCATACAACAAAAAGAGTGTAGAGAGTGCTTAAGAATTGATTGTCTGTGTCTTTTGTATTGTATCACATTGCTATTTAGTTTTTGTTGTTGTTCTTCAAGATGGTGCCACAAGAGTGGCTGCCTTTTTAGCATCTCCTTATTTTGTTTTTCTACTTCTTCCTTTCCATCCTCTTCCTTTCATCACTTTACTGCTGTGAAATGTAAATTTCTCCACTGTGAGACTAATAAAGGCTAATCTAATCCAATCCAATATTATATCACTGTACTTCAATAAGAGCTCTTTCTATTTGTGATGAGGTCAGAAACGTCAGTCCGTTTGAGTCATTAAAAAAAACAATGTTTGATAATCTTTGCTAAAAAGGGAAGACAGTATGCATTGTAGCAAGTCATTTTCCCCTTCAAAAAATATTAGCCAGTCAAGTTGATGTTTAGTAAAACCCAGTAGCAGATTAATGGAGCATGAGTGCAAGGCTGAAAATGGTTTCTGGAAGAATACACACACACACACACACATCATGTTCGTCTTAGCCAGAAATTTGCAATTAATTGGAATGTCTCGATCACACACATACAATGTTTGTTGAACCCCGCTTTCCGCACGGCCTCAACACATTTAACTGCTGGCGGCATAGTGGTCCGAGTAAATGATAAAAGCACAATGATAAGCAATCATCACCGGTGGAATCCAAGTGCATGAATGAAATAAACATCTTCAATATTCAAATGTTCCCTTTAAACTGTGATATCGTCTTGCAGTAAAACTATAAAAGAGAGGTGGCACCAAGCTGAAGAGAAGGCAGATGCTTTGGAACTGCCAAAGTGAGCTCGATAAAGGTGAAGTGTAAGGCAATAAACTTTATGGATGGAACAATTGCCTTGTGTCCCTTGGCGAGGGAGGTACGCGCGGCATATGTCATTTTCAAGCCATCTCCGATAACACATATTGTGAGGGGCACAACCCCGATGTATTCAATAATGTTCACATTAAAACATATGGCAAGGATGGACAATTTAAAGGCTGCAGGGGGCCACAATTTTTCATCAGTGCTCCAGAGGTGGCCACTGAGGACCATACACTTCTTCACACGTGTCAAAATTTATATGGGTTTCCTCCACCCACCCAAAACTAAAAAAAATATTGAAATGATTTTTCTAAACATTAAGAGGCTACTTTATTAATTTGTGTTGTTGCATGACGACAACCGGAACAATTTGTATGAAAAAAACATTTATGACATTAAAAAATAAAGCAAGTAAAGCGGTGTTCAGTTGTATTTAAATCTTACAATACATATTGATTTATATAGCGCTTTATATTGGTTTAATGGTTTCTTTTAATCTTTTAAAACTTTTTATTGACGTTTCTTCATGTGCACATTTTAATGAATAGGTTGGGCTGCGGTGCCAAGCAAAATGTCACTAGTTTGCTGCACATCACTCATTAAAAAATGAGTCATCTGAGTATGAGCGCCTTGCTACATGACCCTCGACCGTCATGGTAACAAGCACCTTACAGCTAGTCGTATTAAGTTCATCCTGTCTACTTTATATCAAATTTAAGACAGATTCTTATCTTACAGACAGTGTATTTTCGGTGTTGAAATACCTGACATGTTTCGGCGTCTACTTCCGCCTTCGTCCTTTGTATTTGGACCTTACAGGTTATTTGCATGCGCCCGCCCAATACTGAGTGAATTCAACCCGAATTTGAAACAAATCATACATACCTGGTGGCACGTAATGAGCAAGGCGGACCACACAAAGATGCCAGAGAGGGCACGGGCGGTCATGGTGTTGAGAAAAATCTGGTCCTGCAGAATGGTACCATTAGCTGTGCGAATGATGGTCATGTTGGACACATCTGTCCTGTCTGGGATGATGGGGGCGCTCAGGTGGACGATGGAAGTATTCTCCAGTGACGCGTCCATGTCGGCCACCGAGATGTTCATCTGGGGAACACACGTCATCGTCATGATACCTATCAACAAACCTTTCGTGTGTGTGTGTGTGTGTGTGTGTGTGTGTGTGTGTGTGTGTGTGTGTGTGTGTGTGTGTGTGTGTGTGTGTGTGTGTAATTTATTGTAATGTAAGGAACACAAAGAAACACAAATTGTACCACTCAATTCGGGTTATTATTGACTTTTAATACATATAGATGTTGACTGACTGAAAGCACACTCTTAAAACAGTTTCATTTTCACATAGTTGTAAAATTGCATCTGTACAACTAGTAGTTGTGCAGAGGTACCGAATGTTGTTCCCAAATGTACTCACCTTATCCCGAACTGTGGCGCAGTCGACACAATTGCCACAAACAGGGAAGAAGCGTCCCGGACCGAGCGTCAGCAGATCAACATCAGAATTTGATCGCTTATCAGAGTCGGCGGCCGCAGGCGTCAAACGTCATTTATGAGGTGGCTGCCGAATGCACGCCTTCAACCGTCTGCACTTCCGTGTTGCTACAGGTAGGCCGCAACCCCCTGTGGTCGAAGTCCGTCGGAAACAACACACCCCAATAAGAAAACAAATAAAAAGTCCCCAACAAAATTAAAAAGTTGTATTTTTATCGTCGCTTGTTGAACAAAATGAGCCGAAACGTCGTCAAAAGTAAAAGTATCGAGAAAACACGCAGCTTTAGGGATCAAGCGTCCGAGATAAACAGGTTGGGGACAGGTGAATGCGTCACGTGACCAGATCATTGCGTGTGACGTCTTTGTGATGCCTTCAGGGCCAAAGGAGATGCCACGGATATGTCACATTTCTAAGTAAACATTGTTAGGGATTAACTACTTAGTACACACATAGTTGTACGTACTGTATTAATGGACTGTAGCATTTAAAAAAATGGAAGGTTTGATCGATTATTTTATCAAAAGGGTAAATCTTACACACCTCTTTCAAAAACATTTCTCAAGCTTTTTTTAAATTCAAGTTGGAATATTAGTATATATTATTTCAGGCCAACAGTTGTATGGCCTGCTGGAATCTGTGAAATTGTGGCAGTTCCTGAGACAACTTCACTCCATAATTTTTTAGATTTAAAAATGTATGTGTACTTTTAGTCACGGCAGGATCACCCAATTCCAGGGTAACATTCACATTTTAGATATTTTTAACATTGTAGATTTTGATGTAGCCACACACGACATTTTTTACATGTATCGGTACAGTGGATCACTGTTGGAACAATCGACATATTGCAGTGTTAAAAAATTGCAAGTTTTTAACACAGTTAAATGTAAAAACTAAAAAGTAAGAAGGGTTCAATAGTCCCCAGAGGAATCATTTTTCATGATCACCTTTCAGAATGCCTCAACATGCCTACAAACACCCCAATTGTTGGGAGCACATGCATCCATGACATGAACCGTGTCGAAGCAAAAAGCTCTGTTTATGAATTGTGTACAAATCTCATTTATGACATATTTTATCGACAATATCTGATCATGAGATGCTTTGGGATACTTACATGACAACACAAACAGCATTATTAATCATTCATGTGTGAATGACAAAAAGTGTCATTTTTATATGCAATAAAATATGTGTTGAAAAACATCCAACTCCATGAAAACAAAAACGACAAAAAGGGAGATTTGTAGGCATTTTTCTGTCCACTTTGCAAATTTTCTACCAAACTTTGCAACTTTTGATGAGCTCTTTCATTTGCTTAATTGCATCTACTGAGGAGTCCTTGAGTGCCAGTCCCAATAGGATGGGCCGGTTGCCGGCTTCTTGGGACACAAATGTTCCCAGGTTTTTGCCACATACGTGTGTCAGGGGCTGAAAACAAAACAGAAATGTTAATGCAAAACTGAACAGAAATACATTTCACATCTAGAAACCAATTAATTGCGCATACCTCATCCTTTCCCAGCAGCACTTTGGTGGAGAACATTTCATTGCTGAAGTCATCGCACCTGGACTCAGGAGTGACGGACACCAGCGTTCCGATTTTACCGTACTGTGTTATGACAATAAATATGTAATTACTGAATTCTGTGCAGACAACTTGTGTGGTGATGCCGTTGATTTCTTTGTGTGTCTGCTTCGATGAGATGATGGGTTCAGCCGCAGACATGGTGTTGATCCTGGGGAGGAAAATGAGTGTTAGAATATACATTGTACATGGTGAACTAATAACAAAAGCTTTGTAGGTCAGGTAAAACATTATTTCAAGAATATAACAATCAATTGGATCAAATCTAAATGGAACTGGAAAATCCATTCCTTAGAGACGGCATATATTGAAGCTCCAGCTGCTTATTTATTTGCAACAAACGTCGATTCTCTTTCCGTTTCATCAATCACCGCTTCAGTGTTGTACCGTATACTTTATTCCTTAGTTTGCATGAAAGCAGAATTGTCACTTGTCTCAGAATTCTTACTTTAAAATCATAATTAGGTCCGAATTCTGAAATAAAAGTGAGTGAATATTGCCAACCTTTTGAAAACTGTCCTGAATCTACTCTCCCGAATCTACTGTCGAAATGCCAAGACCAAAATGCTGTCACATTCATTCATTCCCTAATCCGTTCTTTGTCCGACAACAGCGACTTTTGTTTTGGGTTAGCTACGCTGATGCTAACATTAACCACGCAACTGCTATCCGTTTCACTTTCAACAACAGAGAAAACAACGACAAGAGCATCTTGAGTAATTCAAAGCTCACCTCTTGTTAACGACCAGCGAGGTTACCCTCCAACGATTGTCATGAACGTGCTGCAGGACAGTTAGCTAAACATGCTTTACGCTGCAAAACGGATTCTACGTCGTGACGTCACGACGTTTTCCGGGTTACTTTCGACTGAATATTGAATTCGTATTGAATATAAAATAAATAATAATTAAAAACAAAATTAACATAAAAATAGGACGAAGGAAAACAGTATATTTATTGAGACAATTTATGAATAAATAAACGACAAAAATTATCTTGGTAAAATATTTGTATGGTTTGATAGATGTTTAATTATTCGAGAACAGGTTTTTCAATTGGAGCAAATTTGAATAATCATAACATTACTACTCTACTACTGCTGCTGCTGCTACTACTAGTACTACTAACGTCAAATAAGAAAAATCACAATAATAATAATAATCATCATCATCATTATCATAATATTCATCAATCCATTTTCTAATATGAAGAAACAAAACAAGCAACCAATTCCACACAATAGACAAAACAAACAAACAAATAAGTATAAGAATAAAATTAATAAATAACTATGTAAATAAATACATGGAAAAACATTTACAGGAACTCAATGGTTTGGTGTGGTGGTGTTGCAGTTTTTTTATGGTTGATTTTTAATTACAGGAGATCATAAATAAAGTATCGTGTCAGTTGCGCACTATTATGTAAATGAAAGTGCTCTGTTATGTTTTGAATTTTGGTACTGCAATAATATTGTGGCTAACTTTCATACCATTGCTTAATGCTAGTAAACTTGATTGAGAAAAGTGGAACAATACACTTTGGGAAAAAAAACATATTGGTTTACTCTTGCACTCTAATTTTTCATGTCAAGTTCATTCTAAAACTAGAGGCTTTAAGCTTCTTCTGTTTACAGATGTTTAAAGCGCCCATGCCTTCACAGCAGGGGAAAAATAGGACAAGAGAATTACTGATCCGCATGATTTCTCGAATTTAGTGGTTTTCTTTTGTCATGTGCCCCACAAATAACCACTTTAAATCAACGTGACATTTGAACAGAACGAGGCCACAGATAAGCAGACACAGCTTCATGCATGACGAGCGCCCCGAGGAAATTTCACAGTCATCAAAAGTGCTTATGAGACTTTTTTTTCTTATTCTAGATGGATGTGAAGCCCCAGTGAGGTCTGCAAGTGCTGCATCAGGCTGATCTGAAAAGCAGCATCCGTGTGACACGTTCACAATGTCAAACAGAGCGCCAGACTCAGCAGAATTGCTATGCATTGTGGGTTGGCGGCACAGCAATTGAAATGGGTCGGAGAAAACTGATCATGTTGTCATCTTCACACTTAATAACGGTTCCCAACTATCAATAAGCAACATTTCAAAGTAAATAAACAAACTTTAAAAAGACAAAATGTTCAGATGTGATATTCCAAATTCTCAATTTGTTTTTAAAACAGTTATTCATAGACCAAAAAGAATGCCAGCACTCAGTGGAACCTCAATTGAACACTTTGGATCATGAGCAAAGTAGTTCATAAAATGTATCCCCCCAAATCTGAGCAAAACTCAACAGTTTGAACCATCATCATGCATGACGACGTTTGTGTTCATACATACTGAGGCTTTTACCACATGGCTTAATTGGCTCCGACTCCATCTGCCAGAAAATTTGATGTGAGGCTGGTAAATGGTGTCTGTGTTCCAACATCAGAGTAATCGTTGAAGTTCGAGCATAAGTACAGATGAACAGTAATGGCAGTAAAACCAGGAATTGACGAGCAATCATTCAAGCTTGTTCTTTGCCTTCTTGTATTTAGTTTTAGGTCTGCCCCCCTAAAGAACAAACAAAATCAAACAAAAGAAACCAGACGAATAGTTGTCTGGCATAAAATATTTTCACTGTAAAATAGATGTGTGTCTGTATTTTCTTTTCAAGAAAAATGAAAACCTGAACCAAATCCACATTTTTCTTTTTGGTTTGAATTTGAGGGAAAAAAGCTTACTCTGTGAAATTTATAGCAATTTAGAAAAAAACACATATTTCATAAATGTTACAATACGTATTACCACATTATTTATTTTGTTATTATATTAGATTAGATTAGGTTTTATTTGTCTCACATTGGAGAAATTTATATTTCTCAACAGGAAAGCGATGAAAGGTAAGGAAGGTAAGGAGGTAAGGAAAAGAAGAGGAAAAAAACATACAGTTTTCATACTAAAATTAATATGAAAACATAGACACAGATGGTCATATTATTATTATTATTATTATTATTATTATTATTACGTATTATTATTTTTATTATTATTATTATTATTATTATTATTATTATTATTATTATTATTATTATTATTGTTATTGTTATTATTATTATTATTATTATTATTATTATGACAGCCCGATGTGCTTCAGAAAACAAAATGAGGACAGATCACTATGACCACATGGCTTGTTTTTACATTCACTGTTGAAAAGTTTCACTCGATCAATAATTTTGTAAGTTTGCCAAGCAGACTGTGTTAAAATGTCACCTCAGATGTAAATGGATTTTTGGGAGACAATTCTACCAATCACCTGGCTGACCGGCCCTCGCACCTGCTCGCAACGGTGAAACAAGCTCACGCAAATGGACGCCTGGCAAGAAGAAGCACTTTACACAACACATCCCAACACGCTCTATTATTACCCTGGTGGCCACTAGAGTGCTGTGCTGTACTGCAGATGGACCATTTGCTGTGACATTTGAAAGTTACACTTCATTCGCATGGGACTTTACCACATAGGCCACTTTCCATTGTTTTTGAAAATGCAAGACAAGGATAAACTGAAAGGAGGATGGCAACATACCCAGTGCATTTGTCTGAAACTCTTGAGTCCCCTTTTCTGTAGAAAAAAACAAGCATAATTACATCTTAGATTTTCAGTATCATTTGATTCGATTTTTTTCCTGATTTAAACGCTAATTAAATCTTATGTGGTTTGTCTGTCTGGTCGAGACTTCAGAAGTTCTTAGTCCAAATCTTGACTCAAACTATTGCCATGTGAGGAATTTGCATGCATGTTTTCCTTTGTACTCCTCCCAAATAAACATGGTTTTGATTCGGTTCCTTGAACACTCAAAATTGTCCACAGGTGCAACTGAATGCTTGCTTGTCTGTGTGTACTCCACGATTGGCTTGCGACCACTCAGAGTACCTCCGGCAGCACGGAAAATGTCGTTTGTGGCGGCAAAACATTTTGCTTTTCTTTCCCACACTGTACGGACATAATTATTGTGATAACATTGAAAAGAAAGTAGTGAATGTTGTCAATTTTCTACTAATTAGAGTTGTGTTTAGTGAAAACAGGCTTGTAATTTATTGAATCAGAGGTGGCTAATATATGGTCCGTGGTCAAGCATTCAAAGTGATCATTTGAAATGTTGCATTAAAAAAGCCACAAACGTTCATTGAACACAAATAAACATAAAATATTATTTTTCAAAATATATTAATTTGATTCTCAAAAGACCCCTTGCTCCCTTTATACCAGAGAATAAACATTACCTGCTCCCTTACATCATTTGTAAAACCCAGTTCTTACCCGGACATGTTTGCACAAGTTATGACGGCACTTAGGATAATGAGTGATTGTTAAACATGAGCGAATACTTCACATTTCCATCACAAGTCAGCAGTCATCATTTTGGGTGCACAGTGCTACACCACTCCTCCATATTCAGCTCAACTGCGGATGGAGTGAATGCTTTTGCTCTAACTTTGAATTAAATCCACATTTGAGTGAGCGGCAGAATGGATGGATGTTCATCCATGTTTCAGGTTGTAAGCAGACAATTTTGTTATTCACTTTTATAACAGCTATAACAACTGTTTCAGAAAAATACTCAAAACAAATAAACTGTACACTTGAAACACTCTTTCATGTCCTGCTCATTTCAGCTTGTTTTTAATAGATCGTTCCTGTTTCGTCAAAGTGAGCTAGCGTCAACCCAGCCTCGTTTAGTAGTTGGCGTCTGGCCTTTGTGACCCCGGCGATTAAGCGGCATAGCCTGCGCTTTGCAACCCGACAGAGTTCGCAGGCCAGAGTCTGAGAAAAATAAGCAATAAGCAGAACTGCACATGCTACACCGTGTGTATGTGGCCGTCTAATTACCTTGCTGGCTTCCAGATCTCCTGTTTCCTCCCAGGTACACGTTAATATCACACTTATGGGGAGGCGGGGCGGTTCTTTCTTTTGATAAATAATGTTTATGTTTTATTTATTTTATCCGTGTCCGTGAATTCTTATTAAATAATTCCAAATTGTCTTTCAGCTTCCTTTCATTATTTTCCTCCTGTTGCACTGCTTCCAGATGTGTGTTTTCGTCTTTTGAAATAATCACATTTCAGGCATCATTTGTTAGCAGGGTCTGAAATCTACTTGGATGCCTTCACACTCAGTTCTGTGGGAATACATACTGGCCAGCGTTAGCACACTGTATCGGTAGCGAGCTGCATAAGCAGATATATTGTTTTGATTGAATAGCAGTTTTGTCAACCCACAATGGCGGAAGGAGGAGAAGAAATGGATTTGGTTGCAGATTTACTGCTAAAGCATTTTTCAAGACAGACTTTTCAAGAAAAAAATGGACTTCATTAAGAAAAGTCGGTCAGTTATTTCCTGTCAAATGGTACCCTCTAGTGGACTTTTAGTGAATCACACCACACTTTTTTCGGTCTGGATTGATTCAGATGTAGCAATACTGAAGGCCTTACGATGAAATCCACTGCTCTCTACCTATCTAGCCAAATAGTTAGTCTGCTAGCCACATCTAGCTAGGTAGCTTTCCCCCCTTTCCTCTGTCTCTCACACACATGCGCGCACAAATACACATGCGCACGCACACAGACACCCCCCCCCCCATACACACAGGCACGCACGTACTTGCAGCCTGAGTCAAATATGAATATTGAAGCATTCATACAAGATGGAGTGAATGTCAGCGATGTTAATAGAAATGAATGAGTGTCACTGTCTAAATTGTGATGCAGACTTGCCTGATGAGTTCATTAGCCATAATCAGACAGGGATACTTTTTGGGCACGTGCGTGAAATACCATGCCACCTGCCCTTTCGCCGTTGTTTTACTTGTTAATGCAAATGCTCCACCTGATTAATTCCAATAACTTTGTTGATTTGGAACACTGATTATTCGCCTGCGGCGTGATGCAGAACCTCATTATGACGCAAGCGGCCATTCACCACCATCTCATCGAGAAATTAAATATTCAGAACAATTAAGGTTGCTATTCCGCAGCGTTCCACAAGCAACAGCAATTGCTAATTGCATTATGATTAAATATTCTATATGTATATCAAAACAGATGTTGTCTAATGTGGCAAAATGTGCTTGTTTTCCCTCGCAAGCGAAAGAAATGCAAGGAGGGAGTCTAAGATCTAAATCCATTATATTTTCACGGAGTTGCATTTTCTTGATGCTGCGGGAATGTCTACTGAAATGGCATCCATTAATTTCTCAAAATGTCACCAAGCGATCACTCCACTCTTGAAAATTCCATTCAAACCAGAAGTACACTTAAAGGACAACCGACGTCTCCGGACAAGTTGTGTCCATAATTTGTAAAATGGCTTAAAATGACTTCTACTGAGCGTATTTTAATAAGATTCCACCGCATATAGCTGAATTTTACGTTTTAAGACTCGCACTGAATATTCAGGAAGTCTTGTTTTTGAGTTGGTGACGAGTCCCTACGTGACGTCACTAAAGGAACGCCCCTGACCGAAAAAAAGACGCATTGTAGCGGTCCTTCCATCACGTCAATGTAATTTGCTGTACTTGTTTGGTCTGTGGACCTCGTGTTGCACCCAAAAGCCGCCAGAAGAGGGGGTCCAAGCTCCATATAAGGAATTTATCAGCCTGTGGAAACGGAGGTGGCCACAGGAGCTCATCATTTTGTGCCTCTTTTTCGCTGAGACATTTCCCCTCAATGTTGCCTCATAATGGCACGGAATAAATTCTTTAATTGATTGCAAACATGTATGCTTTCCTCTTCAGAACTATTTGAATCATATTCATAACTGGATGTGTAACAAGAAACCATATTACTGCCGTAGTGATAAGTTGAAAAGAAAAGAGCCCCATATAGTATACCAGTATCCATCTTAAACCGCCACTCCGGTGCCACTCAAACGTATTTAGTGACATTATTTATGCGCGTTTTGATCGAGTAAGGAGATTATCGAGTGCTAAAAAACACCCTACACATTTTAGGGTATGTCGCATTTCAAGTGCAACTGTACGTGTGAAGTGAATTTGGCGCTTGTCTTGTCCCTCTTGTGCTTTCACGTCTGGTGCTCCCTGCTGTTCATCCTGCTTTTGCTTGCTCTCCAAATCCCAACAATGACGCTGCCAATGTCACCAATCTTGATAAATGGCTCACCATCTCCCCTGTGTCCGCCTGAGCCAATCAACGTTGCTGTTCTTTAAATACCATTACAATTCTGTCAAGGCCATTTCGCCAAACGTGCTCTATCAACTCCTCTATCACCTTGACCTCCATGTATGTAGGGGGGGAGGGTATGGGGGCGCAAACGTAAACAAATAAGTGGGAGATGCCAGCCAGCAACATGTCACACGGCTGCAGAGTGGACTCAAGGGCGGCTGTTTGCCAAATGACTCAAATACAAATCAATATCACAATGTCGTGAATTCAATTTTTGAATAGCAAAGGTTGCAACAGGGGGACGGATATCGAATCGAACCTCGACACCGTGCGGTCGACGCACTAACCACTGGCCCACTGGGTCGCCTTGTACAAAGTAAAACAGATGAATTTATTGATTATGTTTGTGAAAAAAATGACATAGGAAGGACAACAAGTAGTGCACTGTGCACACCAGAAAGAGCAGCAAAATGTGTTTAACTTCCGCAATGGTCACTCACAGATAAATTTTCCATAGTCAGATTTCAAAATATGTATTTTGCTGTTTCATGTCAAACTTAATTCATTCACCGCCAGACATGTGCAAAAATGTGTCCACTCCAGTGTCTGGGTTTTTGTCATTTTTCACTCAAATTCCAAGACCCACAGAATTAAGACAACATAGATACAATGCAGCGTAAAAAAAACCCTAGACGCTCTTCTTTCATCAGAAAACAAAGAGTTAATTCCTAAATGATATGGGTCTGGAGTTATATGTGTTTGAAATGAGGGTGGCTGCCCAAAATACAATGCTATACATACATATTGGTTTATATAGCGCTTTAACAACAGCTGAAGCTGTAACAAAGCGCTAACATGGAAAAAAGGAAATGCTGCCCACTTGTAGAAAAGAAAAAAACATTGCTAGAGGCCATGGCTAGTATCAGAATCAGAATCAGAATCATCTTTATTGCCAAGTATGTAGAACACACAAGGAATTTGTTTCCGGTAGAACACGCTGCACTAGTATCGTCGTCAAAAAAAAAAAAAAAAAAAACTGGTAAGTGGCACTATACAGTTCCATTTTGGCTACTGTTGAAAGAGTTCAAAGAGTTAATGGCTTGGGGGAAGAAGCTGTTTAAATGTCTGCTGGATTTGGTGCGCATGGATCAGGACCCAAACATGAAAAAACAAAATGAGTTTTTGTCGCGACGGTTGAATCGCACACATAAATCCCGTATTACTTCAAAAGGCCCACTTTGTGGCCCATTTTCAAAGCGTTGCATCATCATCCACCAAAACATGTCAGCACATAAACGAGATATGTCTCAGTCGAATCCTAATCTTTTATTTGTGCGTGTTATATTGACAAGCTGGCACTTTAGCATGACTGCTACGTGCCGACATTTCTACTTCATCATCAACATTTTAATGTATTTCCCGCATTTCTTCTTCATCATCAACATTTTAACCTTCCCGTAGCTTGTATCTATTTGTGCTAATGGCTGGCTGTAGCGCTGCGGGGCATCGCTTCGTATATTTTCTCATCGTACGCAAGGTTATGGCTAAACACGTCTTTTAATTTGCGCATCTGTCCAATGCAATCAGACGGCGTGCGCATCGATTTGTTCAGCACCCGGCGATATTCCGTGACGGCTGCTCTGTCTGTGTACTGTGAAGTTGGCTGCATGCTAATAAACGACTCAGTCGATAGGTGAGAGATTTCCAAATCCTCAACAAGAAAGAAGGGGTGAATAAGGAGCTTCCAAATGTGGGCTACAATCCAATTTTCAGTGTTCCAGACTCTGGCCAGGATAATTTGAATTCACTTACCATGCGTCAAACTAACAAACAAACAAACAAACAAACAAACAAAGCAACATAGAAAACAGCTGATGTAGCCAGGTGATGTAAAACATAAACCCTCATAAATGTTTCCTGTAAGAGGTTTGACGGCGAGGCGGTAGGAAAAGGGAGGTGCTTGATGTCAGAACAAGGCAAACACGGCGCGCCCGTTTCACTGAGCTCGCCCGTGCATTAGCGCTAAGAGGCGAGTCACATGTGAATACTTCACACGGACCCAGGGATGTGCTTAATGCAACCGACAAGATGTTCAAAACAACCATGAATAAAACACGAGGCCGGGCCTCTGTGAGAACTCCTGCTTTTAATTTGCCCTGTGCAAATTAGAACCGATTTCATTTTTTTTAGGTTGCGTGGTGTTGATCATCGTCTACCTTGGGCGTATTAAAGAGCTTTGAGGCTACTTTTTTTCCCAGATTTCTACCAGTTTTAGGAGTCACTCTGAATCTGATTCATACAGTGGCGGACCGTCATGCTTGCAAAGCCATCTCTGCTGGCCTAAAAATATCTGAATCATGGACTGATGTTAATTATATTTTGTCCATGAATTCTTATTAAATGATTCCAAATTGTCTTTCAGCTTCCTTTCATTACCTTTCCACTGTTGTGCTGCTTCCAGACTTGCGTTTTCGTATATAAGCATTTCAATCAATCAATCAATCAATCAATCAATTCCAATCACATTTCAGCCATCATTTGTTACCATGGTCTGAAATCTACCAGGATGCCTTCACAATCAGTTCTCTGGACCGTTTTGCATCAAATGTGTCGATCAAACTGTTGCTCGAACCAATCACATTTTGAATTGGTAACCCAAAAGCGGTACCAAGGCCTTCTTGAAGGCGCTGGTAAGCGTCAAGACAAACTATGATTGGCTCGTCACTAGCCAATCGTAGTTTGCGGAAACTGCTTTGATCACAAGCCGCTAGTGACAAGAGCATCCTGGCCAGAGCTAGCACACTGTATCGGTAGGAAGCTTGATTTAATCACAGTTTTGTCAACCCACAATGGCTGAAGGAGGAGAAGAAATATATTTGGTTGGAGATTTACTGTTAAGGCCATTTTCAAGATGGACTTTTCAAGAAAAAAAATGGACATCATTAAGAAAGGTCAATCAGTTATTTCCTGGCTAATGGTACTCTCTAGTGGACTTGTAGAAACTCACACATTTTTTTTTCAGTCTGGATTGATTCAGACATAGCACCACTGAAGGCCTAGCGATGAAATACACAGCCTGCCATTGGATTCAAATGATTCAGATTCAGATTATTCGCTGCAACGATACTTCGGGTTGAATTTTGATTTCTTTTACCAAAACAACAACACATTGTGAATAACGGTCTTTTATGCCAACTAAGGGAAGTCCGATTGTAATTGTTTTGTTTTGGTCAGTGTTAGTGGCAGGTATCGGCAGCCTCCATATGTACTCTATATATTATTTTTTTATGCTGATATCTGCCAGATAATGATACATGGCATCAGTCTTTGCCTCTTCCTGACTGTAATTGGAATGTCAAGTCTGAATATATGGTTGAGTGTCATTTGCTGTGATGTGAGCAAAATAATTAAATAAATAAATAAAAATAAATAAAAACCACAGACAGATTGTTTGCGGATTTGAAGAGCGAAACCCCGCCAGCCAAAAGTATGTCCATTGACACTATTATCTTATGAAATATCAGTGTTGTTGGTAACTCAAAAGTTTTTGCAAAAAAATAAAATAAAATAAAAGACTGCTTTAGTAACCGTTCAATCAAACAAATTCTTTTTTAAAGAAACTATTGCCACCAGTCGTCAGGCAATCAAATTTGGTTGCCATTTAATTTCCAATTTGACAGACTGTACAATTTGGCTATTGTTATGCATGAGAAATCATGGGCGCAATATTTTATACTCTGACTTGACTATATATTTGTAGGCGGATCAGCAGAAAGTCATCCATCAGTGTGGCTGCCGCGCGTGTGATGGCTGGTTGGCATTTTGGCAACAGGCACGCGAGAGCTTGTGTGGCAGGTCTGTGATCCGGCTCAGGAGTTATTTAGAACAACAGCAGGCAACGGCAGATACATTGCACACACCTGCGAAAAGGTCAGTGACGGAAGAAAAAAAAAGGCAAGCCGCGCAAAATTACCTCTCCGCCACCTCTTCATTGTGCTGTGTTACCACAACATGAAGTGCGGTGTTTGTGTGTTTGTGTGTGTGTGTGTGTGTGTGTGCGTGCATGTGTGTGTGTGTGTGTGTGTGTGTGTGTGTGTGTGTGTGTGTGTGTGTGTGTGTGTGTGTGTGTGTGTGTCATAAAGTCTCTGCCAGAGTTCCAGAATTTTGGTGTCTAGCACTTGTCAGCATCACACTGGGAATGTTGTCTCCAGTGCCATTTACATTTACATGCATGCCATTTAAGTGCGGGAGTCGAGTTTATTGCGTTTCAATCCCTCCCCCCCCAAAAAAAAATTCACGCAAAGATTAAAGGTGACATTTGACTTTTAAAAACATATTTGTGCAGTCGCGGTTCAACAGAAGCTTATGTTGTTCATTTACATAAAACACTGGTTGACCACAGAGCTGCTGAATTACATGGAAGAATTCTTGTGTCAAAGCCAACAGGTAAGCAGAACTGCTATGTGACCAGTATGAGCTTCTAATATGCAGCACGCAATGGGATGTTCGACTGTTGTGGATGTTTGTTTTTGAATTTTCAACATATAAAAAGTGTTCCTAGGTTCTTACTTTTTAAAGTTGATTGCCAAAATAAACATAAAAGGAAACCTGATGTTGGTTTGAAAACAACCAGATTGGAATGCATTGGTTTGGATTAGCCTTTATTAGTCTCCCAGTGGAGAAATTTACAATTCACAGCAGCAAAGTTATGGAAGGAAGAAGAATGGCAAGGAAGAAGTAGAAAAACATACAGGAGCTGCTGGAAAGGCAGCCACTCTCGCTACACCATCTTGAAGTCAAAACAACAACAAAAAACAAAATAGTATGACAACACATAGACAGTCATTCAATCTTAAGCACTTTCTGCCATCTCTTTGTTGTATGAAGCACTTCTAGATAAAAGAGGAGAGGATCAAAGTGTCCTTTTCACCAGTGTCTCAGGGACGTCATGGTGAAATGTGCACATATGCTACAAGCAAACAGCAAATACAAAGCTGGAGCATCCTTTATGAAAAGAGACCTTTATCAAAAGAGACTGTCTGACATCTCCTGTGCCACGTAAATCTGCTTCCATTCCAAGCCGCAACATTTCCACATACGATTGAGCGCTCTGCACTGATGCTCCTTTCTTCTCAGATAGCTTAACTTTTAGTCTGCTTGCTTAAGGCTAATAATGTGTCTTACGACGTTGGCATTTTACCCAATGTCAATTTCCTCAGTTTCAGTACATCCCTTTTAATAATAAATCCAACCAAGATTGAGAGCAGTTTACACTAGGTGATGTTATTCCTCAAAGGAAATTAAGTCACAGCTGCTGAGGTATTAAGGGTGAGGTGTGAAGAGTGTCAGTCTTGCCGCTGCCACATTAAGCTCGGGCCCGTCTTATCTGGCCTTTGGATAGGATCATTCATTCATTTTGATTTGTTTTCTTACTGAAAGGTCTTTTTGTGATGAAATGATTCCAATTACGACCGTCATAGTATATGAAAAAAATAAAATAAAAGGGTGAAAGAAAGAAAGAATGAGAATACTGCGAACACTTCCTCATAACATAACGTTGTATCATTACGCTTAATCGATATCACATCGGTTCAAGTTAAAGCTGGAGTTTGTCAAACTTAATTCATTCACCGCCAGACATGTGCAAAAATGTGTCCACTCCAGTGTCTGGGTTTTTGTCATTTTTCACTCAAATTCCAAGACCCACAGAATTAAGACAACATAGATACAATGCAGCGTAAAAAAAACCCTAGACGCTCTTCTTTCATCAGAAAACAAAGAGTTAATTCCTAAATGATATGGGTCTGGAGTTATATGTGTTTGAAATGAGGGTGGCTGCCCAAAATACAATGCTATACATACATATTGGTTTATATAGCGCTTTAACAACAGCTGAAGCTGTAACAAAGCGCTAACATGGAAAAAAGGAAATGCTGCCCACTTGTAGAAAAGAAAAAACATTGCTAGAGGCCATGGCTAGTGCTTTATCAGAATCAGAATCAGAATCATCTTTATTGCCAAGTATGTAGAACACACAAGGAATTTGTTTCCGGTAGAACACGCTGCACTAGTATCGTCGTCAAAAAAAAAAAAAAAAACTGGTAAGTGGCACTATACAGTTCCATTTTGGCTACTGTTGAAAGAGTTCAAAGAGTTAATGGCTTGGGGGAAGAAGCTGTTTAAATGTCTGCTGGATTTGGTGCGCATGGATCAGGACCCAAACATGAAAAAACAAACTGAGTTTTTGTCGCGACGGTTGAATCGCACACATAAATCCCGTATTACTTCAAAAGGCCCACTTTGCGGCCCATTTTCAAAGCGTTGCATCATCATCCACCAAAACATGTCAGCACATAAACGAGATATGTCTCAGTCGAATCCTAATCTTTTATTTGTGCGTGTTATATTGACAAGCTGGCACTTTAGCATGACTGCTACGTGCCGACATTTCTACTTCATCATCAACATTTTAACGCATTTCCCGCATTTCTTCTTCATCATCAACATTTTAACCTTCCCAAAGCTTGTATCTATTTGTGCTAATGGCTGGCTGCAGCGCTGAGGGGCATCGCTTCGTATATTTTCTCATCGTACGCAAGGTTATGGCTAAACACGTCTTTTAATTTGCACACCTGTCCAATGCAATCAGACGGCGTGCGCATCGATTTGTTCAGCACCCGGCGATATTCCGTGACGGCTGCTCTGTCTGTGTAGTGTGAAGTTGGCTGCATGCTAATAAACGACTTAGTCGATAGGTGAGAGATTTCCAAATCCTCAACAAGAAAGAAGGGGTGAATAAGGAGCTTCCAAATGTGGGCCACAATCCAATTTTCAGTGTTCCAGACTCTGGCCAGGATAATTTGCCAGTGTTGGATTCACTTACCATGCGTCAAACAAACAAACAAACAAACAAACAAAGCAACATAGAAAACAGCTGATGTAGCCAGGTGATGTAAAACATAAACCCTCATAAATGTTTCCTGTAAGAGGTTTGACGGCGAGGCGGTAGGAAAAGGGAGGTGCTTGATGTCAGAACAAGGCAAACACGGCGCGCCCGTTTCACTGAGCTCGCCCGTGCATTAGCGCTAAGAGGCGAGTCACATGTGAATACTTCACACGGACCCAGGGATGTGCTTAATGCAACCGACAAGATGTTCAAAACAACCATGAATAAAACACGAGGCCGGGCCTCTGTGAGAACTCCTGCTTTTAATTTGCCCTGTGCAAATTAGAACCGATTTCATTTTTTTTAGGTTGCGTGGTGTTGATCATCGTCTACCTTGGGCGTATTAAAGAGCTTTGAGGCTACTTTTTTTCCCAGATTTCTACCAGTTTTAGGAGTCACTCTGAATCTGATTCATACAGTGGCGGACCGTCATGCTTGCAAAGCCATCTCTGCTGGCCTAAAAATATCTGAATCATGGACTGATGTTAATTATATTTTGTCCATGAATTCTTATTAAATGATTCCAAATTGTCTTTCAGCTTCCTTTCATTACCTTTCCACTGTTGTGCTGCTTCCAGACTTGCGTTTTCGTATATAAGCATTTCAATCAATCAATCAATCAATCAATCAATTCCAATCACATTTCAGCCATCATTTGTTACCATGGTCTGAAATCTACCAGGATGCCTTCACAATCAGTTCTCTGGACCGTTTTGCATCAAATGTGTCGATCAAACTGTTGCTCGAACCAATCACATTTTGAATTGGTAACCCAAAAGCGGTACCAAGGCCTTCTTGAAGGCGCTGGTAAGCGTCAAGACAAACTATGATTGGCTCGTCACTAGCCAATCGTAGTTTGCGGAAACTGCTTTGATCACAAGCCGCTAGTGACAAGAGCATCCTGGCCAGAGCTAGCACACTGTATCGGTAGGAAGCTTGATTTAATCACAGTTTTGTCAACCCACAATGGCTGAAGGAGGAGAAGAAATATATTTGGTTGGAGATTTACTGTTAAGGCCATTTTCAAGATGGACTTTTCAAGAAAAAAAATGGACATCATTAAGAAAGGTCAATCAGTTATTTCCTGGCTAATGGTACTCTCTAGTGGACTTGTAGAAACTCACACATTTTTTTTTCAGTCTGGATTGATTCAGACATAGCACCACTGAAGGCCTAGCGATGAAATACACAGCCTGCCATTGGATTCAAATGATTCAGATTCAGATTATTCGCTGCAACGATACTTCGGGTTGAATTTTGATTTCTTTTACCAAAACAACAACACATTGTGAATAACGGTCTTTTATGCCAACTAAGGGAAGTCCGATTGTAATTGTTTTGTTTTGGTCAGTGTTAGTGGCAGGTATCGGCAGCCTCCATATGTACTCTATATATTATTTTTTTATGCTGATATCTGCCAGATAATGATACATGGCATCAGTCTTTGCCTCTTCCTGACTGTAATTGGAATGTCAAGTCTGAATATATGGTTGAGTGTCATTTGCTGTGATGTGAGCAAAATAATTAAATAAATAAATAAAAATAAATAAAAACCACAGACAGATTGTTTGCGGATTTGAAGAGCGAAACCCCGCCAGCCAAAAGTATGTCCATTGACACTATTATCTTATGAAATATCAGTGTTGTTGGTAACTCAAAAGTTTTTGCAAAAAAATAAAATAAAATAAAAGACTGCTTTAGTAACCGTTCAATCAAACAAATTCTTTTTTAAAGAAACTATTGCCACCAGTCGTCAGGCAATCAAATTTGGTTGCCATTTAATTTCCAATTTGACAGACTGTACAATTTGGCTATTGTTATGCATGAGAAATCATGGGCGCAATATTTTATACTCTGACTTGACTATATATTTGTAGGCGGATCAGCAGAAAGTCATCCATCAGTGTGGTTTGCTATCGAGTGGAGTACTTTTGCTATTATGGGACCGAAAAAGACCCCACCACAGGCTAGTATTAAGTCGAAGAGGACACAGAAGAAAATTACGGTCGAGCAGAAGAAGATCATGGAAAAACATGAACGAGGCGTGCGTTTGTGTGACTTAACGTCCCAGTACCAGTATGCTAAGTCGACCATTGCTACGTGTGGCTAAGGGTTTTTCTGTGTAGTCCAAGCAACAGTCCCAGGCAATAGGAGAGGTTGAAAAACTTCTGTTGATTTGGATTAACATAAAGCAGCTAGCAGGGGACAGTGTGAGTGAGGGTATTATCGCTGAGAAAGCAGGGCAACTTCACTCGGATATCATCAAGAGGCAACTACATCAGTGACCATCTTTATTATACAGTATAGTTTATTTCTTTAATTACAATCCAATAGCACATTTATTATACAAAAAATAAGGTATATTTTGTGTAGTTTTAGAGCGTATTTAGTATAAAATTGTGATTTATGGGGACCTGGGAACAGATTATTCTCATTTTTAATGAAATAAATGTTTGGCAGATGAACTTTTTAGAACCAATTAAGTTCGTAGGCTGAGGTATTACTGTATATTTTATGAGGAAATGTTTCTGCATTAATCTGTGGTTTATATTAGCTGATGATTTGGGTCTAGACTAGCTTTGTGCATTACCTGATACAGTATTTAGTTTTTTTTTAGGTCATGACGTATAACTAATGACGTCCGCCGAATTTCAGCTGAAACGGTTGTCACAGCAGACATTTTAAGCAGAACAAAGATAAATCGCCATTCTATTTTTCAGGGGCCCCCTCGACTGCATCAAAAAGGTGTGAAATTTCACAGCCGACAACACAGTATAGTGCAAGATTGGACTTCAATAGACACTTGGCCATGGACTCTACAAAGCGACATGTTTTACATAATACAAAAAGGGGAAATGAAGGACTCGAAGGGTTGCTTGGGGCGACAGACTTTTTTTTTTTGTAGTCTGACATCTCATCCACTTTGAATCCTTTCAAGCACGACACCATAGCAACGCTTGCTGCTTACCTGCTTTGCCCACACATGACTCAGCAGCTGTAACTGCTCCTGTGATGCTGCAGGAAGGCGCCGCATAACAGTGTGAAATGAAAGATTTGGCATGAAAAACAAAAAAAACAAAGACCGATTAAGGATTTATGAAGAAGATCCATCATTGGATTGCCAGTGAATAAAATCAAGGCTTTGATTCGGTCCAGGCAAAGGAGGCAGAGCGCAGATGTCAACGAGCCTCCTGTTAAGCATCGGGTCAAATGGACCCACTGGTAAAACTGATCAAACGGTATGTCAATAGAAATTAAATGTTTCATTTTCAAATACAATTTGAATTCTGTCATTTTCAAGGCTTGTATTGTGAGAGAAAAATGGGAATGTTTTCAAATAAATCACCCACAACAGAGTCCGTTGGTAATATAAAGTAGCTAGACCATGGTCCAACTGGCTATGCACTATGGAAAAAAACCTGTCGTGCTCATCGTGGCGTGGAGTTATCATACCTCTTGAAGTGTATAAACATCCTAATAAACTCCTGTGCACTCCTGGTGATGAGCTATTGCATAAGATAAAGCACTGCCAAAGGGTTAAAGCTGCACTTTGAATGTACTTGAGCCATTACTTGCAATCGCGCTCCTGGGCTCGTTTCCAAAAGCACCATTTAAGAGAATGACGGCACATCAAGGTAAAAGGCACATCAAGGTGTTAGAGGTGGCCATTTTTTTTCTTCAACCGACACCCAAAGACACATTCTGCTGCAGCTGACGAAGAGAAATCAGGTACTGGATGGTTAGCTCTTGAGTCTTTTACATGACAGATGACCTGTTTCTCAGACAACACTGCGCTCAAAAACAGACTTTCCGAGATCCTGAGATTCAATTTCTGTAGGCGTAAAAGCTGGTTTTAAGATTTGAAAGTGAATAATAGATAGGAAATTCTTAATTGCTACCTCCCTCCCTCCATCCCTCCATCCATTAATCCACTCACCCAACCATCCATCCAATCACCCATCCCTCCCTCCTTCAATTCGTTCGTTCATCCATCCATCCATCCATCCATCCATCCATCCATCCAAATCACCATCCATCCGTCTATCCGTCCATTCATTCATCGCATCCATCCATCCAAATCCTTCATCAATACATTCATTCATTCATTCATTATTCATTCATTCATTCATTCATGTTCCAATCCACTTATCCTCACAAAGGTCGCACATAAAAGGAAACCTGATGTTGGTTTGAAAACAACCAGATTGGAATGCATTGGTTTGGATTAGCCTTTATTAGTCTCCCAGTGGAGAAATTTACAATTCACAGCAGCAAAGTTATGGAAGGAAGAAGAATGGCAAGGAAGAAGTAGAAAAACATACAGGAGCTGCTGGAAAGGCAGCCACTCTCGCTACACCATCTTGAAGTCAAAACAACAACAAAAAACAAAATAGTATGACAACACATAGACAGTCATTCAATCTTAAGCACTTTCTGCCATCTCTTTGTTGTATGAAGCACTTCTAGATAAAAGAGGAGAGGATCAAAGTGTCCTTTTCACCAGTGTCTCAGGGACGTCATGGTGAAATGTGCACATATGCTACAAGCAAACAGCAAATACAAAGCTGGAGCATCCTTTATGAAAAGAGACCTTTATCAAAAGAGACTGTCTGACATCTCCTGTGCCACGTAAATCTGCTTCCATTCCAAGCCGCAACATTTCCACATACGATTGAGCGCTCTGCACTGATGCTCCTTTCTTCTCAGATAGCTTAACTTTTAGTCTGCTTGCTTAAGGCTAATAATGTGTCTTACGACGTTGGCATTTTACCCAATGTCAATTTCCTCAGTTTCAGTACATCCCTTTTAATAATAAATCCAACCAAGATTGAGAGCAGTTTACACTAGGTGATGTTATTCCTCAAAGGAAATTAAGTCACAGCTGCTGAGGTATTAAGGGTGAGGTGTGAAGAGTGTCAGTCTTGCCGCTGCCACATTAAGCTCGGGCCCGTCTTATCTGGCCTTTGGATAGGATCATTCATTCATTTTGATTTGTTTTCTTACTGAAAGGTCTTTTTGTGATGAAATGATTCCAATTACGACCGTCATAGTATATGAAAAAAATAAAATAAAAGGGTGAAAGAAAGAAAGAATGAGAATACTGCGAACACTTCCTCATAACATAACGTTGTATCATTACGCTTAATCGATATCACATCGGTTCAAGTTAAAGCTGGAGTTGGAGACTCCAGTTGGAGCAAATTAGATAAAAGGAAACAACCCCCAATATGAGTATGTGGAACTGTCACGGCTTGGTATTGAAGCGGATTCACGTGGGACAAGAGATAATCTCTTTTCGCCAATGGATGCTACAGCTTTGTGTTCAACATTTACCTTGCAGCAGACGTGCACATTTCACCATGATGTCCCTGATCCACTGGTGAAAAGGATGCTTTGATCCATTCCTCTTTTTTTCTGGAACTGCTTCATACAACAAATAGTGCAGAAAGTGCTTAATATTTAACGACTGCGTCTTTGTGTTGTCATATTATTTTATTTTGTTTTTTTGACTTCAGGGTGCAGCTCCTGGATTTTGTTTTTCTACTTCTGCCTTTCCTTTCCTCTTACGTTCATCACTTTGCTGCTTTGAAATGTACATTTCTCCACTTTGACTAATAAAGACTAATCCAATCCAATATATCTTGTTCATAGGCAATAGCATTCAATTTGTTTCTTGTCAGTTCTGTGAAATAAAGTAGTTTACAAATGCTTTACCTCACGAACTTTTCGCCTTAAAAGCATGAAATTTGCAAGAATATAATTCTGGCATACAAACTAGTTTTCAGCGGACAAACCAAACCACACAGCGCCACTGTGGCTGGCGGGCTAGTTTTCGGCACATGGACACCAAACCACACGGTCGAACAGTGCCACGGTGGCTGGTGGACTAGTTTTACACACCCCATTTGAGTGCATATGTGGTTTGCTATCGAGTGGAGTACTTTTGCTATTATGGGACCGAAAAAGACCCCACCACAGGCTAGTATTAAGTCGAAGAGGACACAGAAGAAAATTACGGTCGAGCAGAAGAAGATCATGGAAAAACATGAACGAGGCGTGCGTTTGTGTGACTTAACGTCCCAGTACCAGTATGCTAAGTCGACCATTGCTACGTGTGGCTAAGGGTTTTTCTGTGTAGTCCAAGCAACAGTCCCAGGCAATAGGAGAGGTTGAAAAACTTCTGTTGATTTGGATTAACATAAAGCAGCTAGCAGGGGACAGTGTGAGTGAGGGTATTATCGCTGAGAAAGCAGGGCAACTTCACTCGGATATCATCAAGAGGCAACTACATCAGTGACCATCTTTATTATACAGTATAGTTTATTTCTTTAATTACAATCCAATAGCACATTTATTATACAAAAAATAAGGTATATTTTGTGTAGTTTTAGAGCGTATTTAGTATAAAATTGTGATTTATGGGGACCTGGGAACAGATTATTCTCATTTTTAATGAAATAAATGTTTGGCAGATGAACTTTTTAGAACCAATTAAGTTCGTAGGCTGAGGTATTACTGTATATTTTATGAGGAAATGTTTCTGCATTAATCTGTGGTTTATATTAGCTGATGATTTGGGTCTAGACTAGCTTTGTGCATTACCTGATACAGTATTTAGTTTTTTTTTAGGTCATGACGATAACTAATGACGTCCGCCGAATTTCAGCTGAAACGGTTGTCACAGCAGACATTTTAAGCAGAACAAAGATAAATCGCCATTCTATTTTTCAGGGGCCCCCTCGACTGCATCAAAAAGGTGTGAAATTTCACAGCCGACAACACAGTATAGTGCAAGATTGGACTTCAATAGACACTTGGCCATGGACTCTACAAAGCGACATGTTTTACATAATACAAAAAGGGGAAATGAAGGACTCGAAGGGTTGCTTGGGGCGACAGACTTTTTTTTTTTGTAGTCTGACATCTCATCCACTTTGAATCCTTTCAAGCACGACACCATAGCAACGCTTGCTGCTTACCTGCTTTGCCCACACATGACTCAGCAGCTGTAACTGCTCCTGTGATGCTGCAGGAAGGCGCCGCATAACAGTGTGAAATGAAAGATTTGGCATGAAAAACAAAAAAAACAAAGACCGATTAAGGATTTATGAAGAAGATCCATCATTGGATTGCCAGTGAATAAAATCAAGGCTTTGATTCGGTCCAGGCAAAGGAGGCAGAGCGCAGATGTCAACGAGCCTCCTGTTAAGCATCGGGTCAAATGGACCCACTGGTAAAACTGATCAAACGGTATGTCAATAGAAATTAAATGTTTCATTTTCAAATACAATTTGAATTGTGTCATTTTCAAGGCTTGTATTGTGAGAGAAAAATGGGAATGTTTTCAAATAAATCACCCACAACAGAGTCCGTTGGTAATATAAAGTAGCTAGACCATGGTCCAACTGGCTATGCACTATGGAAAAAAACCTGTCGTGCTCATCGTGGCGTGGAGTTATCATACCTCTTGAAGTGTATAAACATCCTAATAAACTCCTGTGCACTCCTGGTGATGAGCTATTGCATAAGATAAAGCACTGCCAAAGGGTTAAAGCTGCACTTTGAATGTACTTGAGCCATTACTTCCAATCGTGCTCTTGGGCTCGTTTCCAAAAGCACCATTTAAGAGAATGACGGCACATCAAGGTAAAAGGCACATCAAGGTGTTAGAGGTGGCCATATTTTTTCTTCAACCGACACCCAAAGACACATTCTGCTGCCGCTGACGAAGAGAAATCAGGTACTGGATGGTTAGCTCTCGAGTCTTTTACTTGACATATGACCTGTTTCTCAGACAACACTGCGCTCAAAAACAGCCTTTCCGAGATCCTGAGATTCAATTTCTGTCGGCGTAAAAGCTGGTTTTAAGATTTGAAAGTGAATAATAGGAAATTCTTAATTGCTACCTCCCTCCCTCCCTCCCTCCATCCCTCCATCCATTAATCCACTCACCCAACCATCCATCCAATCACCCATCCCTCCCTCCTTCCATTCGTTCGTCCATCCATCCATCCATCCATCCATCCATCCATCCATCCATCCATCCATCCATCCGTCTATCCGTCCATTCATTCATCCGTCCATCCATCCATCCATCCATTCATTCATTCATTCATTCATTCATTCATTCATTCATTCATTCATTCATTCATGTTCCAATCCTCTTATCCTCACAAAGGTCGCGTTTGGGCGTGCTGGAACCTATCCCAGCTGTCTTCTGGCATTAGGTGGGGGATACCCTGAACTGGTTGTCACATAGACGAGGAACCAACGGCACTCACATTCATACCCAGGGACAATTGAAAGTCCATCAACTTGCCACAGACAGTTTTTTTTTTTTGGAATGTGGACGGAAACCGGAGTGCCTGGAGAAAACCCACACAGACATGTAAACCTTACAAAGGAAGGCCAGAGCGAAAATCGAATATTATGCCTCAGCATTTCTGCACTGCGAGGCAGATGTGCAAACTGGTTTCCCACAAGGCTACAACGATCCATGTTTTTATGTTCCTATTATGTTTATTATTTTGCTTTGTGTTGATTATAGTCCAAAAATAATAGTCCAAAAATAATAAATGGGAGTGACAATAACAGTATTAAAAAAGAAAGATGTCCATAATTGTCTGTCCAGCCCAGTCAGCAATTTCAAAGGCACCCCCCTCCTTCACTCTGATTATTCTGGACCTCTCTCTCGGCTTTCCCACTTTGACCAGACATGTCCTTCTATTGTTTACAAGAATAAAGTAGTCTTTTCTGTTCACCACTTTGGTCCCCGCTAGTGTTTCATCATCATACTCAGTTGAGCCAGAACCAGGAAGAGATACATCATTTCTCCCCAACATACGCCTTTAAATATAAGACTTTATGAAGTCATGTTTGGACATAACAGGGACTTCAGAAAAATCGATTTTCTGTGTGTGATGAAGACTAAATTCAACATATTTCTTTCTCCAAATGCCAGTTTCTCGCAAAGTAGCAGAGTGCAGCAATCATCGACTACGTCAGTGTTTTATTTATTTATTTATTTATTTATTTATTTATTTATTTATTTATTTATGTATTTATTTAAATTGAACTTCCTTGCTTTGAATTAATTATGGATGGAGAGGCAAAATTTTTTCATTTATTTTTAACTTTAATGGTTCAAATCAGGGTGGGCCGTGTGGTGTCATTGATTTCATACCAGTCATACGAGTCAAGTCCTCCTTGATTTGAGGAGGAAGGAAAGGCTTCACTAAGGCACTCATAATTAGGAATCCTCGAGTTTTAATTACAAGCATCGAAAGTTGAAAGGAAAAGAAGTTTGATGTTCACGATAATGAGTAAGTATTGAACTGGGTCAAACTTTTACATGCAATATTTATTTTCAGGTTAAGTTTTCTCATGATGATTTTTAGTGCACATCCAATTAGGCATGAGATAATATTTCTAGCTTTTTTTCTGTGGTTAATTATATAAATTATACCGTAAAAAATCTCCTAACAACAAACAAATTTAACAATAAGAAAAATTAAATATATGAAAAAAATGATTGTCCAATTTTGAGAATCCTATTGACAAAAGACAAAATTTGTTTTAAAAACATGCATGTGTAACACAACACAATTTTTACGATAAAAATGTAATTATTGAAAGCTGCATTGACAAATCCTAATCCATTTAGATAAGACTGCCATGCATATGTTGTTGTTTTTTTTAATAAAAACGCCTTATACAAAAGCCAATGAAATCATTTCAAGGAACATAATTTTTTTCAGTTTTTGTTCTAACCAAGGGAGTCTAGAGAATATTTTCTGTCATTATTTACATTCACCCTGAACCAAAGCAGAAATCAGAAATCTAAGCCCCTGCTGCGGCATGTATGGGCAGCCTCCTGGCCAGCGATAAGCAAAAGCCACTTCACAAGAGTGACAAGCGTGATACATAATATATGAAACTACAGAGTATAAATATTGATCACAGTCTTAAAAATGCACACAGTGTTTTCTACAAAGCCGTGAATACCCAGTGAATGTACTGTACTGAAAATTCAACATGTGCTATTAAAAGGCTTTCGGTTCTGCTGTAATTACAAGACAAATGAGTACATAAGGTACCACTGGCAATTCGCCTCCCCGTAATGCAAAGACATTAGACCAGTTTTTTTACCCCCCAAAGACAATAAACTCATAGATCCAAACAAAAAAAAAACTTTTGTACTTTCTAATTCTCCCCATGCCAAAAGAAGCATTTCTGCACAAAACTTAAAATTGTGAAGAATCAGAATCAGAATCAGAATCATAATCATTTTTATTGCCAAGTATGTAGAACACACAAGGAATTTGTTTCCGGTAGAACACGCTGCACTAGTATCGTCGTAAAAAAAAAACTGCTAAGTGGCACTATACAGTTCCATTTTGGCTACTGTTGTAGCCAAAGCTTAATGTATGTGCATTACTTTTTAACAAAATCAATAAAAAATGTATTTAGTATTACGCAACCATAAAAAAACAGTCGTCCATGTTGAATGTTAATTGGGCAAAGTTTATCAATCCTGATGATGTGAATGGTCGAAAGCAATCTAATTATCATACGAAAAGCTCAATCGTGATCTCACCTGGTTGACCTGCGCGCAGACTGAAAATGCCATCTGAAATTTTAATCACATGCGTAAATTGCAGTCGTTGTGGGCAACGGCACCAGGTCACGCCGGCGCTTTGATTTTGATGACCAAACTCACAATAGCTTCAACATAGATAGGTTCATAATACTCTTTGGAATTTTTGAGCTCTTTAGAAAAGTGAATCAAAGTTAACTGCAACCATTTTGATATTTTGATAAGAAGTTAGCCTAACTGTAAAAAAAAACAAAAAACATGGGCTTACTTGAGGGCGGAGCTATGAATGACAAGTGGGATGAATGACATGTCCCCTGAGCACAAGTGCAATTGACTGCCATTGGGTTTTATCCTTTATCAAAATGTAAACCGGGATTGTGGTTAGATGAGGTGAGAAATTTTAAAGTAAATTATTACAGTGGGGCCTCGGTTTACGAACACCTTGCCTTACGAAATCTTCGGCTCACGAACGTTAAATTTATGAAAATTAAACCTTGGATTAAGCACTACTTTTCGGGCTACAAACCCACCACGGCTGGCGGAGTAATCTTCGGCGGAAGAACACCAAAGCACACGAACGAACAGCGCCCCAGACGGCCTACCTTTACACACCCCCTTTCTATGAGTGCACACGTCAATCGTCTTCAATGATACTTTCGCTCTTATGGGACCGAAAAAGACCCCACCACAGGCTCGTGTTCAGCCGAAGAAGACACAAAACAAAATTACAGTCGAGGAGAAGAAGGAGATCATTGAGAAAGACGAACGAGTGTGTGCGTTTGTGGCGTCACAGGTGCGCACCGTGGCTTTCATGTGAATCTATGCCTGACACATTTCCCACGCATGAAAATGGTATAAAGGCGCAGCCGTCGCGGGACAGTAGATCAGAATCATGTCCGACTCAGACACACACGCAACTCCCAGAGACCTGCTCAGCATCGGACACAGTACGACTTGCTCGACTCCACGCCAGGATCAAGCTCTGCGAGACATCTGTGTGTCACTTCCCTGAGAGTAACTTTCTACTACCATTCTACAAATAAAGAGCCCAGTACCGATATGCTAAGTCCACCATTGCTACCATCCTTCGCCTGCTTTCACGTAACTAATGACACCAAACTTGTCACGTGTGAGTTGACAGCTTGGGCGGGGACGCCGCTCCCGACCTCCGCCAGCTGCTGTCAATCCCCTAAACACAGATACTAGGACATTTCAAGAGTCGCTGTCACCTCACCAGTGACATGATTACGATGCCTCGCACCTCGCCAGTGTCTTGGATTTACCTGCAGAAGAGTTTTCGTCGTCCGAGGTGATTGTTAGCCGCGATCGCGTAAATCTGTTGCTTTCCGGGATCACGAGCTTTTGCACCCCTGTGCGCCATTTTATTTTGCCTAGCTTGATAGGCTAGACGGATCGCTCCCGCCCGCCTTCTTTTGTCGCGTTATTCCGCGTACGTGGAATCATCGGACTCGCGCCTTTTGTTGTAATAAAATCTCTGCCAGCACCTACGGGACTCGAGGTGGATGCAGATGACATTGAGGAGCATGTTGCTGACCATAATGAGGTCCTCAACACAGAGGATTTGATTTTCCTTCAAGAGGACAAGCAGAAGCAAGACATTCAGGAGTTGTCATCTGAGGGCGAGGAGGAGGAGATGGCTTCTAAGTGGAATGATGTGCAGGCTTTTATCGAACAGTTCCATCCAGAAAAGACTATGGCTATGAGAATCATCAACATGATGAATGATAATGTGATGCCTCAATTTCGTAAGGCCTTACAAGTCAGAAAGCAAAAGGTGTCAATTAAGAGCCATCAACGACCATCACAAATGTAAATAAAGTGACTTTATTATATAGTGCAGTGTATTTCTTTCATTACAATACAATAGCACATTTATTATACATAGAATAAGATGGACCACACCTGTACGACTGAGAGCTTACACAGACGTACATAGAATAAGGTATATTGTGTGTAGTTTTAAGGCTTATTTAGTTGAAAATTATATTTTATGGAGACCTGGCAACGGATTCTTCTCATTTTAATGGTTAAGTTCGTAAGCCAAGGTCCCACTGTACTATTTTATTTTAGTTTTGCAGTTTGAGGAGTTAAAACAGCTGCAGGGACCCACCGTCATGCTCTTGCTGTATTATTCTGATCTATTTTATGTTATTTTTTTGCAATTAATCCCATAACATGTCTTGCCCTTGGACTGTGTCTAACGTGTCCGTGAAGCACGCTCGCTGAGTTCTTTGCATTGAGGTCCAGCGATTTGCCAAAGAAACATGCGTCCGTGCTGCACAAGGCAGGCAGTGAGCAAGAAATGAACACACACAGAGGCGAGACCAGTGCCAGCAGCTAATTTCTGTAATAATCTCAACTCTGCACCTAATTGGCTGCGTTCCAGCTGTTTCTCATCAAAATAATGAATCTGTCTCTTACGAGGAAATGATCCCTCTTCTTTATCCTTTCGACTTGTCATCTTCCCACAGAATCTTTACTGCCTGCCTGCTATGACGCCCAATGACTCACCGCTAGTGGGGTAAAGTAGGAATCAATACGCCGTTAGATAGTTCAGACTACTAACATTGTTGTTTGGGTGATGTTTACTTGAATCCTTTTGAAAACAGACAACTGTACTTTCGACATCTTATTTTGTCAACATTGCTTTGCTCCATTTTTTAAAGTCAGCGAATAGTGACGGGACATTGGTCATCGCGGCAGTCTTTTAATCATGACAACGCCCTTTAAAGGATAATGAACGTGACGATGATCAGTGTTGCCCTCAGATCCCGCCTTCTATTAAAATGAAATTAAGAGCAACGTGACACATTCAAGTCGACTACTTATAACCTTCCACCACCCCTCCCAAAATTGTGGAAATTAATAAAATGTCTGGAGAGATTTCACATGGAAATTATTTATGGCACAGGTGTCAAACTCAAGGCCCCGGGGGCCATATGTGGTCCCCCAACATCATTTTCAGAAGCCCGCAAATGTAGATCAAAGATGACAACTTCCATGACGCCTGTTAAATGTTGTACCAATTGGAAATGTTCATATGTACGTCATATTGGAAGCATCTTTTGTTACCTCCATTACGGTTAATTCTATAATAATAGAATAAATCATTATTATTGACTTCTTTGTACAACTTCAATCATCATGGCCCTCTGTGGGAAATGGTAATTGTAATGTGGAGTTTGACACCCCTGATTTACGGTATGCTAAGCCATACATAATCCGACTTCAATGGTATATTAATATAGTCCAAAATATTTATGTCAGTAATGTTATTTCTTTGTTTTCACAACAGAGTCCCGTGTTTTGATTTTGACTTTTGAGGTCTGCACAGCAAATGTCAATTTCACCTAGCGTCTAGACAAGAAGATCCAGTTCGCCTTTCCACAATGGGAATTGAGGAAGGAAAAACTGTTGATTATCGACCAGAAATTGAATATGTAAAATAATTTGTGAGTAAGCAAGTCATTTTTCAGAAGTATTTGTATTTAATTATGGTTTGGGTAATATTAACTTGAACTGGGTTTTATTGCCTTAAAAAATCTTTCCTCACCTCCTAAAATACAGTTGTGCAAAGGTGATGATCGTGCCTCATTCAATCATAGCTTTTGCAATATTCATTGTCACGAATTGCGAGGTAGTGGTGGTGGTGGACCGCAAAAATGCAGGCAGGTGGAAGGAGCAGGCTGTTTTTGGCTCATATTATTACATAAAGTCAGCAGTAACATAATGTCAAAAGTCATCAGAACAAAAAAGTCCAAAGTAGCAAACAAAACCATGAGTAAAACATGACAAGATAAACAAATCTGACAGGGAGTCCTTTTATCTGCTACTGATTAAAACGACCCGTACCTCTGCAGCTGCAGGCAGGGCCCTACAGTGCCTTCTGTTGGCCACAAACCGAAACGTGACATTAATAAAATATATTCCAAAAGTTGCTTCATTTTACAGAGGACATTTTGTACCAAACAAATTACAGAAGGCTTCTTCAATGAGATGGAGGCCATTTTATTTTAATTAGTAAACAATCAAAGTTCGGCCGATCAATATGTTCTTGGCGTACATTTGAGGCACGCCAGTCCCAGACGCAAGGAACAGGCCATTGTCTAGATTTTCAGCTGTGCCTTGTGTCTAACTAAAAAAAGGGGGGAAAAAGGGCATGCTGGCATAGATGAAGCCATTAAAGTAAATGGCGCATCGTCTGTCATGCCGCCTGAAGATCCGTGTGGGATCAGATGCATTGCAGGACTCCATTAAGATCACTCATGAGGAACTTTCTTTCGGTGAGCCAGAGATATTGTTCAGAGACGCTTGGCTTCCATGTCGTTCGAGAGTGAAAGGATCGTAGCAATTCAGACCTTAGATCCTTATTTTTACTCTGTGCTGGGGATTTCCTAGAGTGGCAGATGAGCTATCTCTGATTTTTTGTGCGCATGTGTCTGTATGTGCTGTTTCAGAGGCTACAAAACATCCATTATTATGCTCAAACACCCCCATCAAAATTATTCTCCGTTCCCAAAAGGCAATGTGCTGAATTTACTTCTCAGACATTTCGTTACGATAGCATAAATAGCATTGCATTACATTTTGCTAAAACTCTAACGAGGAAACTGATTCTTTTGTAATCCATAACTAACGCTTTATCAGTCAAAATTATTGCAGTTACACGTTTACTGTTTCTCCACCTCTACAATTGCAATAATGGATGTGTTGTTAAAAAGATGGGGAAAAAGGGCAGAAAGCCTTTATCTCAAAAAGCAGCAAACAACACACTAATGTGCACCGTGGCGTTTGCACTGATGAGACTCCAGCTTTTAAATTGCATGGGATGGCAACCTTGAGTGGACCTGCATAGCATCTCCTCGCCAGCTTGTTGGAATTCTAGCGAGCCACACGATAGGATCCATAAATCACGACACAGCGAAGGTGACCCCCAACTAAAGGCCAGTAATAACCTTCCTCTTCATTTTTTTTCTTCTTATTTTTCTTTTAAATACAAAGACGTGAATGATGCTTGTCATTAAATGAAGCCCAACTCCGTTCTTGACCTTTTTAAAAAATAATGATGCTTGATGGTGTCTTCCCTGAGTTTATCTTGGGAAGAACTCCACTGATTTAACATTCTTTTTCTCAAGCTATATAAATAAGATAAGAAAGCCTTTAATAGTCCTACAATGGAGAATTTTGCATTGGCCAATATGTTAAAAAAACAAAAAAAAAAATGTAGTGCAATCCAGGCCAATGTGACTTGTGACCGCAGCCATTAACATTACAATACAATACATACTGATTTACATAGCGCTTTAACAACAGCTGAAGCATGGGCATGGACAACTACCCTATACAGGAAATAAAACAGTCACAAAGATAGTAGAAAGCACCAGATAGTAAAGCCAAGATCAAGTCAGAATCAGCAGACTTGAGGCGCCGGGAAGGTGTGTTGGGGTGGATGAGCTCGGAGAGGTAAGGAGTAATGAGGCCATTTAAAGGTTTGAAAACAAATAATAAGATCTTGAAAAGAACTCTAAAATGTATAGGGAGCCAGTGAAATGATGCCAGAGTAGGAGTTATATGCTCCCTCTTACGAGTACCAGTCAAGAGGCAAGCAGCAGCATTCTGGACCAACTTGGGACGCTATACATAAACATACAACAATACATTATTTCTCCTAACCTTTGGAGGCCATCATAAATATAATTTTAAATTTCAAAAAAGGGCCATATAGTACAGGTATGACAACAGAAAACACTTTTTTTGGAACGCAGGAGAATAAAAAAACACATTGGGGAGACATAATGGAGAGGAGCGCACATTCCTTTACTGAGCGAAGTGGAATGAAATTCAAAAAGGAGGAACAATAGTTTGAAAATGCACCTGAATTTCAACTGGATGATAAAAACTCACTTTTATTCTTATAAAAAAAAATATTTCCTGCTCAACATGAGCACCATTAGGAGGTTGGTTACTCACCGTGTTGGCGTGTTTTCAGAAATATTTTTTTCCCGTTATCTACACTGAGGGACACACACACACACACACACACACACACACACACACACACACACACACACACACACACACACACACACACACACACACAATGGGCTGAATGTGTGAATGCATGTAGGTAGTCTTAGGTGGCTAGAAAGCAGACGTCTGTGCTCTGAATCATTTTCATGGTCAATAAAATGTGGTGAATGTGCAATGACAAGTCTATTCGAGCAATGTCTGTCAATGTATTATTATTTTTTTTAACTGTGAGAAAAGATCGTATCAGATACGCGGACATTTGTGATACACACGGGTGGCTTATCCTACTCTATAGATGAAGTGTGTGTATTTACAAGTTGTTGTTTCCTGGTAAAATGTCAGAATTTCATGCAGTTAGCCCCACACGATATTTATTTTTGTCACATTTCAGTTTGCGACCAATGAGTGGCACTGTAAAGCCCTGCCTGCAGCTGCACAGGCGCTGGTCATTTTAATCAGTGGCAGTTAAAAGGACTCCCGGCACGACCATTCGGTGTCAGGTCATTGTTTTGTTTCACCCTGTCCGGTTTGTTTCATCTTGTCATGTTTTACTCCCGGTTTTGTTTAAGATTTTGTTCGTGATGACTGTATTTAATACAATTTGTCAAATACACTCTGCGCCTCCCTCCTGCCTGCTTATTTGGGGTCCACCAGCACCATAACCTTTCAAATCTTGACAATTTTATTTTATACACTAATTGGGGGACATGTCACCAAAACAAGACATGAAAAATTCTCAAAGAACCATCCCAAAAAAACTGACCAAGAAGTTGTTTTTGTTCTTCATTTGGGGTGGCCCGTGGCCCGCTATCCCACTACTCTAGATCCACCCCTACACACAATGGCAGAATCAAAACAAGAGAAATCTGCCGTAAGCTTGGTTAGTGGTAAATAGATTATTTGCATATCCGGAAAAGCTGAACTATAAAACCAATATTTTAGCAGCAGTATTAGTGGTGCGTTTATGCATGATGACAATCACCACAATGACGAAACATTGGCAAAGTTGGATGGCGATTTGTTACCATTAAAACAAAAACAAATCAAAATTCCAATGCGCCTGCAGCTCATCCATTTTTTGTTGCCCTCCACGTCACGCTCGCCACGTTGTTTGCTTCCAGCGGAATGGAAGTCGCACCTGATTATTTCCATGTGAAACAGCGCTCCCCCACCAAGCTGGCACAGCGACGTGTCTGATTTGGGCTTTGATTAGGAGTGTGATGAACGGAGATAATCACACATGGCTTCCTGAAAGCGACGCTATCTCGCAGGAAAACACTTTGACGACATCACTGGGGGGTCCCTTAAAGGAGCCAAGTGAGAAAAAATAAAGCCGAAAGCCCTTCCCTTGGCGCCATGAAAGATGCTCAAGGAGCATACAGCAGAGAGTGAGACTCATTTTTAATTTACCATACCTCTATTCAGCGTGGCAGGAAGACTTATGAATGCTCCCTGGTGCAGTATTTATGATGGTGTCATATGGGCAAATCAGAGACGATAAGGGCACCAGCTGTTATTTGTACAAAACTTTGACTGAAGAATGCTCCCGTGGCCAAGGTTCATCATCGTGACAAATTTTGGTCACTTGAAGACGAAAGTCAGCTCCAGCCAAACAAGCCCAAGTCTTCCAATTCTATCTAACAGCCAACTGCAAGAAAATTAGGGACAAACTGGAGCTGCAGGTATATTATTTACAAAATATATCATCTATACCAATGGCGGGCCGTACATATCACCCCTGGCCCTTCAGTAATGCTACGTCTGAATCAATCCAAGCTGCGACTGTAAATAAAAATCAGCAGAATTGATTGTAAAGGCGTCCAGTCAGATTTCTGACCCTTGTAACAAACGATGACTGAAATGTGATTGGTTAAATGCTTAAATACGAAAACTCACATCTGGAAGCAGCACAACAGGGGAAAAGCAATTAAAGGAAGCTGAAAGACAACATTAGAATTTATGGTCAAAATATAATTCATCAGTCTGTGATTCAGATATTTTAGGCCAGCAGAGAAGGCCTTGCAGTTTTTTGAAGTCCAAATCAAAAACACTGATATGTAAATGTTACACTCCCACACACAATCTATTATTTCAAGTAATATGCCTCGGATGAATCAAACACACAGAGCTTTATATTTACTGGGTGACATCTTTTAACAGGATGTCTGCTTTCTCACTAGCTTATAAGTAACAACTGAAATCTCAATATAGCTACCAGTAGTTACCGTTACCAACCCATCAGCCCATCAAATCAACTAGCTAAACCCAATGTAATTCCACTGCCTAACTAGATAACTGATGAACTTGTCATCAATAGCTGTTACATGAGCTAGCTACACGACAAATAAAATTGATACTGTAATTGCCAAACTAACTAAACAACTCACTATTTCTAATGTATTCCAACTGTCTAATTAGCTAGCTATGTTATTAACTCATTCACTGCCTTTCACAAATTTATTCGGGAGTTGAAAATACGTAGAGCGCCATTTCCCTTTTTTCCATGTTAGCTCTTTGTTCCAGGTTCAGTTGTCGTTAAAGCGCTATATAAACCAATATATATGTATTGTATTGTACTTTGGACAGCTGCCCTCATCTCTTCTCAAGGTCATGTAACTCCAGACCCATATAATTTCGGAATTAACTCTTTTTTTTTCTGATGAAAGAAGACAGTCTAAGGTGGTTTACTCTGTATTGAATGTTTATGTAGTCCAAAAAAAATAAATATTCGGTGGGTCCTGGAATTCGAGTGACAATAACAAAAACCTTGGCACTGGAGTAGACACATTTTGCATGTTTGGCAGTGAATGAGTTAAGTAACCAGATTCTTGGATACATAGAAAATTGACTAGCAATGATGAAAAGATCTTTGTTCATACACCGAGATGAAGCAAAACAATATGAAGCCGCCTGTGTCCCACTACATGCGACTGGTGGGTTTGTCAGCTCACTGCCTCCATATGTTGGATTGTTCACACATGAAAGCTGCAGGCGGGAGCACTTCTCACTGGTCTGTGCGATACCATTTGCCAACTTGTGTCTCCGCCGCTCCACTTTGCAAGTATGTATCTTATTAACCCTCTATAATTGTCATCAAGCAGCTGGGGATCAAGTAGGTACAGAACAGGGATGTCAAACGTGTTTGCATTGCGGGGCACACTATAGTTACAGTTGCCCTCAGGGTTTTAACGTTGAAACCACAGAAATGTATAATCACCAGAGTTGGAACAATGTGTTAGAAATCACAACAAGCCAGGCCATCTGGCCGTGAGAAGTTCAGCAGCAGTGTACAGATTTCCACACTACAGATTTATTCTTATTTATGTTTTTGTGCATGCAAAATGCTTCCAAATTCCCTTGCCTGCAAAATCAAATGTGGAAGATGATCTACTCACCGGGCGCAGCCAGAATTTAGTCTGCCATACATGCTTATTTGCTCTGGAGCTCATTTTGTATGTTTTGGGAAGAGTATTATGCAAATGGAGTCATTTAGCAAACACAATTTGATTGATCAAACCTGAGACCAATTGTGATGGCTGATTTGGGCCTGTTGATTTCGCATCTGAAAGTCAGGAGCAAATGGGCACTGCTGTGCATGACCATAACCAGGATGCACATTCAGAATTATAAGTGACGGGGATATTTCTCTGGCCGAGCCTTCACGTGTATCCAGAACTTGCACATTTTAGGTTTTTATTTATTTTATTTTTGGTTTATTTGGTTCACTACTTGCACCATAACCAATAACACTTCACGATTACTTCACATTACATGGAAGAACAAACAAGAATGCATATTGACATAGTGTCTATTTTGCAACGGAATTATGCCATAATATTGTTATTTAGTTAGTTGGACAGTGAAATAAAATTTCACACGAACAGAGAATGAGAAAGTTATAAATATGATGCTATAATATATAAATATATTCGTAACATCGATTCTCTTCCCACCTTCAAATCCCATCTCAAAAGCCCCCGATTTAAAATAGCATTTTCTGCGTAGCTCTATCTCTTGTTTCTATTTATAATTGTATTTTACTTATTATATTCTATTTATAATTGTATTTTATTTATTATTGTATCAATGCTTGTCTGTGACTGTGACTTTGAGAGTTTTGAAAGGCACTCGAAATAAAATTTATTATTATTATTATTATTATTATTATTAAACAAAAAAGGAGTTGGTAGCATATATTTTAATACAAACTGCTAAAAACCTAATATTAATATTCATTGTAACTAGCTACATAGACAGCTTCATTGTCTAGCAAAGGTTAGCTAATCATTCTGTTGTTTAATATGTAGATACAATTATGTAATTATTATGTAATTTAGTTAGCCAATACATGTGCTCCTTGGATAGATAGCCAGTTAGCTAGCTAGGTAGCCAGTAGAGTCACTAAAAAGAATATTCGTAGGCAGCCATTCAGTTAGTTCGCGAGTTAGATAGCAAATATAAAATTTATAAATGTATAAAATGACATTCCACGGTTTTGCCTTTTCAGTAAAACGATTTTCTTTCTCATTTGAGTCATGATGAAATCCTTCTCCTATAAATTGAGTCGGTGAAAAATTGAGCAATTGTTGAAAATTTATGAAAATGTTGAATGGTGATGTGAATGTTCATATATGAGTTAAGAACTGCTCTTCCGGGCATTGAATATCAAATGTCGTATAATGGGGTCAAGGTAGGGTTGGATCGGAAATCCTAAGTGTTCACATCCCATTTGCAGTGGAGGAGGAAGCAATTTAGCTAATGTGTTGCGTTTCATATTTAAGCTTCATTTAGCGGCCTTGCAAAGTTATTACTTTTTTTTCCTGGACTCCACGCGGAGCAGACTAGGAACTCATTTCTCCCAACAATCCTCTACTTTAAGAATTTGGCAACCTCACGAGTGGCAGGATTGGTGGGGGGCATTATAGAAAATGATTAGTCATATTTAGATGACTTGGCCGCAGTAAGAATGATGCATCTGCAGTGCAAAAAAAGGCTGACTGGAGCCTGATGCTTGGCTGGCTGCTACACTGAGCCAGTGCATGTTCACTTTCTTAGATTAGATTAGATTAGCCTTTATTAGTCTCGCAGTGGGGACATTTACATTTCAAAGCAGCAAAATTATGAAAAGAAGAGGAAAGGAAAGAAAGAAGTAGAAAAACAATAGAGGAGCTGCTGTAAAGGCAGTGATAGAACGTCTATATACACATCCGTAAACATCCTATGTTACTTCATTTCTAGTTTAGTCTATATATGGATGTATGTCGTTTATTAGATAACTTTGCGTATCTGTAGGGTTTACCGTTATTAAACATCTTTATTTTCAGTCTGATATCATGTTACACCCTCCTTGTCGCTGATAGGCCGGGTCGAAATATTGTCATCACTGCTGTATGTATAAAACCAGGTGAAAGGGGCGTCTGTATCTCTTTTGGCTTTCCCACCTTGACCGGACATGTCTCTCTGTTGTTTAGAGGAATAATGTAATCTTTTTTGTTGACCACTTTGGTCCCTGCTGATGTTTCATCATAAAACTCTGTAAAGCCCAGAACCAGAAAGTGAATCATCTTTTTTTTTAATTGACATTTTTGAGAACAATTAGAAAAGGAAAACAATGTCACATTTAGCATCATCTGATCCAGACATAAAAAAACATGGATCACATAACCATCTCATTAAAACGTTTTACATTTCTTTTCAATTCTGCTGGTGCAATGTCCTGTTCACTGTGCCATATACAAAAGAAAAGTTAACAAATAAATAATGAAAAAATAATTCAGCGAGAGTCTTAAAACATAAAAATATAGCTATATGCCATGGAATCTTTGTAAAATACGCTCAGTAGAAGTCATTTGCAGTAATTTTACAAATTATGGACACAACTTGTCCGGAGCGTCGGTTGTCCTTTAAAAGGACGATTGATGTCACTTTTATGTTTCCTAACTGACATCAGAAAAACGTTTTAGAGCATCTAAAATACCCAAAACACGCAGTATGATATTTTTATTCAAATGAAAAACACCAATAAAAATGACTTAAAGTGTCCAAAATCTGCAAAAAATTGAGCTGCGAATTGGGCATTTTCAGAAAGTCCCTCCCCCAGTTCGTGACGTCACGCCAAGACGTCTTGCATTGCTGGAGAATCAAAACAATGGCTTCAGATTCGGAGAATATGCTTTCTTGTTACACATCCAGTTATGAATATGATTCATATAGTTCTGAAGAGTAAAGCATACATGTTTGCAATCGATTAAAAATGTATTCCGTGCCATTTTGAGGCAACATTGGGGGGAAATGTCCCACCCAAAAAGAGGCAGAAAATGGCCACTGAGGTCCTGTGAGGAATGAATCAGCCCGTTTCCACAGGCTGATAAATTCCTTACATGGAGCATGGACGCCCTCTTCTGGCTCTTACTGGTGCAACATGAGGTTTTCAGACCAAACAATCATTGACATGATGGAAGGACTGCTACATTGTGTCCTTTTTTTCAGTCAGGGGCGTTCCTTCAGTGACGTCACGTACGGACTCGTCACCAACTCAAAAACAAGACTTCCTGAATATTCAGTGCGAGTCTTAAAGCGTAAAATATAGCTGCATGCAGTGGAATCTTTGTAAAATACGCTCAGTAGAAGTCATTTGAAGCCATTTTACAAATGATGGACACAACTTGTCCGGAGACGTCGGTTGTCCTTTAAAGCACAACTCCTATGAACCCTTTTTCCTCCAGGTTGAATTTAATAATAACAATCATGATTAAATATCCGCATGAATCATTCCACACAACTTCTCAATCTATGGTTATGTTTCAACAATTACGTGAGCTGCCGAATCATTGAGACAACAAGGTAGGCGGATGTCCTCCGGTCGGCATCCGCGTGGGCCGCCTTTGAGTGCCGGCCACGGAGAAACCAGGCTGGCCTGACTCTACTCAGACACAAACAGTGGGCGCCTCGTTGCTCAACCGTCTGCAGATGACACACGGAGAGACGGAGCGACCAAGTGCGGTGACCCAGCGACGCGTTGATATACCCCACGTGCTTCCTACCCTGGCCTTTGACTTGTCATTTTGCTTCGTTTACGTCCTACGTGATGAGTCAGGCATAGAAAAATACTGTGTAGGAAGCAAATAGTTTCATTTGCATTCTTCTTTGCCCTCATGCTGCGTCTGTTGTTATTTACTGTCAAGATTCATAAAAATGGTCGGATTTTGCTTGCTGTTAAGCTGCGGTCCTCGATGCATTAACCATTTTCAGACAAGTAAAGTGAAACTGGATCATTTCCCACAGCAGCCCTAATGATCTCTTGCTTTCATTTTTCTGTGAATAGATGAGGTTCTTGGTCATTTTCAACTAATGTATGCAAATGTCAGCAGACTTTTTCTTCTAGTGAATCATCCGCTTACATCAGCAAGGACGTGTTTCTATCAGACTGCAACATTTACGTATGTTATTTCCAGCCTTAAAGCGTCCTTTTCTCTGTCGGTACATTTTGAAGGTCCACTCTGTCGAGCTGAGCAATATCCCGAGACATTTCAGATGACGAAAGGCGGCCTTTATTTCTGCCACATGAATTATTAACTAGTTATTTTTACTCTTCCGGTAGCCAGAAGTGGCGAGCGGACAGGTTAGGGGATTGCTGACTGAGTCAATGTTGGCAATGAGTCAGAGGTTTTCATGACCGCACAGGTGTGCGACCGAGCTTGTTATTAAAAAAAAGATAGAGACTTTGCTTTGAGAGTGTATCAAAAATACAACTACATAGTACAAACTGTGGAACTCTTGAACTACTAAACATAGCAGTCGTAACACTACATACTAACCAACAACAGTAGACGAGAATGGTCATTTCCAAGAGAAAACAAACCGCTGCACTTAACCAAATTTACGGCAAGCACGTTCATAGGAACACAGATAAATTTATTTAAAAAAAAATCAATATAATATCAAACTAGAGTATCAAATAGGTTCAAACTGAGTATGTTATGAACTCATTTACTGCCAGACAAGTGCAAAAACATGTCCACTCCAGTGCCAGGGTTTTTGTCATTGTCACATGAATTCCAGGACCCACGGAATATTGAGTTTTAGAATTACATCAACAATCAATGCATTGGCATAAACCTTAGTCTCTCTTCTTTCATCAGAAAAAAAACGAGTTAATTCCTAAATCATATGGGTCTGGAGTTATATGAGCTTGAAATGAGGGGTGGCTGTCCCAAATACAATGCAATACACACATATTGGTTTATATAGCGCTTTAATGAAAGCGGAAGCTGGAACAAAGCACTAACATGGAAAACAAGGAAATGCTGCCCCTTGTGGAAGAGGAAAACATTGCCAGAGGCCACGGCCAGCGCTTTATTGGCACCCAAACAAGAAAAACAATACCCAAACAAATATGGGAATGGTGCTATATGTCACATTTTCCATTCCCGAAAACATTCGTGAATGACAGTGAACGAGTTAACAATATATATATATATATATATATATATATATATATATATATATATATATATATATATATATATATATATATATATATATATATATATATATCATAAACAATAGTTAGTGTGGCAAGAAACAACATGAAGGCATTTGAAAATGAATTTATATGTGTTTATATGTTAGATCAATGTGTATGCATTGTATGCAATAAGCGGTACGGAAAATGGATGGATGGATGGTATTTTGTACAGCCGCCCCAATTTCCAGCTCAGATAACACCAGAACCATATAACTTTGGAATTAACTTTTTTTCTGATGAAAGAAGAGTGTTTAAAGTTTCTAACACTGTATTGAATGTTTATGTATTCCTAAAATGTAATATTCTGTGGCTCCTGCTATTTTAAGTGAAAAAAAACCCTGGCACTGGAGTGGTCATGTTTGTGCACATCTGGCAATGAATGAGTTGATAGGATACTACTAAAAAGAGCACCAGATTATGAAACATCAACGGGTGACGTGGTGCAGACGGAGTTGACTTATTTTTGAGATAGCAACACTCACAGGCTCTTAAATCGCTCTTCCTGATGGAACGTGCCGATGACAAAGTTGTACAAGATTGTGAATTATACATTTTTTTTGAAGGTGGTGTGTAAAATATATAGGCAGAGCCCTCTTGGCTCTAAATTAATGGATCGAGAAGTAGTACTACGCTCTCAAAAAAAAGGCAGACAAACATCCACTTCGGTTGTTTTAATTATGCATACCTAGCATGCTCGTCTAAATCCATCTGGTGTTTATTCTGCGTAAATGTATCAATACGAGCTGTGTGTTATTTATAGGCAAGGATAGAAAGGAGAGGGAACCCAAACTGAAGTGACTCAGTGGGGAACGCTGAAAGCACCACCGTGTTATTTTCAGACGCTCCGTGGATAAAGCGCTGCTCGTCTCGCAATTGACGAGAGCCAAGCGATGCTGCCCCGTATGTGACGGTGGGCTGGATGCACCTTGCGTCTCTTTTGTAAGGCTTTTAGTGTAGATGGTATGTTTATATCCCAACGGCCACGTCGAGACGGTCGGCCGCCGCACTCTCTTACCGAGTTTACCCACGCTCCCATCTCATCACATTTTTTTTGTATGTGTTTGCATTCATTCATCCATCCATCCATCCATCCATCCATCCATCCATCCATCCATCCATTCATTCATTCATTCATTCATTCATTTATTTGTTTGTGCATTTATGTGTTCATTTTTTTGTTTACCAATGATTCTATTAATTTTATCAATGATTCTATTAATTTTATCATTTTATCATCGTATCATCGTATCATCGTACCATTTTACCATTCTACCATTTTACCATGTTACCATGTTACCATGTTAGCATGTTATTACGTTATTATGTTATTATGTTATTATGTTATTATGTTATTATGTTATCATTTTATCATTTTATCATTTTATCATCTCATAATATGATAATCTGATAATCTCATAATCTGATAATATGGTAATATGATAATATGACAATATGATAATATGACAATATGATAATATGATAATGTGATAATCTGATAATATGACAATTTGACAATCTGATAATCTGATAATCTCAATCTCATAATCTCATAATATCATAATATTATCATTTTAATCTATTAATCTATTAATCTTAGATTAGATTAGATTACATTAGATGAGCCTTTATTTGTCTCATAGTGGAGACATTTACAATTCTCAACAGCAAAAACAAAATAAAGGAGCTGCTGTAAAGGCAGCCACTCTCGCTGTGCCATTTTGAAGTTAAAAAAAAAAACAACAAATCTAAACAACAAATAATGTGACACAACACAAAAGACACAGACAGTCAGTCAATCTTCAGCGCTTTCCGCACCCTCTTTGTTGCATGAAGCAGTTCTAGATGAAAGATGAGAGGATCAAAGTCTCCTTTTCACCAGTGGATCAGGGACGTCATGGTGGAATGCGCACGTCTGCTACAAAGTAGGTTTTGAAAGCAAACACGAAGCTGTCGCATCCGTTGACGAAAAGAGATTGTCTCACATCTCCTGTCCCACGGAGAAATGATAAAACGATAAAATTAATAGAATCGTTGATAACATTAATAGAATCATTGATAAACAAAAAAAATGAACACACAAATGCACAAACAAATAAATAAATGAATGAATGAATGAATGAATGAATGAATGAACGAACGCACGAACGAACGAATGAATGAATGAATACAAACACACCCAAAAAACTTGTGATGAGATGCGTTTTACTGCGAGTTTTTGGGCAAACACTTGGATATCTATATCATGGCCTTTTGGAGACCTTTCAAAAAGAAACCATGAGCTGAATTCCTCCCTCATCAGTGCATTCCATGCTGTCAACATATTCAAATGCATGCAAATTGCACTTCCGTCAAGGTTGACAGCGTGAGGCCCATGTTGTAACCTAAGCGGGCGCTGCGCTTTTCCCCCGGTGTTTATGCAAATGATGCCTTCGACTCAATATCTTAGATAATTACGCCACAGGTTGCACTGCTGCCGTACTTCCTTCTTCCCTCGGCGATGATTTGACACGTGGGCTTCTCACGTTTGTTTTTTAGAAGTATAGAAATACACAGTGATCCACTTTGGTCACGGATGCTACGATCCAGACTAAAGTAGATTTTTACTTTCTTTTTTTGCCACAGATTTTTCACGACTAAAATTTGACAGAATCAGAATCTGCCAGAAGCTGCCACTTGCCATGGCGCCATCTTGGAATAACTGCTGAAACTATACAAACTTGAGCACCTTTGTTCGCAATGGTGCAATCTCGACATGCAAGCAAGCAAAAGAAAAAAAAAAAAAAAAAAAAAAACACTTGATTTATCCCCTGCCATAAGTGCTTTTGTTATTATTATGATGATGATGATGATGATTATTATTATTATTATTATTATTATTATTATTTTTATTATTATTATTATTATTATTATTATTATTATTATATACCTTATTGTTGGTTCTGAATGCATGAATGTCATGAAGAGGAGGGAAGGCAATTGTGTGTTTGCATTTGAGTGCCTTATTGTATCCAAACACTGGAAAACAACAACAACATAGCATCTATTTCCAGAATGTACCCATAGAATTTGATAGTTATGAGCTGACCCCCACACCCCGTCTCCGCCCGTGAATTATTTCCCAGCGCTGTTACTTCCCACCGCCACCCAAATTGGCTTAGCCACTAAATGAAGGATTTAAATAATTCATTCCGCATATCTGTCTTCCCTTTTCTTCCCCGCGCCGCGACTCGCTCGGACTTCATTTAGTCACATTATCGCCTATTCATAAGAAGAGGCGGGTCAGACGAGGGAGACAGCGAGTTTTCCGAGGAGCAGTTCGGTTAAAATTCCAGACTTTAGTGTACTCGTGATTAGGTACTGCTGCAGAAAACAAATTCCGTATATAAATCATAACAAATCTCAATTTTGATTGACGCAGTCAGTCACAGAGGTCCGATCGCCCTATACTGAGATTTGACAAAGCATTAACGTTCATATTTGGTTATTCGTATTTGTTTGTTAATGCTATTTTCCATTTAGTTGAGGCAGCTGGATGAAAAAATAAATCAATAAAATCAATTTACCATTGCCTTTTTGGCTCTCTATCACCCCAAATTGAGTGCCAAAAAAACATTTATTTATTTATTTATTTATTTATTTATTTTATTTGTTTGTTTGTTTGTTTGTTTGTTGTCCAGCTGCCTCAACTAACATACCAAAGTCAAAAGGTAAGCAGAGCTGCAATTGAGTGCATCATTTTGATAACTGACACATACTCTAATGTTAGCAAATAAGGTGTGTGCGTGTGCGTGTGTGTGTGTGTGTGTGTGTGTGTGTGTGTGTGTGTGTGTGTGTGTGTGTGTGTGTGTGTGTGTGTGTGTGTGTGTGTGTGTGTGTGTGTGTTTGAGTGTCCACTGCATGCGCCACATGTTTGGATATGCTACATATTTTGGACAGAGTTATATAATGCTAGTGATAAGACGATGGGTTAGCGTTATTAGAACAGTTTTTTTTTGTGTGTAACTTCTCCCGTTTGGTCATGAATAATGGAGGATCTTATGACAATTTTACGCCAGAACAGTTTTTCTGTCCAGTGGGGAAGTTTGATATACTGTCCGTGTGATGATTTATGTAGTCATGGACATTTACTGCAAAAGCAGTAGGATACAAGAACAAGGAGTGATCTGATGTTAGCCCTCATATTGATTCTTTAGCCATCTTCCTCGAACAGGATGCACCCGAAGAACCATTTCCCCACAAATGAATATTTCATCAGCGAATCCAAGCAGACGTATAATTTCTTGACTCGCTTCGTCAAGACCTTTAACTGCTACCATTTCCAAGTTATCTTTTAGCGCGCCGCCCGGTCCACTGAGACTTAACAGCATAAACGGCGGGGATATTCGAACGTGCCAAACATTCAATGCGGCTGCTGTGCGCTTCACTGCTGGTGACTCGCACATCCACTTCCTCGACGCTGCAGTCTCCAAACGCTGAAGCTAAATTCTTTCCACCTACGCATACTCATCCACACCAATCCATGAGCCGCTTCCAGATGTTCCCGGGCCATCCCTCACCCCCTTCAGACTTTGTCATTCCAGAGGATATCGTAGGCCATTATAAATCAAAGCAGAAGGATTTCAGCTTTTCAAACTCAGATGTTATGTCTTTAAGTGTGCAAGCCGATACTCATACTCTTACCTTATTCACTGCCACTCACGAATTTATTCGAGATTTAAAATATGACGTCGAGCGCCATTCCCAGATTAATTCGGGTTTTTTTTTTTTTTTCTTGCTTGGGTGCTGATAAAGCGCTGCCCAGACTCTTGCAATGTTTTTCCATGTTAGCGCTCTGTTCCAGCTTTAGCTGTTAAAGTGCTATATAAAAATATATAAATGTATGTATTGCATTGTATTTTAGACAGCCACCCTCATTTCAAGGTCATATAACTCCAGACCCATATCATTTAGGAAATACGTCTTTTTTTCTCATGAAAGAAAAGAGTCTCAGGTTTCTTATGCTGCATTGAATGTTTATGTAGTCCTAAAACTCAATATTCTGTGGGTCATGGAATTCAAGTGTCAATGACAAAAACCCTGGCACTGGAGTGGACACATTTTTAATCTGCTGTGCTCACTGTCATTACTTATGAGCCAATAACAAATGGTATTCATCTCATGTGTTTTTCTTTACTTTAACATACTGTATATGTACTATATATGTATAATATATACGAGGCACAAGATAAAGAAAAAAAACATACTAGATTGTCTCCATTCATCCATTTTTTTATCCCACGTATCCTCATAAGGGTTGCGGGTGAGCCTATTGCAGGCGACGATAGGCGCCGGCCAAAGACGAGGCAAGTAAATATCAACACTCACATTCTCACCCAAGGGCAATTTTGAGAATGCAGTGAACCTGAAATGCTCAGAATTTTTACAACGCTCCAACCACATTCTCGCAAAAATCGTGATGTGTCAGTCACAATGCTGATAAGTGGTTTATATTTTCAGAATAATTAATTAGATAGCATATTTTCCAGTGTAAAAGGTGCACCAAAGTATAAGGTGCACCCCCAATGAATGGTGTATTTTCAAACTTTTTGCATATATAACGTGTACCCGACGATCAATTCGAAAAGGGTAATTGTAACTCAAAAACACATCCCTCATGAAACACACGGTTTTGAAATGAGTGAAAATATTGTGCGTGCAGTTTTTCAGGACTACGTGCGGCTCATGCAAGCAGCAGCGTCGTCCATTTGGCAATTTATCACTGAGATGAATTGATCTCACATCACATGGAGCAAGAATTGACTACTTTGGTGAAATATGGTGGACCTTTGCAGCTGGCTGCATCGCTTTTGCTCCCCACCCTCCTCCCCCGCATGTCTATTTAAGACCCCGAGAATTATGGACCACTGCTACCACAGTGTGACACTCCATTTAATTACAGTGATCATGATATATTGCAATATAGACTGTATACATAGATAAATGGTCCTATGGACTATTATTAATGTGATATGGATATATTGTCGAATTTTGACAAGAATCAGTGAGTTAGAAGAATAGACTCGATACGTTAATAACTGTAAGACATTTTCATATGCGAACGTCTGGAAGTATTTCAGATCTTGTGGAGATTAACTCATTCACTGCCAGACGTGCACAAAAATGAGTCCACTCCAGTGCCAAGGTTTTTGTCATTGTCATTCAAATTCCAGGACCCACTAAATATTGAGTTGTAGGACTACATAAATATTCAATACAGCGTAAGAAACATTAGACTGTCTTCTTTCATTAGAAAAAAAAGTTTATTCCTAAATGATATGGTTTTGGAGTTATATGAAAATGAGGGTGGCTGTCCAAAATGCAATGCAAGACATACATATTGGTTTATATAGCGCCGAAGCTGTAACAAAGCGCTAACATGGAGAAAAGGGAAATGCTGCCCCATGTGGACGAAAAAAACATTGACAGAGGCCATGTCCAGCACTTTATCAGCACCCAAACAAGAAAAAATGACACTGCACGTCATATTTTCAATTCTCTGCTAAATTCGTGAATGGCAGTGAATGAGTTAATACAGTATGCATTGCTCACTCACTTTATTTGCTTATTAATCATTTATGTTGAACTTCCACTTTTCTGGTTTATTTGTTGTATTATATTGTTTTCTTTTGAGTACACAAAAGGAGCCGAAAAAATGGGTGGGTTTGCTAGGGCTACTTCAGTTTTCTCCAGCCATTCCAAAAACCTGCATGGCAGGTTGTCTGTCAGCATTCTAAATTGTCCCTCGGTGTGAATGGAAGCACCGATGGTTTCCCGTTTTTAATCAACATCTAGTCACGTGACTCCCTCAATCACATAAAACGACATCATGCGTCCCTGGACTTGAGAAAAGTGGGTGTGGATACTCGGCCCAATCTCGTTACGGCCTTTACAACTTGATGTTCGTGCCGGGCGAATGAAAAAATAATAAGGAAGCCTCCCTCTCTCTCTCTCTCTCTCTCTCTCTCTCTCTCTCTCTCTCTCTCTCTCTCTCTCTCTCTCTCTCTCTCTCTCTCTCTCTCTCTCTCTCTCTCTCTCTCTCTCTCTCTCTCTCTCACCCCAACACACACACACACTTCCTCCATGAGCCCGCCTCCCCAGCCCCCTCGCTCGCTCGCTGTCTCGGCGGTTAGAAAGAAGCAGCCCGAGCGCGCAGCTTCGCTCAGCTGTAAGCGAGGAGCCCCGAGGAAGCTCCAGCCACACCGAGCGCTCAAAATAAATATTCATCATTCAAATCAAATGTAATCATAATAAGAGTTACAATAATAATAACAATAAACGTGGATGTTGGAGCCTCCCCTGGGAACATTGGAACCTTCTTTTTGAGCGTGATGATACTGAGCTGAAACACGCAGGTAAGGAACCCTTCTTTTGTTTTTGGACTTGAATGCAAGAAGCGTGATTTTTTTTCATGAAAATGTTGGATTGTAGATGAGGTGCGGAAAATAAATAAATAAATACAAAATAATTTAAAAAAAACGTGCAACGGGAACCCGTTGGGAACGGGAATTTGACAGTGCTCCAAGTTTGCATTCAGAACCATGGACAGCTCCGAAGTCTGAATGGCTTCTTTTGCTTGCCGATGCAGAATAAAAAGTTTCCAGCTCAATAATTCAGCATAGGAGGGTTTTTCAGATTTCAATGATCAGAATGTGCGACATGTCATTGATGGGGAAATGAATACAAAATGATTAGCCGCCGCCTATGTGTGGCCTTAACCTATTTTATTCGAGTTTACAGTCATTACAGTTTGGCCGTGTGGAAGTCCCTGGCAAGATAAGCTGAGGATTGCGCAGCCTCCGTACCATCTGTCTTTCAAAATGCACCCTGGAAGAGTCTCGCTCGCATAAAACCTCAAGACGTTTTGTTTTTGCGTTCATTTTTTTTCCAGAAGGGAAACCATCCACAAAAATCTCAAAAGGATGATGAGTCACAACTTGTGTCGGTCGGATCGCCTCACTTGCTTGGAACTTTTTTTTGGTTGCCATCTTCCGTCTCTCTCACACTTGCTGCCACCCCCGCCCACACCCCTCATCTCCTTTATCTTGATTATGCAGCTTGATGATTGAGTCAGCTATTTTGTATGCAACTTGCTTGAGCTCGCTCTTTTTTGTCGAAGGAGAAAGATCGTGCCAAGGATACCGAGAGAATTACGGCTTCTTGTGACAGTTGTGTATATATATATATATATATATATATATATATATATATATATATATATATATATATATATATATATATATATATATATATATATATGAGGAGGTTGCTCCAGGTTGGATAAATTGCTGTTTGAGGGAGACATATTTCCTGTGGTGACAAAGGTTTATGAAGTGTGACTGACCTTATTAAGCAGAAGTGGCAATTGTGAATGACACATTTCTTCGAACGACCTGGACGGAAGCATCCAAAACTCTTATGTTAGTCTGAGTGAGTGAGAGGGAGAGAGAGAGAGAGAGAGAGAGAGAGAGAGAGAGAGAGAGAGAGAGAGAGAGAGAGAGAGAGAGAGAGAGAGAGAGAGAGAGAGAGAGAGAGAGACTTTGATGCATAGCGTGACAAAATGCTAAAAGTCACAGTAAGGAATAATTGTGTTTGGCCCAAAGCCGCTCCCTTGCTTAATTCCTAACTTTGTTACGAATCCAAATTGCCTAAGGAAAGCTTCACATTCGATTGACGAGTGATGCAGGACGGAAGCTGAAGTCATCAAACGGGGCTGGAAGCTAATGATGCTACGCTAATGCAATGCGAGTGGGAACAGAGCTTGTCTAATGTTGGCATCATAACATCAAACATTTATCAAAGTGTTTTTAACTCATTCACCGCCAGACATGTGCAAAATGTGTCCACTCCATTGCCAGGGTTTTTGTCATTGTCACTTGAATTCCAGGAACCACAGAAAATTTAGTTTTAGGAATACACAAACATTCAATATAGTGTTACAAACCTTACACTTTCTTCTTTCATCAGAAAAAAAAGAGTTCATTCCTAAATTATATGGCTCTGGAGTTCTATGAGCTTGAAATGAGGCTGGCCGTCCAAAATACAATGCAATATATACATATTGGTTTATATAGTGCTTTAATAACAGCTGAAACTGGAAAAGGAAAAAAAATATTGCCAGATGCTCTTATTATTTGTTGTTGTTAATACTAATAATGATCATAATAGTTTTTGTTATTATTATTCATAATAATAATAATAATAATAATAATAATAATAATAATAATAATAATAATAATAATAATTTAATTTAACAGTTTGTGATTGATCCAAGTATGTCTCATGTTAAATCTACAACAAAAACTGTCACAAAAGAGAATAATATCACTATTTAAAATGGACAGGCAGTGACATCATGTCCATACGTGTGCACTCACACTACTGAATACTACTACGATTAGTTGGCATGCACAATTTCTATCTATGGAGCAGCCTCAACAATATTTCTCAATTTTTTTTCCCACAGTCACTTGCTGCCAGGCAGAGATCACAGGGTAACAATGGTTTTACTGTTGTAACACGTCTGTATATGAAAAACAAAAGACAACTGCAAAGTTGTCAGTGGTTTGGTGCATGTCGAATGAATGGCCCATTCTATCATTCAACGTCTAAAAAGGTGAAGGATGGCGCTCACAATCAATCACGCTGCCCACACGTTTTGCCTGAAGACATCACATATGAACCACCCATTGACTGCAAGTTTTCACACTCCGGCAGGCGCAGCTAAGAAGTCTCAGACACTCCATTATCGAATAAAGTCTGTAGCCAGGAGATAAAAGTTGAAATAACAAAGCAAGGCAAAAAAAAGGGTATGCTCCTATTTTACGTTGCCCGTTTCATTTTTTTCCTCAGAAGCTCAGAATGAATCAGCACATTCTGCTTGGCTTTATCCCAGAATACAAAATGTGTAGCAGAGGCAGATGCTAAAGCATGAGCATTTGTATGATTTTGAATCATAATAAAACATTTTAGAGGTGGTTGTGTCCTTGACCCCTAAAATGACATTTGCCTTGTGCTTGAAAATGAACAACACAGGTTAACCAATGTCTACGAATCAAACGAGATGCAATGAAACACATTTCTCATTCTTCATTTCTTTTTGCACGGATTCAGAATTTGCCCTCGTGTTTTTTTTTTCTCCAGCAAAATATAAAAATGTACCATACGCATTGTAAAATGCCATCTTCATGTTTACAATGTGGCTAGCTAACTTATGCTGAACTAACATGACACATGGAGAAGCATGACATGATGCACAGCCGTGCCCGTTCCAGCCCATTAAAGCTCAACATAACATAAATGTTGCAACTCATGGCTATGCGTGTGCACGAAGAAGTCCGTCTTCACTATCTTTATACTGTACATCATGTGCTTTTGCAACTTCCCATTTTATACGGAAGAACGGCTTTTGCATTATGAGAAGCAGGGTTTGGATTTTAGTTTGGGATTTTTCATGAGAAAAAAGGAGTAGTTTTTATTTGGATTGATTGTTTTCCCCCTGAAAACAGATTCATATTACTGTAGTTTGGCCTTTGTTAGTTTTAGTATCGGTTTTAGTTTTCTTTAAAGGACAACCGACGTCTCCGGACAAGTTGTGTCCATAATTTGTAAAATGGCTTCAAATGACTTCTACTGAGTGTATTCTAATAAGATTCCACCGCATACAGCTATATTTTAACGTTTTAAGACTCGTGACGACTCCGTACGTGACGTCACTAAAGGAATGCCCCTGACCGAAAAAAAACACACATTGTAGCAGTCCTTCCATCATGACAATGTATTTTTCTGTACCCGTCTGGTCTGAAAACCTTGTGTTGCACCCAAAAGTCGAGAGAAGAGGGCGTCCAAGCTCCATGGAAGGAATTTATCAGCCTGATTTTTTTTCATTGCATTTAATAAAATATATGCTCTATAAAGATATGTACACCTGGAGAGAATACTACATACGTTACTACAAACATGTTCGTATGTAACGTTGTTCGTAACTCGAATGTTCGTAAGTAGGGGAGCATCTGTATCGTATATTTCAAAAGACCAATTTTAGCTCTGCGCTGTTGAATGTGATGGGCAGTATGTTTTTTTATTAAGTCATTCACTTCCATTCCCGAATTTAATTGAAAATTATGACGTGGAGAACCCTTCCGGAATTTGTTCGGGTTTTGTTTTTTTCTTGTGATGGAGTGCTGATCAAAGCATTGGTCAAACAAAGCAATGTTTTTTCCTTGTATGTGGGGGCAGCATTTGCCTTTAATACAGTTACCATTTCAAGATCAGATAACTCCGGGCCCATATAACTTAGGAATGAACTATTTTTTTAGAAGAGAGTCTAACGTTTCTTATACTGCATTGAATGTGACTGTAGATATTCCTAAAACTCAATATTCTGTCAGTCCTTCAATTGAGTGAAAATGACAAAAACCCTGGCACTGGAGTGGACACATTTCCGCACATTGTCTGGCAGTGAATGAGTTAATAAATAAATACATAAATAAATAAATTCGTACAAAATTCTCTCGCACTCGCACATTTTTACTGTACAGTAGCCTTCTTTTGATCAACACTCATCAGAAGAAGCTCCCCGTTCCCGTCTTAGCTGATTAATCGCTTCTCAATAGCTACGTCCGCCTCCATGTGATTGCACTGTCACTCAAGCGTGACTTCGATGACACTCTTTACAGATTCAATGGCATCATCCTATCTGGTCAATCAAAACAAGTCCATCAATTATTCATTAATGTAACAGCAAAGGGCGGGAATTAATGAGCTGGCGAACGTGCAAACATTCAAATGTGAAGCGATAGCGTTGCTTTGCATTTAGCGGCCGTGGGCGATGATGTCCTGTCGCTGTAATGACGTGTAATTTTGAGTTTGGTGAACCCGTCAACATGAAACTGGAGAAATGCGAACAGAGCGGCTGGCAACAAAGTCAAACAGCGAACGAATGATTAGCGGAACGTTTGAAAGAGATGTTTTTGATACGTTTGGGACGCAAAGGGAGGGAGAAATGCATTACACGCCCGGGAGCGTTTGAACATGGCTGCCTTTAGAGTTGAAACTGGGAATATTTACAGCCCTCCATCGGGTCAATAGGTGGCTTGTCATGGAAATCAATACGGAGCCTTCATTCGTGTCAACGAGAAGGCAGCTGCAACCAGCGATGCGCCTTGCATACTTTGTACCTGCTCAACTTCAGTAAATACATTAAAAAAATACTGGGGTGGACAAAAAACTGGTTTTTAATTGTTTCACATTTGCACGCACCCTGTACCTTGATAACATGATATGATTTCCATTGTAGTATATATATATATATATATATATATATATATATATATATATAGTCAAACCTCGGTTTTCGAACGTCTTGGTTCTCATCCCATTTGGTTTTCAACGGAAAATGTCATATTTTGTATGCCCCGGTCGGTATACAACCGAAATTCGGTTCTCAACCAAACTGAGTGCACCTGAATGCATCACTCGACTATACCCCGCGTCCTTATACGTCACTTCCTTATATGTCACGTCTTCCTAATTGTGACCGACGCATTAATATTGTTGTTATTTTATTTTTGCGAAAATACAGACATATTTGGTTAAGATCTCCTGAATAGTATGATTTTAAAGCAAGCAGAGGATGGTTTGAAAAGTTAGTGTGCTCTGTGATTGGTGAGCAACAGGATGTCCCCCGCTTACTGCCCAAAGACAGCTGGGATAGGTGCCAACACGCCTCATGGCAGACAGGGAGATATTTTTAAGTACAGATGTTAATGTTGATGTTAAAAATTGGTGAAAATAAAAATTTACAGTTTGTTTTAATAGAATTTTAAGTTTTTATCCGGTTTATGCTGTGAAATAGTTAAAATGTTTTTTTTTTTTATAGACTTTGAACGGATTAAGATTTTTTACATTGATTTTAATGGAAAGTGCTGTTTCGGTTTTTGAACAAATCGGTATTCGAGCAGGTTTCTTAAACGGATTGTGGTCGAAAACCGAGGTATGACTGGATGTATATACCGTAATTTCCGGACTATAGAGCGCACCTGATTATAAGCCGCATCCACCACATTTTAAGAGGAAAACCGATCTTGTACATACACAAGCCGCACCTGTATATAAGCCGTATGTGCCCACATTAAAACATGTAACACAAACACAAAATTAACCCAAACCCGACTTCATGTCCCGCGAATGAAACTAAATGTCCGTCATTAAAGTCCACAGTCCAAAAATCACAGGCGGCAAAATGAACGGAAAATGATACTTAAGGTTTGATGCAGGCCTGCAGAGTCCGGGTCGCATTGAAAGTAATCCAAGGAACTATAGGAACAATATATATATATATATATATATATATATATATGCGATTGGCTGGCAACCAATTCAGGGTGTCCCCCGCCTCGTGCCGGAAGACAGCTGAGATAGGCTCCAGCAACCCCCGCGACCCTAATGAGGAATAAGCGGTACGGAAAATGAGATGATATATATATATATATATACAGTAAAGTCTCGTTATATCGATATTCAAGGGAGTCCGAAAAAATATCGATATAACCGGGACTATCGATATATCCGACCCTGTTTGCATGTCATTTTCTCAGTGCGTGCATAGAAATAGTATCGATATAACCGGGACTATCGATATATCCGATATCGATATAACGAGACTTTACTGTATATATAAAGCTGTGTCATATGCCTTTCTTTTTGCATTTTCCACGATGAGGGTATGTTCACGCTAATTTAATTTATGCACAAGACAAAAAGATGCAGAGGGATAGATAGATAGATAGATAGATAGATAGATAGATAGATAGATAGATAGATAGATAGATAGATAGATAGATAGATAGATAGATAGATAGATAGATAAGTAGATAGGTAGATAGATAGATAGATAGATAGATAGATAGATAGATAGATAGATAGATAGATAGATAGATAGATAGATAGATAGATAGATAGATAGATAGATAGATAGATAAAAAATAAATAAAATGAAAAATAATAATAAAATGAAAAATAATAATAAAAAAAATAAATAAAAAATGGTGCCAATTGACATGGGATGCTGCATTCGGCTGCATTCCCTCGCTTAGGCCCTTAGCGGCTGAACAAACGCTTCTTTGAGCGTGCAGAGCTCAGAGGTACAAGTCAAGAATACGAGGCGCAATCAAAGGAACGGGCTCAGACAACCACTCCGATGCTGGCTGAAGGTCATCATCGTGTAATCTGCCTTAGCGGCGTATACGGAATGTGTTGCTTCACAGCTTGAATTCGGCGTGATTGCTCAGATTCCAGCCGGGTCTTGACATACAGTACAGTTTAATGGACAGCAAAATGCTGGAAAACTGACAAGGCAGTGTTCCCCTGGAGTGTGTACTGCAAGTGGTAGAACACGGACAAAGACATATAGACGCCATAAGGAGAAATCAATTTCGTATTAAAACTGCTGGGTTAAAAGTAACTCAAATCTGGTCCGATTGTTAAACCGGCAGTGGCTAAAAATCCAAAAACCACTGCTGGCTTATTCATAGCCATTGCCTTGAGTTGAGGATTTGAAGGGGGCGGGGGTGTTCCAAACGTTTTCAACATGGCTTTGGCTATATTTGCTGTAGATAGATCTCACCGGGGTTACGTGCAACACTTGCGAAGCTACCATTTCACCAAAGAGGAGAATCAAAGACCATTTAGATTCATACAACAAAAAAACTGTGTTGTAATGGTCTATTACAGCAAATCAATAAAGGCATTGGATCGACATGGAATAAGAATCAGTCGTATGATTGAAAAGTAATGAGGAGTAGAGAATGCCATTGTGTGGCTTGGGTTATTTGTGGTTAAAATGGTGTGTGCGGAGTTTCATGACAAGAAAAAGTCATCCAAGCAAACAGCACAAAGCGATTCTCGATCATTCTATCGACACAGACATGTTTGAGGACGCTAACCGTATTTAGGCTGCGAAGGAGTCTCGTGTATGGCGTACGTGTTAGCTGCGAGTGGCAGCTTGTATAATCGACAGTGTGATCTGACAAGGAACAAAATAAATCAATTACTAATTTACTTAATAAGGATTCACGTATCTCAAAACAACAACATTACCTTTTTGTTCTCTTTAGTTAAGCTTCATGAAAAAAAATGTTGTTTTAAAGCCTTTCTTTTCTGGACAGTTTGTCACTTTGCTAAAGCCATCAAGTCGGAGGTGCGGCGCCTGCATTATTGAAGCACCACGGGGCCCTCATCAGTCGCGGTGGGAACATCATCAGAGAGGATGCGTAGAGTCGAGGCGCGTTTTAATGAGGAGATGAGCCCTTTAAAGAGCGGGTGGGACACCACAGGCTGACTCATCAATAATTTGGGCGGCCATATGTCCGGCTTTCGCAAAAAAAGAAGGCTGACAACTCGCTTTGTGGTCATCAAAGTGAACTTTTTTTCTTCTTTTAAACGGGGACACATTTTACGCCTTCTTCATCAGACACAAGTCAACTTAAAAGCCTGAATGGGTACATCTCCATATTTTTTCGCAATCCAAAACAGTTCCAGAGTGTCTTCATAAAATATGTTTGGCATTCTCCCATAAAGATATAAAAAGAATAAAGAAATACATCCACTAGTCACCCAAATTTTGTTTTCAGTTTGATGTGAATCCATCACCCTCCCCAAATAGCACTTTGAAGTTATTGTAGCAGATCTGAGCATGGGGCGCATGCAACGCACACATCTCAAACACAAGCAAAAGTCACACTAGCTTGCAAGAAGTGTTGGGAAAAATATTGATTGGAACTTTCCAACTATTTGCAAACTAAAAGTTTAACTTTATACCTCCCATCATATGTCTCCTTTAAAGATTTTCCGTCAAGCTTTTTTACTTAAATTCATTAACTGCGAAACGTGCAAAAATGTGTTCACTCCAGCGCCAGGATTTTTGTCATTGTCATTCGAATTCCAGGACCAACAGAATATTAGTTTTAGGACTATGTAAACATTCAATAAAGCGTACGAAACCTTAGACTGTCTTCTTTCATCAGAAAAAAAAAGTTAATTCCCAAGTTTTATAGGCCTGGAGTTATCTGAAATTGAAATGGGGGAGGCTGTACAAAAAGCAAATGCTGCCCCCTTAGTGCGAGGGAAAAACATTGCCAGAGGTGTGATTAGCACTTCATCGGCACCCTCCCACCGAAAAAACAAAACCTGACCAAATTCATCAGAAAAAAAGATTTAACACCTAAATTGTATGGGTCTGGAGTTATATGAGCTTGAAATGGGGGTGGCCGTCCAAAATACGATACAATACATCCATCTGGGTCGCGCTAACATTGAAAAAAGGGAAATACTACCCCTTGTGGAATGGAAAAACATTGCCAGAGGCCATGGCCTGCGCTTTATCGACACCCAAACAAGAAAAAAACAAAACCCAAAGAAATTTGGGCATGGCGTTCTACGTCATATTTTCAATTCCCGAATAAATTCGTAAATGGCAGCGAATGACTAAATTGTGTGGTTTTTAAGCTACGCCTCTTAATGATGTGTGCTTATCATCTGTCCTGCAAACAATTCACTTTCATCCAGCTCCGGTGTAATGGCTTAATTTTTCACTGCCGGCGACGGCCACATCTACAAGACCGTCAAGTGAGGCCAAGTGTGTTGGTAGGGCACCATCACCATGGCAACTGCCTCCAAACTTGGAGCCATGCTTGCCGTGTTGTCTTCTTATAAAAGAAAAAGAAAAAAAGTGGAAGTGTTCACACAGGAAAGCAGATCTCCATGTACCATGACACTCAAGCTGAGAGAGGTTTTTGAATACTTGACACCGTCGCGAGGCTTCAATATGATGCAGATTATTCATTCTTATTCTCTCGAGTCCAACCGAAGTCGCTGTGTGCACCACAATGTGAAACCTTCTAACGCTGCACGTCTTACTTAATAATAGATACTCCCGCTCTATTAAATACGAAAGGGAAAAAAAGAAAAACACGTCATGTGTGAACTTTGGTTTCACATGAAATTTGCAATATGTCAAATGCAAAACGACAATAAACACACTTTATGTAGCGCCTGTCTCAGGAACAGGAAAACAGCAAGGGATGAGAGAACAATGGGCACATAAGGGTTGAATAAACATCCCATCACATAAACAACATTAGAAACCTTGGATTCTCTTCCTTCATCAGAAAAAAAGAGTTTTGTTAGTATACAGGTCTGGAGTTATATGAGCTTGAAATGAGGGCGGCTGTCCAAAATACAATGCAATTCGTACCTATTGGTTTATATAGCGCTTTAACAACACCTGAAGTTGGAACAACGTGCTAACATGGAAAGCAGGGAAATGCTGCCCGTTGTGGAAAAGAAAATGCCTTTCCAGAGGCCATGGCCAGCGCTTTATCGGTACCCGAGCATGAAAAATCTAAACCTGAACAAATTCGGGAATGGTGCGCCACGTAATATTTTCAAATCCCGAATAAACTCATGAATGGCTGTGAATGAGTTAATTTGGCAATTTATTCATCAAGGAAATTGAGTCAAATACCAAACATTGATATTAAATGACCCTTATAAAAGCTGGTTCAAAACTAACCCTTAATTGTTCTACTTTCTTAACGTTGCGACTGTAAATTATAAATGTCTCCATTGTGAGACGAATAAAGGTTTTCTTATTCTTATATTCGTCTTAATTGGACCAAGCCACTGTTGGGTTATTTCTACCCCGGACCTTGGATGGAGGATTTGACCCAGCACGTTGGGTCAAGACTCTGATTGAACTCAGCAAACCTAACTGATGATTTCAAGCTAACAGGAAATGGTTTACAAGGTTGTTAGGTGGATAATAAAGCTTTTCTCCAGGTTCAGTTCTTCACTTGTTTTTGTCTAAATATTCAATCAGCAGGACGCAAGGTAATATACCAAAAATATGTTTTATTTCTCAAGCAGCTAGAGAATGCTCTTCACGGCATGGGGAAGGAAGCTAAAGACAGGGAGAGAGAGAGAGAGAGAGAGAGAGAGAGAGAGAGAGAGAGAGAGAGAGAGAGAGAGAGAGAGAGAGAGAGAGAGAGAGAGAGAGAGAGAGAGAGAGAGAGAGAGAGAGAGAGAGTCTCTAGCAAATATAGACAACAGGAGTGACTTCATTTTGAAAAGAACCTATCATCTGCTAGATACAAACATCAGTATATTAGACTGAAACAAGATAGATTAAGGTTTTAACTGAGCTACGTACATGTATACTAAACTAACATGATGAAGTGATACCGGGGGGAGTGGGTGTAATAGGCCAATCGTTAGTCAGGAATGTAGGAACAATCAGTGGGGCCACAGGGGGGGGTCCCGCGCCTCCCCCAACCTGAGAGTAGGGACCTATCATAGCTGTGTCCGGCGCCAGCAGGTCTGGACATTAGGGATATATAAATGGGGCCAATACGACCAGTCAGACTTTAGTTCGCTGACGAAGCCTCTTGGATAGGAGGCGAAACGTCCGAAACCTTCACTTTTGTACAGATGACGGCTGAAGAAACCTTCTCATCGATGGACCACTCCTGTACGACTGAGAGCTTACACAGACTAAACTAACATGTACAAATAACTAAACTACATACCTATATAGACTAACATACAACAACAAATAACTTTGAATGTTTTTAGGATGTGTCTAAAAACTAGTTCTAACAAAGGTTATGAGTAGACTCCAGCTATTGTTAAAAAAATAATAATAATAATACAACTGAGTTTATGAGCAATATTTTTACCCAATGAGCCATCTAGCCCACGTCGATATTTTTCCAGAAGATTACTTAAACCCTGTCATGCACCCTAAAGCCTGGTAACATGATAAGATGTCCATTGTAGTAACCGCTGTCCCCGAATGCACTTCAACTTTAAAATACAAAAAAACTAGGAAAAATGGCAGCCATTTTCAATATTTCAACCGATTATGCCGGTCCAAAATAATTACCCGTAACTCAACTGACTGAAAATCTGGAGCGACCCAGTCGAGAGGGTTAGGAAAACAACAAACATGCAGTTTTTAGATTGCATCACCAAATCAAAGATACCACTCCAGCAATCTCAAACAAAGCTCTGCGCGCAACACAAAAGCAACGCGCATCTTTGAATGATCAGCAACGGAAGCGCCAACTGGCGCTTGAAAGAGGCGCACACTCGTTCGGTCCCCGGTTGCCGAGCCCAAATTCTGCCGCCCCACCTGTTGTCGCCTCATCAGACGGTACACCACCTTTCAGAGCGAATCATCTCATCCCGGTTAGCGCCCGCTGGGGAGAGCGGTTGAGGAGAGAGAGGATTCGCGCTGGCAGATTGTCAGGTCTGCGAGGTGTTATTCCTCCAATAAATACCAAGATTACGTGGAAAAGCCTGCATGCCAATTATACTGCGCTTCCGTTCAGATTTCTCAGAGCGCAAGAGGCTCAGAATTTGAAAGACAAGTGAGGCAACACCGAGCCAAAATTTCATCTGCATGTGTGATTCCATCACGTAACCGGCTTAGCTCCAAATCTGTGGTGCATTGATTGAATCAACAAGGAGCTGGTGATCAGATTAAACGATAATTCTTTTTGACAATTGCAATCATTGCTTAGAGAAAAATGACATTTTGGCTTCCCAACAGTAATAATAATACTAATAATACTAATACTACTACTAACAACAACAACAACAACAACAATAATAATAATAATAATAATAATAATAATAATAATACATTTCATTTATAAGCGCCTTTCAAAACTCTCAAGGTCACTTTACAGTCATAAGATAAGTTTTTCTGTGGGTGAGCAGCGGCAGACACATGCGCCAGCATTCACTCAAACTAAATACATAGAAAGCTAGTCAGCTAGCTAAGCTAATAGATAGCCAACGGATAGCTATAGCTAGCTAGCTAGCTAGATAGCCAGATGAGCCATATAGCTAATAGCCAGCCAGCTTCATAGCTAGCCAGCTAGCCAGACAGCTAATAGCTATCTAGCTCGATAGCCAGTATATTAACTGTGGTCCTCCGAGAAAGCCAACTGAGAGATTTACTTCTACTTTTGTAAAAACAAAATTTTGCCCATTTAATGAAATACAAAAGTCTTTATGAAATGTTTTTGTTGCCGCCTTAATTCTAATAACAAACCTAATATTTTATTTATTTATCAACTCATTCACTGCCAGACGATGTGCAAAAATGTGTCCAATCCAGTGCCAGGGTTCTTGTCATTGACACTTGAATTCCATAACCCAAAGAATATTGAGTTTTAGGACTACATAATCATTCAAAACAGCGTAAGAAACCCAAGACTCCCTTCTTTCATCAGAAAAAAAAAAAAGTTAATTCCTAAATTATATGGGGCTGGAGTTATTTGAGCTTGAAATGAAGGCGGTTGTCCAAAACACAATGCAATACATACATATTGGTTTACATAGCACACTAACAATAGCTGAAGCTGGAACAAAGCGCTAACATGGAAAACAAAGGGAAATGTCGCCCCCTTGTGGAAAGGAAAAACATTGGCAGAGGTCTGGGCAGCGCTTTATCGGCATCCCAGCAAGAAAAACCAGAACCGAATAAATTCGTGCTCCACATCATATTTTCAATTTCCTAATAAATTTGGGAATGACAGTGAATGAGTTCAAATTCACATCTGCTTGTCCACACGTGGGTCGTGGGCGTGCTAGTGCCCATTTCGTACATAGCATCTAAATTGATGATGCACAAAATATTTTTTTTTTTAATTACATTAACACTGTCTATGAAACACACACATATTTTTTCTTTCAATTTGAAAAGAGACTATGGATACCCTGTCCATCCGTTAGACAATTTAGGGGCGCTATAATTTCCTCAATGTGAATTCCTGGGAAAACTCCTCAATATCGCATGTCATGTTAAATTAGCTTCACAAGACCGACTTGATCAGTGCGCCTTCAAGCGGAAGGAATTTCCTTTAATTTCCTTTACTACTAGTCGCTTTTTTGACCGACATGAGCCTGATTAATAATGTATCATTTATCTGACCCGCCTTGTCGATGCAAGGCGGGTCTATATTTAAGGATGATGGTAAAAATGTAGACTTATTATAGAAGCTCCACTAACTGTATCGTTCTCTTCTTAATCTGATTTACAGCACGACGCGACAAGCCCTTGTCGCTTGACTTTTAATTAAAAATGGAGGCCTTTTCTTACCCCCCAATCCTCCCTCTAATCTCTTTCGCGCACTTCAAGGATTCCAGCAATCCCCTCTGCTGCGATGGTGAAGACAGTGCTAATACACGCCGCTGCACTGATGATTACCTGAAATTAATGCGACCTCACTGTTTGTAATAATCAACCTCACAAATAAATAATGAAGTACCCAAATAAATAAATAAACAAACAAACAAATAAATACATACATTAATTAACTAATATTGTACATACAGATAAAAAAAATTAAAAAAAGAGAAAAATGTAGATAATGTGCAAAAATGTGTCCACTCCTGCGCCAGGGTTTTTGTCATTGTCACTAGAATTCCAGGACCCACAGAATATTGAGTTTTAGCACTACATAAACATTCAGTACAGTGTTAGAAACCGTAGAGTTACTTCCTAAGTTACATGGGCCTGGAGTTATATGAGCTTGAAATGGGGGTGACTATACAAAATGCAATACAATACATACATATTGACTTATATAGCGCTTTAACAACAGCTGAAGTTGTAACAAAGTGCTAATGCTGCCCCCTTGTGGAAGGGAAAAACATTGCCAGAGGTCTGACCAGCGCTTTACCAGCACCCACGGCAAGAAAAAAAAAAAAAACGAACAAATTCTGGAATGGCGCTAATTGTCATTTTTTTCAATTCCCGAATAAATTCGGGAATGGCAGTTGAACGAGTTAAAATGCTACGCTAAAATGATGTATTAAAAAAGTAAGTCAAGTATTTGACTGAAACTAACCAAAGGTCTTCTCCAGTTTTACTGTCTTCATTTTGTATCAAGGCTCAAGAACTGAAGAGCAGATCCTGAAAGTGTACCTCATCTTGTGGCATATAGCCGTCCCGATGCCATATTACGGTTCAGTTTTTGACATTTATTCTGTATCATAGATTTGTAAATTACATATATATCAGATTAGATATTGTGCATTTTTTGTTATATCAAGAGATTATGTGGTTAGCCATTTACTTTCTTCATTTTACGTATTAAATATACATATGGTATCTGTTATCTGGAACAGTTGTGTACTCCCCAATACTAGTATTGAATATCGCTATTTTTACAGTACATTACACATGTAATGCATTAATTATCGACTGTCTTGTGAACCAGCTGGAGCGGTCAATTGTGAAACAAACAGTTTCCTCACTCTAATTTTATATGAGCGGCACGTGTCGAATATTGAACCAAAAACCAACACCCCTCAAATTAATTGCCACACAGAATGGAAATGAGGTTAAAAAAAAGCAAGAACAAATGCAGGCTGTGTTCCAAGCAGCGTATTAAAAAGCCTGTTGAAGTCGTACGTTTATGGCTTTGACAAAAATCGTCTAGTTCAAAGTTACTGAAGTTGGACAAGGTGCTGCATGTGGTCTCTGTAGATTTGCGCCGCTGATTAAATACCTGCTCGGAATTCCATCAACAAGTTACCATTCGGACGAGACGTGTGTACAAAACAACTACGAAGTGTCAGGATCTTTGAGTCACTCAGGTGGTCTGATTCTTTTTTAACCAGATAACTCCCACAAATGGATTTAGTGGGCTTAACGGGTCTGTTTGGGATCTGAAGGTTAAGGGCCCTGCGGCCAGCAATTGACTCGTGACCATGTTACGAATGGACAGACGCATGATTTTCGTTGCCATATCACTATCACGTGATGCACACATTTGGAGATTTTTCCCTTTCACTTGCCTCCCAATAATCAGATTCTTAAAAGCGTAAAATATGCTGGGAAAACAACATCCAAGCATAAGCTGGGACGCTAACTACCTCATTTCTTATGGTGCAAAGTCAAAGGCACAAAAATCAATTCTAAAATGCATCTATTAGCCACTAAAATGTTTGTTTTTTCACCTCAAGCAGAAGATTGGGGCTCATTACCGAGTGTTGCATTCTCACTTATCTTTATAACAAGCTAACAGTTCTTATTTGGACGCCTTTTGTATGCATGGCCAGGCTGCTGTTTAAAGAAGCTGCCACCATTCAATTAACATTCCCAAACAATGTAAACATCAACCAACATGAGGTTTGCCGTGAAAAATATAGTTTGTTGTTGTTGTTTTTTTTTTGCATTAAAAAAGTGATGTTGTTTTTTTGAACATCTTTCTGTAAGTTTCAATTAGGCCATCAGATCCTTAAAGGACAACCGACACAATTTTTTTGGTTCCTAACTGACATCAGAAAAACGTTTTATAACATCTAAAATACCCAAAACACACAAGCTGATATTTTTAGTCAAATGCAAAATAATGGGTTTATTTTGAGCGTTCAAATTACCCCAACACAAAACACCAATAAAAATGACTTAAGGTGTCCCAAAACTACTTCAAAATGACCCCGGAAATTGCAAGTTTCAGAAGGCCCCGAAGAAGTAGTGTGTACCCCCAAAGTCTACTATGGTAGAGGTCCCCAACCCCCGGGCTGCGGACCGGTATCGGTCCATGGGTCATATGGTACCAGGCCGCGCAGAAAGAATAAACAATTTACATAATTTCCTTTTTATTTATTATCTGTGTCCGAACTATATTTTATTTTGAAAAATGAAAAATTACCAGATTACATCTGTCTATGACTTACTCTTGACGCATGTCAAAATACTTGTCTAGATCACGTGATACATACCGCTAAAATTAGCCCACCGTAAACTAGCAAAATGAGTAAAAAACAAACGTTGTATTTATCCGCCGGTCCGTGAAAATATTGTCTGATATTAAACCGGTCTGTGGAGCAAAAAGGTTGGGGACCACTGTACTATAGCACCTTATAATGTGGTGTGCCTTACATTTGGAACACGTTTATATATTTATATATTATATTTGGATAACTTTTGTCTTTCATTGAAGGTACCTCTTATACCCAGTTGCACCTTATATATGTTTTTTTTAATACACCATCCATTAGGGTTGCGCCTTATACTCTGGTGCACCTTATACAAAGGAAAATATGGATATTATCTGACATTAATATGGTCCTTGGGGCAAAAAGGCTTGAAGGCCACAGCAGGAGAGGGTTTTCACACATGCAGGTCACTATATTTGGGGCTTGAGTCAACCCTTTTTAGTTGACTTTAATTGATTCATTCAATCGGAAGCGTGGAGGAAAACAAGATCTTGTGGAATCACATAACAAGGCCTCTCAGAAAACTGGAGCGGCGCCAGCGGAAGCTTTGAGGGACCAACGCGCATGGGCTCCATGTCCAGCTCCTCGTCTCTTTTTAATGTGTTCTGGATACGCGGCCACGAGCAGTGTCACTCGCCTGCTAGCCTACATATGCTCTCCTCCAGGGCTTTGGTCGCCGTAACTTCATCTTGGAGAATACGAGATCAAGCGAGAAAATAAACAGGGTGGGGGAAAAAATCTTTGGAAACTCCTGTTTAGCTGTATAATGAATCCATCCAACCCAATATTTTGACCACATCTATCTTTCGCGCATATTTGCTCTCATCAATGAGAGTTCAAATGCAAAACAGTCAAACTTACATGTCATGTCTTGTCTGCCATCATTTGTTCTCTGCTAAAACCCCATTATTTATGTATTTATGTATGTCTGTGTAAGCTCTCAGCCGTACAGGAGTGGTCTATCGACTTTTTTTTGAAAAAAAAGTACAGATGGCGGCTGAAGAAGAAAACTTCTCATTGATGTATTTATGTATGGATATATTTATGTATGTATGTATTTATCAGTTTATCCATTGTTGTTCTATTTATCTATCTATCAAATTTTTATTACTTATCTATCATGTAATTTTTCATATAATTATTCATGTATTAATTTATCAGTTAATCTACTATTTATTTCTTTCTTTATTTATTTATTTATTTATTTATTATCAGTTTATCCATTGTTCTATTTTTCTATCATTTATTTATTTATCTATCATGTATTTTTCATATAATTATTCATGTATTAATTTATCAGTTAATCTATTATTAATCTATGTATCTATTATTTATTTATCAGTAAATCCATGATTTTTCTATTTATCTATCATTTATTTATTGATTCAGATATTTATTTATTTGCTCATGTATTTGTTTATGTATTTGCTTATCTACCTACCTACCTACCCATCTGGCTCTTTATTTATTTATTTATTTATTTATTTATTTATTTATTTATTTATTTATCGTCTGTATGCATCCATGCATGCATATACTGTATGTATGTATGTATGTATGTATGTATGTATGTATGTATGTATGTATGTATGTATGTATGTATGTATGTATGTATGTATTTACTCATGTATTTATTTGGTTGTTATTCATAAAATGCCTGTTTCTATGGATACCTGTTTAGGCTATCAAGCCATTTGATTTACTGGAAGTGTGACCAGAGGGGGCCACGCAAGCGTCTTGCGAGCTCCCTCATGTACTCCACTGAATTACCTGTCAGCATCGATTACACACAGTCAGCGCGGACGGGATCGCAGCTTTTCTCTTGCCGAGAATTAAGATAAGCTCCCGCCTGTCTGCCTGAGATGGCTCTTGTTGACCCACCTGTTGAGTAGGATGGGGAACGGGGGCGGGGTTGAGGGGTGATATGCAGGCGTGTGTGATGTGATGCTGTGGCCCCACGCAGTGAATACAACATTAAGTCCACGGGATGCAGTGAAAGAGCTGCTTGAATACAAAAAAAATGCTCAGTTTGGATTGACAAGTAGAACACAATACGGCATAACATTTATTCACCGTGTCAAAGCAAAATGAGGACTGAAAGGGTGATATTTTAGGGATTTTGTCAAAAGATATTCCTCCAAGCAGTGAAATTCACAAGTACAGAGTGCTCCCAATTGACAAAGAGAGCAATTATCTTGCATATGTTCTTCGGAAGGCTGCACTTGGCAATTTCACATATCCAATTTTACTCTACTGAACTTGTAGTAATCAGAACAGAAAGTTCTTGTTGCTTTTTGAGCAATTGCGACAGTCTATTTTTTTTTTTTTTTTCAATTCTAAGGACCTTTTTGACCCTTAATTCGTCAAAATCCCAACATTCTTGGAACTTTAGGGAATGATAAGTTACCCGAAACTTGAGAGTACTTAAAATTACTGGTGTATAAGACGCACCCAAAGCCTTCATTTTCTTCATAAGATGCACCTTATACACAGGTGCGCCTTATATGTGAAGTCATATTGAACCACAACAGGTTTCACAAATCATGTCAGCAGCCACCATAACCCCAGCCTCTCCTCTAGCACCTTATAATGTGGTGTGCCTTATATTTGGAAAACTTTTATATATTAACATATTATATTTGGAAAAGTTTTTTCATTCATTGAATATGCCTCTTATAGTCTAATGCACCTTATATGTGGAAAACGTTAGAAAATAAACCATTCATTTGGGTGCACCTTATACTCTGGTGCGCCTTATACACCAGAAAATACAGTACAAAGAAGTGTGAAAAAATTGATCCAAAGACAAAGCAGATACAGGGATGTCCTAAGTCCGCCAAGAGGCAAAATGCGGCCCGTGGTCAATTATCATCGAGTCCGTCCCACGTTTAGAATTAATACATTGGGCAGTAGCGCTGTTACCTGCGTGTGCTCAGTGCTGCCATCTAGAATGTTAATTAATATATGAATAATCGACTGAATGAGGCCCCTAATTTCCGAAAATGGCAATTTGTATTTATTTATTTATTTTGACATTTTTTATTTTGACATTTGTCTGTCTGTCTGTATGCATGCATGCATGCATGCATGCATGTATATACTGTACTTATACTCTGGTGCGTTAATTAAAAAATATATATAAAATGGCGACAATCAACCAAATAACTATTACTTCTGTTCAACTGTTACAAAGAGTTCCGTCATTTTGACATATTTTAGGCCTCATGCCCGTATCGCTAGCCAGTTTTCTAGTAAGATGAATGTTACTCCATTGCCAAATTTCTTTGCACATGTAACGTGGGCGGGGCATGCCATCAAATTTGCTGATCATTTTGAGAATTTGCCATGCGCTGTGAGGTCCCCTTCGTCTCTGCCGGTAGACGGAATGTCAGGGCCGTATAACGCATATTGTGTAGAGAGTGAATTATTGAGACACATATTTCGTCGTGACATCCCCCAACCTTTGCCTCCGTCTCTCCCTCTCATTTTTCCAGCTCCCGGCTCATCATTCTGCCTTTTTTCAGCCCCGTCGCTTTCTCGACACACACCGTTGATGGCAAATTCCAAAAAGAGAATGTCCCCATTTCTCTTGTTATTCAAGCGCAGATAAAACATTCGCCTCGTTACTTCCTGGGAAATTGGAAATACAAACATCGGAGGGGGCCATTTTCTGTTAGTTAGCGTGCAGCATGCCGTGCACCTTGGAAGTTGAATAGACTGCGTGTGGAAGGTACTTTGCATCACCTCTGACATGTCCACAGATAAAAACAGGGCGCCAATGTTTGATCTTCTTCATTCAACAATTCCTTATGACTGTAATGTTTGAGACTGTTGCATTTAATATCAGCGAATTCCCAAATTTATTTGGGAATTGAAAATATGATGTCGAGCGCCATTCCTGAATTAGTTCGGGTTTTGTTTTTACTTGCTTGAGTGCCGATAAAGTGCTGGTCAGACCTCTACCAATGTTTTGCCTTCCATAGCGCTTTGTTCCAGCTTCAGCTGTTGTTAAAGCGCTATATAGACCAATATGCATGTAATGCATTGTATTTTGGACAGCTGCCATCATTTCAGGCTCATATAACTCCAGACCCATATGATTTCGGAAATAAGTCTTTTTTTCTGATCAACGAAGAGAATCAAAGTTTTCTTACGCAGCATTGAATGTTTATGTAGTCCTAAAACTGAATATTCTGTGCGTCCTAGAATTCGAGTAACAATGACAAAAACCCTGGCACTGGAGTGGACACATTTTTGTACGTCTGGCAGTGAATGAGTAAAAAAAACAAATAGTGCTCAATATAAATCGGGCTAATATTAGAATAACGCATGCCTTGTAAGCATTCGCTCCTCGTTGTTTTAACCATTTGAAGGCCTGGCTCCTTTGCCATATTATTTACATACATTTGCATTTTTTTGCTTTCTAAATAAACCATGGCAAATGCTTTCCAGGAATTGGAAAAAAGTGGTTTATTTCAACAAGTACAGCTCGAGGGAAATAGTGACAATCTTATGCAGAATGGCAGTAAATGCTTAAGTGAAATATTTACAGTCGAGGGGCATGCAATGATCTTGAAAACACGAGGAGCATTTCAAGTTCAGTTTATGATTATTTTGACGTTATGAAACGTCACATATCCCGTTTTTTATTCATAATCACGGCCTAAACATGTATATATATTTTTTTCGTTTACCACGAATATCTACCGGAACTCTAATAGCTTACAAATTACCCATATGTCAGAGAAAGGGAACTGTGTCATAAACCAAGGTCATCTTTTCCCTGTCAATATGTTTTTTTTTTTGTAGTTTAATAGCTCAATCCATCGCGCGATTACTGACCTCTACTGTAACTCGCCGTAGGTTTCCCCCTCAAGCACGAAAGAAGACATTGATTCAAATAAGTAAGAAGGTCACTGCTGGGATTTCGGCGAATATTCTATTTCTGGCTCACAGATCAATTATTCCCTTTTTTTAATGGCTAAACTCATGAAAATCTCCTTCAGACAAACTATTTTATGAGTCATCCAAGACAGTTTGCTAGTCATTATCATGGCGGGCGCTGCAGGTGATGCATCAATATGACACAGGTGCTAAGCAGCGCTTACACCGGCACTGCTAGACAATTTTTTTTGTTCTTCATCCTGATTGAACTTTCTAATGTGGATAAAAAATAATAATTAAAGAATTAAAAATAATAATAAAAAAGAAGAAAAATGTGTGACTGCGATCTTGATGCACTGAAAATCAACATTATAATTAGCTTGGCTCTGAGTTTTAATGCTGTCTTGATGAGTTTGGTACCATTGCAAGTGGAAAGCTGGTTAACACTAAATGCTGCCGCCTTTTCAATATGTCGACCTAAGTGGATATGGGGGGGGGGGTTACATTTGGGGTTTTCTTCTCGGTTCTTTCAATTTTGCAAATACAAATGGAAATTTTTGGGAAATTAGATACAGCCGGATATAAATATCATTCCATCAGTGAAAGAAAGAAGGGAAAGAAACACAACTAATGATTGTTAATATCAAACCTGATCCATTTCTGGTTCCTTTTGTCGAACATGTTGTGCGGATTTTGGCACTTCTTCTAAACACAGCGCAATAATTGTTCAGATGTCAAGCCGTGTTGTTACGATGCAAACAGCTCCTAATCCCTTCATATAATTCTATCAATTTCATAACTGCTGTTGCGTTGTGTCGAACACTTTCCACGAAAAGGTACGACGACTGCAGACATTGCGTATGTTTTTCAATGCCATTGATGTAAGCTAATGCTATGTGATTGTTAGCGTGTTCGCCAAATGAATGTGAGGCCTGGTCACTTTAGCTAGATAACAATGCTAACAGACAGCTCTGGTCTTTTTCTTGTTGCTATGGGATGTCATAAGACAATAATACTTTGGCTCTTGATCTTCATTCATTAATACACAAGTGGCAGGCCAGGACAGTTCTAGAAACTGATACACCGTCTTACCCGAAAAGAAAAAAAAAAAAAAAAACTCTGAAATTGACCACAGAATAGCATTACCAGAGAGGAACAAGAGGGAGCAATTAGGCTCGAAAACCCACATGGACCATGCATGAGTGAAAATCAGAAAGAAAGGTTAGAATCAAATCAGTCCAATGTCATGGGCGGGTAAACAACAAGCGTAATCAAGTTGAAAAGTCAACTTGGGATTTGCTACAGGAGATCACTCCATGATGGAAGTTCATCAACATGGCTGACCTTGTGGATAGGCTTGGTTGAGGTCGACTGACTTGTTTTCTGACACAACGTGATTATTCTTGGACATCTGTGCATTTTTATGCGTTTATCTTTGATGAATATTCTTGGATTGATTCATTTGCATTCACTGTTGCACCTTTTCCCGTTAAGACTCTTTTTCAGGCTTCTTAATGGCATTAAATGGCAACCGCCGTCACTTTTTTGTTTCCTAACTGACATCAGAAAAACGTTTTATAGCATATAAAATAATCAAAACACGCAGTATGATATTTTAGTCAAATGCAAAACACCAATAAAAATGACTTAAAGTGTCTAAAAAGTACTTCGATTTGAAACCGGAAGTGGCCAGTTTCAGAAGGCTCCGCCCCCATGTTCGTGGTGTCACGGCAAGACGTCTTGCCTTGCTGGAGAATCAAAACAATGGCTTCAGATTCGGAAAAGATGCTTTCTTGTTACTCATCCAGTTATGAATATGATTCAATTAGTTCTGAAGAAGAAAGCATACATGTTTGCAATCGATTAAATAATTTATTCTGTGTCATTTTGAGGCATCAGGGGTGGGAAATGTCACACCCAAAAAAGGCAGAACATGGCGACAAAGCCGTGTAAGGAATTAATCAGCCCGTTTCCACAGGCTGATTAATTCCTTACATGGAGATTTGTCGCCCTCTTCTGCCTCTTTGTGGTCCTACACGATGTTTTCAGACCAACGTAGAGCAAAATGCATTGACGTGATGGAAGAACTGCTACAATGTGTCCTTTTTTCAGCCAGTGGAGTTCCTTCAGTGACGTAATGTACGGACTCGTCACCAACTCAAAAACAAGACTTCCGGAATATTCAGCGAGAGTCTTAAAACGTAATATATAGCTATATGCGGTGGAATATTTGTAAAATACGCTCAGTAGAAGTCATTTGAAGACATTTTACAAATTATGGACACAACTTGTCCGGAGACGTCGGTTGTCAGATTCCAAAGGCGGCTTTTACATGGAAGCTTGACTATATAAGCTTCATATCTCACCATTTTAACTCATTTACTGCCAGCCAATGTGCAAAAATGTGTCCACTCCAGTGCCAAGGTTTTTGTCGTTGTCACTTGAATTCCAGGACCCACAGACTTTTGAGTTTTAGGACTACATTAGCATTTAATACAGTGTTAAAAAACCTTAGACTCTCTTCTTTGATCAGAAAAAAAGAGTTAATTCTTAAATTCTATGGGTTGGAGTAATATGAGCTTGAAATCAGGGCGGCTGTCCAAAATACACTGCAATACATACATTGGATTGGATTTACCTGTATGAGTCTTGCAGAGGAGAAATTTTCATTTCACGGCTGCCAAATTATGAAAGAAGATGAAATGAATGAAAGAAGTAGAAAACTGCACGTTGGTCTATATAGCGCTTTAACAGCAGCTCAAGCTTTTACTAAGGAACATGGAAAATAGGGAAATGCCTCCTTTTGGAAGGGGAAAACACATTTCCAGAGGTCTGGCCAATGTTTTATCGGCACCCCAGCAAGAAAAAATAAAACCAAAACAAATTCAGGAATGGCGTTCAACTTCATATTTTTAATTCCCGAATAAAATCGGGAGTAGCAGTGAATGAATGAAGTACAATATTATTTTAAAAATGAAATACATTTTGAACACTCGTATGAGGAGCCCCAGATAGAGAAGTCAGAGTTGTTGTTGGAGCTCTCTCTGATAAAATGCTGCAAAAAAAAAGGCCAGACTGTAAAATGTGTTGATCGCCATCTGGCTCCGCCCACATGCAATGCCAAAAACCTTCATGTTTTGCCATTTTAAAATGCCCTTCTGTCTATGGTTGCAATTTGACAAATTCTCCAAAACCGGTTTGTCTTCGAAGGACCCCTCGTAATTGCCAATAGATTCCAAATGCATCCATCCATCAATCCAACAATCCATCCTTTTTCGAATCTACTTTCAAGGTGGCATTTGTTCTTCATGATTTGGCCAAAAAATGAGTCAATACAGAATTTATCAACCATTAGAGCCGGATTGAAATGAGCTGAGACAAGTTTATTTGCGCGAGGGCCACGCACTCACCTTTCTAATCACTTTTTGTAGCAGGGGAATTATTATTTTGCCCTCGCCAAGACACAAAGCGTTATGAATAGCGAGAATAACAAGCTTATAATTGGATCCAGTGGGGGAGGATCATTGTTCCCATTAGCACCATTTGCGTGCGATCGAGTCGACTCAATCTTCCGTTGCCCCCTCCTCAAACCTTCGGAAATGAACATTTACTTTTTGTAAATTGATTTTTGCTGGTCACATCCGTGCATAAACCCTCCATCTGTTTCAGCCTGTCGTCTCCTTGACACGTCGTGCGCTGCCTTTGCGAGCTTTATCTCTTCCTATGTAAAATGCAAAACATGAGTTCTCTGTTTTTCATTTGTGCTAGCCTCTAATCCCTCTAATCCATTATTTGTCATGCCGGGGATATGCTCCACATCTTTGAACCACAGCGGGATCAAGTGATAGTGGTGTCGTAGGCAAAAGGCATAGGAAAAATGAGGGGACGTGTAACACGGCTATCGTTATCAGACGATTGTCAATGGTGCGGCAGGGAAAAAGAGCCAAAGGTTTCCTCCGTTTCTTCTGGGTCAGCTCGGATTTTGTCAGACACACTCTTGGCACACCCGTGCCATGCAGATGGCCTGGGAACTTTGGGTCGTTATGTATGTGCAAACACTCCACCCAATAAGTTCATTTAGTAGATAATTTATTGAATATCATCAAAAATGTTGATTTTCTATTTTTCAAAAAAGGTCACTGGATGGATGAATAGAGAAATAGAGATAGAGCGATAGAAAGACATAGAGCTGAGAGCTGAGAGCTATATAGCTAGATAGCTCGATACATAGTCAGAACACGAATTGCTCTGTGAAACAATGAAACAAGCATCATTTGTATCATTTATTTTGTCAATGTTAATGTAGTAGCTTTGGCAAGTTAGCATATCATGCTAACTGCTAATACAGACAATTTTCTGACATTCCTGCTTGCAATCACGGATGTCTGATAAAAAAAATACTGTTCTTCAATATAAACTTGGAATTTGAATATTTGTTCAACATTTGTACTGCCTGAGAGGGGGTCCGTGTCACGTGGTAGCAATACTTAGCTTTGTGCCATATGTACAAATGCTACATAGTCACATCGCAAAACACACATACTGTCCTGATAAAAAGGTGGGTAGAAGAAAAGATAAAACCCCTGAATTTGATGTACTCTCTGGTGACTTTTTTTGGGGATATAGGTGGGAATAAAATGGTCCAGGTGTGCCTCACATTGCAGTTAGGGGATTCAGGGCACCCTCAATTTTGCTTCATATCATTCCGGCATATCAACTCAAGTTGCATTTTCTGCCATGTTTGAATTGCACAGCAAAACGAGGCCTGTCCCCTGTCCTTTTTATTCACCTGGGATGTGTTTTACTCGCATGGTTGTAAACTAAGGCATCACAGCCCAGCAATACTGATGGGCTAATAGGCCGATGGGCTGCTGGAACAGTGTCGTGCCACACCTCAGCGTCAGGCCCCTCAGGCTAAAAAGCTCTGTGTAGCTGCCTTCCCCCGCGCTGAAGGGATGTGTTTGTCGACCTCACACCGCATCACATCTGCTGCCTTTCCCTCTTCAACCCAAGCCTGGGAACGCTCCCCTGACCCCTTCTCACCAACCCAATGCACAATCACCACAACCCCACCACCCCTCCACACAGTGTGAGGAGCACTGACCACAACCGACTGAGGGCAGCTTTAATGGCCTGCTACAAGCGCCGCGTGCTGAGGCCTCTGAGGCAAGACACAGCTGGATCTGTTGGATGTTCAATGCTTACTTTTCTGCTTTGCCTGTTTTATCATACATGCACATTTTTTTTGTTTTGTTTTGTTTTACCACCAGATTTTCCCACAGAGGTTTACTTTGGGCATTCTATGATTCTCATCATGTTCATAAACAATAGTTACTGTCAGGCTGGTAGAACGTGATGGATTTAACTGAAAAAAAGACAACAATTCAACACGTCAATTGTTGGTGTACTGGCAAAAGTTCGGCTTTGGCAAAGTACGCATGATTGAGTTGTCGGAAATAGTTGTACAGAGAGAGTCGGGAGACTTTTTTTGTTTTGTCTTTGATTAATTTAGCCAAACGTAATGACTAGCCTGCTGTTAGCCTACAACGCATTATCCAGAGTTCATCTTTGTCATCAGAACCATCAATGAAAGAACCAGTTACTCGGTCATAATGATAACCAGCAATGAAAAATTACATTTGTTCCATTCAGTGAGATTTAAATGTTGAACCTAGGACATATTCCAGCATTTGCCCCCTCCTCTCTCTTTCCAGTCCGAAGAAGCAAAGGCTCAGATCTCTATCAGAGATCGATTTTTCTTGCCTGCCCTGCTTTGAAAACATTCAATACGAAGTCGTAAATGTTAAGTGGTGTACACACATCCTGATAACCTGGCTCAAATTGAACTTTATTTATTTATTTATATTTTTACCTCCCGATGGACCGACTATCCGACCTTCATGATCTGCTCTGACAACAATCACGAAAGTAGACCAAGTTCACCACTGTCAGCACGTCATCCACCAACTGCCGTCCACGTCTTACAGCAATGCACTACAATACACAACTGACATGCTAAGTCAGTGTGCCGTTAATGTGACGTTAGCATGATGTTTCTTCGGGCTCGGCGCAGTCGTCCCCCGGACTGAACTACCATTCACTCACGGGCCGTTGATGGACGTGTGTCAGCCGGCGAAGAGAAGTCGCTGACAGCCGTCAGCGGCGCGTAAAAAGTGTTGCGCTCGAGTCGGTTCTCTTGTGCAGACAGACGTCCTCCTACGGATCAGCTGTTTAACTCAAGCGTGCCGACAGTTTGCTTGTTCTTGTCTTACTCAAAAGGCGCCGCTGCCAGAGAAGAGTCTGCTGTCTGCGAAAGAAAATGTTCCACTTGTCCAAATGCTCTCTTGTAGTCATCTCTCCCAATGAAGCGGCCTGACTGTTAGATTTTGCTTTCAAGTCTTTTGAAAACAAGACTCTTTCTCTTCTTCCATTTTTTGTGCATATGAGGAACTATGAGTCGCAGTTCGGAATTGAAGTTATTTTACGTGGGACAGGAAATGAGAGCCAATCACTTTTTCATTAATGGACGCTACAGCTTTGTGTTGCTCTCAAACTTAGTTTGTAGCACATGCGTGCACATTTCCAGCATGACGTGCCTGATCCACTGGTGAAAAGGATGCTTTGATCCTGTACTCTTTCATCTAGACCTGCTTAATATGACAGAGGATGCCGAAATGTGATTACGATTGAATGACTGCCTGTGTCTTATGTGTTGTGTTGTATTATGTGGTTATTTTGATTTCAAGATGGCGCCGCGAGAGTGGCTGCCTTTACAGCAGCTTCAACATTTTGTTCTTCTACTTCTTACTTTCATTACTTTGCTTTGAATTTGCTAGTAGTAGTAGTGAATTTGGAATGTCTTCATTGTTAGGCAACGAAAGGTTTTTATCATCTTATCTTGTGTCTTATGCGCCCTCACTTTGACATCGAGAAAGAAAAAGAGCACATCTCTGATGTCGACTAAATAAATTAGCAGCTGTGGTCAATGGACTCATTTTGACAGGAAATTGATGTTTCCCTGCAATAATAGTTCCATAGATCCAGGGAGCTCTGTGACTGAAGGGTGCCGCAGTAGCCTGGGCATTGTCGGCGTCATGCCCGGCTTGTAGATTCATAATGCATCCATTCATCGTCACACTCTCATGCACCCTGTAACCCGATAACGTGATATGTTGTCCACTGTAGTAATCGCTGCCCCTCAAGGGGTTCACATCACCGCCAACATACACATTCAGAAAGATGCAGGCTGAGCGTATCCTTTTAGCTTGTGATGAGCTGACAAGGTGTATGCCACGAGTAGGGAAGGCGCCGTTGAGGTGGTGGGGTGGCAGTGGGGGTGCAGGAGGGTTGTCGCCTATGCGATGACGAGCAGTCTCAGTGTGCAGCCGACACATCGGCACAGCGCCAGTCAGCTTTGAGAACGCAACAGAATCAAGGAGCTACATGCACTCTATGCTTTTTGCCATGTCCAATGTGAATTCTTGCACTTCCTGGACAAATAACTCCAATGGTCGTTGCTTCGCACGCTGTGATTTGTTGTTTAGGTCATGTTTGCTGAATGCGAATCCCAAAAAGTAATTCAGTCAATGCAACCATTCTTTGATCTCAGGTAGTTATGATAGCTGCTACTTTGTCAATATGTAAGCAAACACTATTTGGACAAATGAGAGTTAGGTTATGAGATTAAATGTGACCGTTGGGCTGGAGTCACGACAATAAGGTTGGCGTATCATGAAAAGATAGTCATAATAATGCAAAAATAATAATAATCTACATAACTTGATGGCCGTTGCTTTGAAAATGAGCTTCAGATTCAAGCAAGTTGCACCAGTATCCAACTGTGAGGTCATGACAATAACAGTATGACTAATATACGACAAAAAATGTTAATGAAATAACCTTACCAGTATGCCCCTAATACATCATTGTTGCTTCAACAACCCGAATAAGCAGGATCTTGCTTTTGTGCTGACTTGGATGGCATGCTGTAATAGTTGCAGTTCTCTCGCTAGCACCAAAGTATTCTGCCCATCACACACATTTGTATCAATAACAACTAATTGCTTAGATAAATGAAGACAGTCAAAGAAACACTCTCGGGTAATCCGGCCTTGAATCCGTTTCCACTTTCTTAATTGCTCTGAGACGCTTGGCTCACAACGAACATGGAAACTCTGGTTGTCGTTGCATTACTATTGCTGCATCATTGCTCGCAATATATATCCTGTTTCTTTGGCACATGGTGGAGAAAGTATTCGCAAAAATAAATACACCTAATTGGCAATGCATTAAAATTCATTGCATCATAACGAGAGCTGCTTCTAACATTTAGTTTGCATGTTTGTGTTGACACGGTGCACTAACAACAGCACTGCAGCCGTGGAACTCGATTCACCGTTGTCAATGCACGACGTCGACGCCTGTAGGTGATGTGCATTGTAATGGAGTGGCAAACGAATCATGTGATAAACAAGCCACGACGTGAACGGCAATGCAAACGGGAGATGACAGAGAGAAATGCGTGGCGCTGAAAAATCAGCAAGTCACCATGGGGAATTTGTGTGTGTGTGTGTGTGTGCGTGTGCGCGTGTGTGCGTGTGTGCGTATGTGTGTGTGTGTGTGTGTGTGTGTGTGTGTGTGTGTGTGTGTGTGTGTGTATGAGTGGGTGTGTGTGTGTGTGTGTGTGTGTGTGTGTGTGTGTGTGTGTGTGTGTGTGTGTGTGTGTGTGTGTGTGTGTGTGTGTGTGTGTGTGTGTGTGTGTGTGTGTGTGTGTATATGAGATAGCCGCCGCCTGTCGGAGGCAGTGAAAAGATATGCTTTACTGACTGGCTGTTTGGGGGCCACATTATTTATGATCCTACTTTGCTAATGCGAGAGTGGCAGGCTGAAATGGAACGACATTCGTGAGCCTCGCACTGCACCAAGTAGGAAACGTCGCGCCCACAAAAGCGTTCTGGTCTGACTGTGGGCCAAAGAACACATACAGAGGGTGTCAGCAGCTTTTCGTCTGATATGTTTGTCATTCAGTTAGCCAAATGGGCAAAAGTAGCATATGACGTTTTAATACTGGCCAAGACGGGTAGTTCCCCTTGAGTCCAATGAATTCAGCTGAGCAACATGCCCAAGATAACTAAATCAGATTCCGGACAGTTAATTTCTACCCGGTTTCTTTTAAAATGGACAATATGGAGGCATGACATCTATTTACCGGGCAACAAGTTGACATTATTTGTACGGATCAGTTGCATCATGGAAGTTGCTCGGCTAACCCGTATAAGCTCCGCCTAGTGTGTTCATCGGCAGCAAAAAAATCCACCATGCCGGTCCAAAGTGGATTCCGGCAAATCTTGTTGTATTAAATCTGCCTCAAGCACAAGCTATTCAAACAATGCAGCACCACATGCTGCTATACTACAAGCTGTGTAGATACATTGAAGCCCGTGTGATCCAACAAGAGTTCTCTCAGACTGTTAACATCTTTTCCAGGATCCGATGTCACTAAATCTCCTCTCGCTCTCCTCCAACTCACCTTCACACTGGCAATTCCAACTACAGGGGGAACTAATAACTTGCAAATGGATCCACACTGTCTATTTGCATAATGGGGTTATATGGTAGTTACAGTCCAATGTCAACAAATGGCTGGCTGCATTACGTTGCAGTAAGAATTAACAAATGCAGTCACACGATGTTTTATAAAACCTCTTCACCGGGGGAATTGACTCGATACTAACAAAAGCAGAATCTATTATTTCTCACTCAAGTTATTGTTGTATGCTAATACTGCTGATAAAGGTTTCATGATATTATGAGACGAAAGAAGTGTCGGGGACATAATGAGGATTTAAAGGAGCTTTAAAGATGAAATTGTAAACAAAAGTGATGTAAATTGTAACACGATTCAAAATAGACACAGTTGGAATCTCTCCCTCGCTCTCGCTATTTGATAGTTACCTCAATAGCTAGCTAGCTAGCTACCTTATTAGCTTTGATACTCTACTCTTTCATCTAGAACTGCATCATGTAACAAAATGCTACAGAAAATGCTTAAGAATGAATGACTCTGTGTCTTTGTGTTGACATATTTGTTTGTTTTTTTTCTGTTCTTTTGATTTCAAGATGGCGCCGCAAGAGTGGCTGTCTTTCCAGCAGCTCCTGTATTTTGTTTTTCTACTTCTTTATTTCATTTCCTCTTCCTTTCATAACTTTGCTGCTGTGAAATGTTAATTTCTCCACTGCGAGACGAACAAAGGTCAATCCAATCCGATCCAATCCAACTAGCTAGCTTGATAGCTAGTAAGATCATACATCGATGGATCGAACTGATGCCGTTAACAGAGCATGAGGTTATCTTTAATATGACTCCATCTGGAATACTGTAAATACATAGCTTGTTATCTCACACTCTGGTGAGCAAATGAATCGAGTGTTAACTTTAATGTCCACTTGTGAACAATAGCACTGTACAGTATTTTAGTTACATACAACCTGTATGAGAAGAAGAAGGGCCTCTATATGAGGCAAGGCATTTATTTGCTTTATAACGATGGGGTAAAAAGTATTGATTTTCTGCAAAGTTTCGACCTAAACTCATAATTAGCTCTCATTCATTTGTATTTCTGTTTTTACTCATTTTGCTTTGCCAAAGTCATCTTCCCCAGCCTTCAGTTTGGCATGTGATTAAGCAGTCAAACCAACCCACCAACTTTTTTTCATTGGGTCATTTGATTCCTCAGCTTGTTTGTGCGGCATTTCAATGAGTTTGGTGTCATTCCGTCACGAAATGGGAGCTGGAAAAAAAAACAATCTGCTTTCTGACTGATTGCTGCAGAGAATTAACGTTGGACAAAAGCAGCACATTGCTTCATTTAGGCCCGCCGGCTTGCTGGTTATGTCCGTTTTTATCTAAATAGACCTCGGTATTTATTATTCGCTATTGACGAGAGTTTGTATCAATTCCTTGGAGGGAGGTTCAACACATTTACCATTCACTACGACATAGAATTGATATTGTAATTCTTCTCCTGCAGAGGCAATTGGTGGTGAGGCTATGCCACTACACACACACACATCCCAGAGTGCATTAGCTCCATACAGACGTTTTAATGACTTAATTTTGGCCAGAGGTATCAATAGAAGGACACTGAGTAATGCTTGTTGCTGAAAACCCCGCCCCAGCTTTGTCGACGCGCAACATCCCATGAAGGGCTGACGAATGGAAATATGACGTCAAATTCAACACTCATGTCAGTGTCATTAGTTTGATTAAATTCACAATTTGAAGAGTCATAACATGACATACCAAACGCGGCCAAATAGGAACTAAAAACCTCTGTAATAACTGTGATGTCACGAGAGGCTGGGTCCTGGAGGGCAAATACATTCCCCCAAGATGGCTTCACCCAGAGAGAGTTTTGGCCCCATCTTGTGGAAGGCAGCAATTCAAACCCCACACCTGTGGCTGATCACAGCTTGATTGGCAAGCAAGGCTTTTAAGGCAGAGGGGCTCTGAGTGTGGAGGCCGGGCGGGACAAGCTCCATTGCTGTGCGCTGTGGAGAAACTGATTGCTGCATGGAACTCATTGCCAGTTGGGACCATACGGCAGAACACTGGATTTGGACCCTTGCTAAAGGTGGCTAGGCTACCTGAGAAGGACATCAAGAGGGGTGAGGCCTAGAAACACATGGAAAAGAACTCTGTCTTCAGTTTCACCTCAGAAGAGACTTTATTATGATTTAAGTATTGGAAGAGAGACTATTCTTGCCTTTGTTGCTTGTGAATTCCCCCTGAAACCCTTTATTAAAACCTATGTTTGCATTCAAACCTGTCGCTCATTGCGCTCCTTGTCCTGTCCCGCTGAGAGCTAGCCTCTCATGACATTACATAACGTAAGGGAACGGTGAAGATCCCCAATACAATATTATACAGCAGCAAATTATATATACAACAACAACAACAACAAAAGCCATTAATTCAGCATAAAGTAGCAATTTCTGCCATTTTTTTTTTCACATTGATTTGAATCCAAAAAGAACGATTTAGCTCAACGTCTGCCTAGTCATGACACTTCATCATTAAAATGCTTGCTGTTATGGATTAATAAAAGGGGTGTCACAATGTGACTGAGCAAGCTCATTGCTCTGAGAATATGGTGCAATCACCTGAAGACGAAGACTTCAAGAGAAAAGTGGGGGGTGGGCATATCACGTTCCTCATATTTACTTTCACATACTTTCAGATTCATGAGTGGATTAATAGCATATTTACAGGGACTGTGTGTGCAGCAGAAATGGTCCAAACATCCATTAGCAGGCTATATATCTTCAGATACAAGGGTATTAAGTGTTCTTTAAAAAATTGTAACTAGAGGTCAATTGTTACTTTTGGTGAAGGTTGTTGTCAAACTAAACATAAAACAAAGTGATCCGAACAAAAAGGTGAATGTGGATAATAATACGATGCCTAGAGGCATACAGTCTTTATCCTCTGCGAATAATTTGATTGGATTGAATTGGATGTACATTTATTCGTCTCGCAGAGAAATTTACGTTTCACAGCAGCAAAGTTATGAAAGGAAGAGGAAAGGAAAGAAAGAAGTAGAAAAACAAAATCCAGGAGCTGCTGGAAAGGCAGCCACTCCCGCGACGCCATCTTGAAGTAAAAAAAAAAAAGCAAAAACTAAATCACAAATAATATGACAACACAACGACACAGAGAGTCATTCATTCTTCAGCACTTGTTGTACCCTCTTGGTGACATGAAGCATTGATTAATATAATAGGCCGCGGTGGGATGGGGGGCAAGAGTGATAATCCAGATTATTTTGAGTGATGACAAAAATCACCATTCTTCACGGATTTATAAACAACCACCACAATCTAATTTACAGAAATGGCCAGTCATGGTTAAAATTAGGCCATGCAACATGTATTTATAGATTGTGTGCGATTAGTTTGTGTTGCGTACCTGTTAACCTGCAAAACACTGTGACCTGACTAATGGTTCAATTTTGCTTGCTTACTTACTAAGAAAAAAACTTTTGTTTCTTCTCAAGACTTTTCGCACGGACTTGTTTTCTCGGTGGTCAACTTCGCTTTTTACGAATAGTGATATTTGTTATAATTAAAATTACCTCCTAATATTTAATGATGAAAACAAAATCGAAAATATCACAAAATTATATTTAACAATGTATGCCATACACATCCAAAAATGTGAAAAAATCATACAGAATATGGCAAAATACGGCCGGTTGACAGGTATGGTGTTGTCCTTTTAGTTTTGCACTTAAATTGAACATATGTGAATAAACATCTTCAAACATGCGAAGAACATGCAATACATGCACACATATTCTCAGTTACGAGCTGCTTCCCTGAATTAAAATATTCAAAGTGGTCAAAGACAAGCTTTTGAAACCCTCAGTTTATTATGATAATAATATTATAATTATTATAAGAGCACGTCAAATTCCTACTTTCATATATGCCAATCTTATGATATGTGGTTTGCATGACGTCGGTGTGTCCATGTTCAATCTAGCTGTATATCAATCTAGCTAGCTATCAATCTAGTTAGTTAGGTAGCTAACTAGTTATTGAGGTCGTAATCAATAAGCGGGAGAGCAAGAGAGAGGTTCCCACTGTGTCTATTTCCACATGCTTTCCACCAGCACGCTCGTCTTGGACCGTTTCTCATTTTCCATCATGTCACCACGGCGTATGAATCATAAGGCAGTAAATGTGCTGCCCATTCGCCTCAAATCTCACAGAACACCTCCAGGTTGCAACACCGGAGAAATTTGAATCCGAGACGCTTTTGGGGCATAATAGCAAACTTAAATAGAAGGACTTTCACGGCACTCAGTCATCTTGACAAGCTCTGCAAACAACTCTCGCGGCTTAAAAGGGTGCTCAGCAGGCCCCGCGGTTCTCTGTCTCTCCCCTGATTTCATCGATTTGAGCGCAACGGAGGGCTTACGCCTCCTGTCCTTTACGCGGCGCACGGCCTTTTTCGACCACATCCGCCACACACCTCTGTGACTTGGGTCGGGAACGCAGCCAAAAGATCGCGGAGTGCATCTCTTGTGAGACTCGAGTACAACGGATAGGGTTCTGAAGGCAAAAGTTAAAACAAATTGTAGGAAAGAGCACATATTTGTATTGTGCATAGCAAGTGGTTAGCACACTAGCCACACAGTCTTGAGTTTCAGGGTTTGAATCTTGGCTATGACTTTGGCGTGCGGCATTAGCATGTTCACCCATTGCTTCCATGCTGATTCTTCGCAATTCTTTAAGCATGTTAAGTTCACCAAAACTCAAAAGTGTTTATCGGAGCGGTGCGTGTATTTGTTTACCTGCTCTGTGATTAGCTAGCAAGCATTCCAGGGTGAGTAGATTAGCCAGAGATTGTACTCAGGAAAGACTTACTTTGTTATTTTAGAATAACATCATTCAGTCTGGAGTTATATGAGCTTGAAATCAGGGCGGCTGTCCAAAATGCAATGCAATATGTACATATTGGTTTATATAGCGCTTTAACAACAACTGAAGCTGGGACGAAATGTTAACATGGAAAAAGGGGAATGCTGCCCCTTGTGGAAGGGAAAAACATTGCCAGATGTCTGGCCAGCGCTTTATTGGCACCAAGCATGAAAAAACAAAACCTGAACAAATTCGGGAATGGTTCTCTACGTCAAATTTTCAATTCTCGAATGATTTTTTTCTAGCCTAATGAAAACTGCGGTTTAGTGAATAAATCAAAGAAAATCAAATGGCACAAAAAATAGTTTTTCCAGCCCAAGATTGGAAAACAAGCAAAACAACACATGTGCTATTGCAGCCAAATGTTCAAACTTTTTCAAACAAACAACTTGAAGAAGTGGCTGTTAATAAATTATAGATGACATTTAAAGAATTATGCATCCTTTCCTCCAAGCTGGTCTCAAATTTAAATGGTTTATTTCGACATTTGTATGATGTTTATCTCAAGGAAAACTAATTAAGGGGAACTTTGTTTAAAAAAACTCCTTGCAGTGAATTCAGTCAAGCTTGTGGTTCTTGTCCTTAAGAGGAAAGTTTGGAGGGCAGCTTTGGGTGATTTGACTGAAACCTGGCATTGAATATAATCTGGGATAATGGCTCCTATTAAACATGCGGGGCCACGAGAAGCTCGGGTGAAGTCAGAATTGACATGCAGGTCCGCCGATGGCGCTGATGACAGCGCTCATTGAGAATGAAGGATGGCACGCTTTGGCTCTTAATTGAATCATTGCAGAGCAGCTGTGCTGCGTTTGACAGCTGCTATTACATCTGTATTTGCTTTGTCATTGGATGGCAAATTAATTTAAGTTTGATATTGTTGAATACAGCAGCCATTAATCTCCGCTATAATGCGATTTTTCCATTGACAAATGTCAAATTGTTTGGATTTGGTCACAGATCTGACAGTTTCCTCCACTTCACAATTGAACCCCGAAGTACGGTATAAGGAAATACCGTTGACGGTTACAAAAAGGTCCATAAATAGCTTCCTGGTAAACGGACTGGGTGCGCACACTGTTGTTCAAATGGAAGGGTACAAACAAGCGCTGGGTCAATGTGAATACATTTCAAAAGTCCTTGCTGTTGTTTGGAATGCAGTTTAAAGGATGAACAATTACTTCTGTTTTTTGTTTTTTATTTTTGGTAAGCCAAAAGTAGTTTTAGCTCACCTGTTTGCTAATTTGCTAAGAGACAGTTTCACGGCATGGTAATGGAACCGCTGTCATCTGCATTGCCATGAAAGAAAACCTTGACGCTCTGAAGGATTTGACATATGCAAACTGAACAAAAGGGGTCCTAAGACAGACCCTTGAGGGACCCAACATATTTAACTGAACTATCAAATGAGAAAAGGAAGTGCAGCCGTAACTGGGTGCGCACAGATTAGCATTTTACACACCGTTGATAACCTTAAAATTGCAAATGCCGGAAGTATCATTAACCAAGGACCACTTGGCTAGCGCAGGTCACATTATGGAGATAGACGATCTTGATAATGTCGAGAAAGAGCTGAATGTCGCACAAATCTTTTGTTTTCTTGAAAAGAGCTACATGGTATGAGCTTGGACTTCCTCAGGCCATCCCTCACCCACATCCTCGCGACCCCACAATGCCCTCCTTTCGTTGTTCCTGCCTTACTGGCCCCAAGGAAATAAAACCCTCGACCAGCAATATAGTACAGCCAAGTTCCACTTGTCATCCTTCACCTTCTACCCTACTTCCCGCAGATAATAACAAATTACCAGCCGTGTCACTCAAGGCGGTGGACGGCGAGCGAGAAGAAAGACGTCACAAAGATGTGCTTTAAGCATAATCGAGGAGAGCAGCTTTGTCACTGGCAAGCGCGCTGGGACACTTTGGGTACTTCTGCTGCTATTCTGACCGCGGCACGGCAGCGAGAAAGAAAGGAGAAAAAGACGAGAATTTAGATAATCCTGATGCTTACGTAATTGGAGCTGAAAACAAAGAGTTTCCAGATACTCTGACTGTCAAGGTTCCCAGTCTGAGGAAAAGTGTTACTTCCGGCCAATTCAGTGTGTTATGTGCATATGCAAACAATTAATATGAATTTGTCAGAAACATGAAGACACCAAAGATAAAATATCAGAATCAGAACCAGAAAGCCTTTAATAGTCCCACAATGGGGAAATTTGCAATCTACAACAGCAAAATTGAAAGGGGGGGTGAAAAGATGAAAAACAAAGTATTCTATGCATCATAGAAATGTCAGAAAAATGAAAGGTATAACTGTGCAAAAATGTTTCAGAAAAAGAACTGTACATAGTGTACAAAAATACAGTATAAAAAGCATATTTGATAACTAACTATATTGAGTCGACATAAAATATAAATGTGCCACTAATAATGTATGTAAAATATTGGGAAAAATAATTACGGCTACTTTACCACAGATTAGCAACCCCCCCCAAAAAAAAGAAGATTGAAAAAAATGAATAGTAGATATTTCACAACTACATCTAAAGTAACATAATTTTTATCATGGAATATTTTTTGCCATTAAAAATCCAAATAAAATAAATTGCTAAATTAAATATAATGAAGATAATTAAAAATTAAATGTCAAATACAATATGTGTCATGTAAATACTAAACATTTTCAATAAAATTTTTACAGTGGTATATAGCACAAAATGTGGGAAAGTACATCATTTTCCCCAGTATTTTGAAAAAAAAAAAAAAAAACAAATACATTTTAGATAATTATTATACAATAAATATAATTGTTTTTTTTTTTCTAAAAGAGTAAAAAAACAGGCCGGCATGACTTTAATACTTGATAAGCCTCACCGTCTTCATGCCACCCCGCCGCTTCATCTACCTCCAATAGTGTTGATGCCGTTTTTGTGTACACGCCGAACAAGTATTACGTCTATTTTTAGAAAGGCAATTTCAAAGTTGCACATAAACATGTCCGTTTGTGCGCCTGTGTGCCTTCCGGCTCGCTGTTTGCGGGTTCAACAGGCGACTTGAACACTTTCATCACGAATGGAAGCTTCCCGTTCCTCGGGGCTCCGGTTTCAAGTGAGGAGAAATTCACCATGTTGAGATGCAAAGATTATGCAAATGGAACGCTGTCGCTGGAGCCGAGCCGGTGTCATCCCCTCCCTTCACATTTCATTCCCAACGCCGCGATTGTGATTATTGCAGACATGAGAGGCGACGCAGTCGTCCAGTGGCAGAGTTCTCCCTCAGAGGTTGGGTCGCCCTCGTACACGAGGCGGCTGTTCCCATACGCAAGTTTGTACATTATTACGAAGCCGCAAATGTGACAATGTTGTGATTTTAATGCATGTATCGCATTGTATTTTGGTCAAGCACCCTCATTTCAAGCTCATATAACTCCGGACACATACTATATAGGACTATTTTTTTCTGATAAAAGAAGAGTGTCTGAGGTTTCTCACGCTGCATTGAATGTTTGTGTCATCCTAAAACTCAATATTCTGTGGGTTCTGGAATTTGAGTGAAAATGACAAAAACCCTGGCACTGGAGTGGACACATTATTGCACATTGTCTGGCAGTGAATGAGTTAATGTTTAAAGCAAAGGACAAGAGAGCACGATCAACTGGATAGGACTTTTTATTCTCAAACATTCCTATATAGTCTGTGTGAAGTAAGGCATTCTTGATTGACAGCACATGACGAGTTAAGGACATAACTATGCGCAGCAAAAACTAATTTAACACCAGACGAGTACGACGAGAGCGGAGACCCCCGCCAAGGTTCCATCTAACACTTGTGCGGAAATTAATGACAAAAAGTCCCTTCGGCCAATGGTGCGTGTCCATGTTTAGTATCATGATTACACCGGAGGAAATCGGCATGTACAAAAAGCCAGCAGTGTCACTGGCCCGTCCATGAGAAGTGTGTCATTAATTTGATTAACAGAGAGTTTGATTGACAAGCACCACAGACCAATGAGACGCGGAATCAACCCATTTTAATTGGCCTCAGCTGCCATGCTAACCTGTTTTAACATGATGTATTTTTATATTATATAGATATACAGATACACACACACACACACACACACACACACACACACACACACACACACACACACACACTTCTAAGGATCTACCGTTCTTCGTATATAAGCGATACTGTGACACAAATGTAGCCTTGGAAAGTTTTCGCGGGCAGATTAAGCAGCCGCGGATTTTCTATCCTGAGTGTTAAGTGCCAGGTCAGTAGCACTGTAGCGTTTCCAGCTATTTTGGTCCTAACATGTGTGCGTGCTAGCTGTGCCGCGCATCACCGGTCGCGCACAATCCGTTAGCTCGCTGCCAACTCGACCTTCCCGCGCCGCGGGTCAGCATCCTGGAGTGACGCCAGCTCTTTGGGAAGCACATGTGGTCCCTGGGAGGCTCATCTCCCTCCTCAAGCCGCCTCCTTCCTCAGGCTGCCACCTGACCCACAACTCCATTCTTAGCGACTTTACCTGCAAGCTGTATAACACTTGGCTCACTTTTGTGGAGCTCACTGAGTGGCAGGCAACTGCAGTAGTAGTAGTAGTAGTAGTAGTAGTAGTAGTAGTAGTAGTTTTATATATATATATATATATATATATATATATATATATATATATATATATATATATATATATATATATATATATATATATATATATAGCTATATATTAGCCAGCTAGCTCACTTTCCATCTATTTGAGTTTCTTCCAGGTTGAGGGTTGAGTGAACGCTGGCGCAGGTGGCTGCCGCTGCTCACCCAAAGAAAAACTTTGACTGTAACGTGACCGTGTATATATATATATATATATATATATATATATATATATATATATATATATATATATATATATATATATATATATATATATATATATATGTGTGTGTGTGTGTGTGTGTGTGTGTGTTTACAGTGTGTGTAATGAATATTTTGCAAACACCAAATTCCACTTCTCTATGTTTATTATTATTTGGGGAGAGCTTTTTCTTGACCTAAATAAAACATAATCTCTTGATTTTTTTTTCCTTTCTAAAACACGTCCTGCTCTGGTGTTCAGAAATTGTTCAAGTGTACGTTAATGTAATACTCAATTTTTTGCTAAGTGACAAAAAAAATGAAGACAGTTTTATGGTTAGCATTTTACAGTGGTTTGTTTTACTTAATTTGAACAAAAACTGCACAGGAACACATTTTGTCTCCTTTTACAGGAGGTTTTTCTTTGGGCTATTCAAATGCTCAGGTGTACCTAATGAAATGTCTTTTGAGAAGAAGTGGACCCTCAAAAAGTTTGCATTCCTCCTCCACAACAGCCGCATATTAACAGCTAGTTCATTTCATGCATGCAGTTGTAGGAGGCAATATGTACATATTATCAAACGCAAAAACAATTTCCAGCATGTTGACCGGAGGTCAGAAAGTGGGTTGAAGAGCACCAGCGACCGTTTCCTTTCATATCCATCTTTACTGTGCACGATGTGTGAATAAAGCGCGCAGACTTCGCTTGGGGATCAATAAGGTTGCAAAGAGCAAGAAACCCTCAGTCAAAACGAGTTCTCGGCCTCGGTGGTGAAACAGATGCAAGTGTGTTTTTTTTCCCCCACTGGGATCGCTAAACGTGTCCATGGAGAACCCACAACACTGGGAAATGATCTGCCGAGCGACAAAATGCTTGCTCCGATGCTGCTGAACAAAACTTTATTCCATTGAAAATGTGCTTTTGTATAGTTTTGGACCTGGAAAAGGTCTGCGACCGAGAAGTAATAACAAATGGGCCTGAAACGGACCTTTGTGGTACCACCTATTTCTGTCCTAAACTGTTAAGCTTGACGTTAGTGGTGATAGATTGAAATTCTTCGCATATAAAGCGTCTCCCATGGATCTGAGACTTGATTTGCAATAAATGCACTCATCCCGGCAATGATGCTGTCTGAGCAGCTCGTCGTTGTGTGGCGATGTTTTCTCGCCGTGACGAGGCATGCGACAATGCCTCGACGCTTTTTCTAGGCCAGCTTGTGTATTCAAGTCCAAAGGTTCCCGTTTGGCTCAGAAAGTTCCCCTTTTGGGATGAGGGGGTAAACTGCAGCAAGCGACCCTGCCAATGGCAACGTGCTCCCTGTGGTTGTTGGACTCTGTAAAACGGGTCATTGAACGGCTAAATGGACTCATTATGATGTGTAATTAAAAGAATACTGCAGACGTCTCCGAGATTCAACCAACCTCGACACGTATAACGTCGTTGGGTTCCTAAAAGTCATCTTGGGCTTCTACTGGACAACGGTGGCCTCTTTCACTGGCATGCAGACAGCAGCCTTGCCAGCTAATTAAATTGCAGTATCCATTGTCTGCTCATTTGCTGATAATCTTGCCCATTTGCAGATTCCAATTACTGAGGGTTGAGATTGAATTCCGCCCGTGCCCGTGTCTTTCATTTGAAACATGTTATACCCTTCGAGTAAGGAGGGGGCTCGGATCACAGCGGAGTTGTGAGAGCACCGTAGGAATACAGATTGCGTTGTAATCTGTGGTTTGTCATGTGCGACCGTTCATACGCATGTAGGTGGGAAAATTGCAGCCCTCATTGGATCCATCGCACAGTAAACACTGAAGCAAATCGGAGGGGGCGGGCGCGGGGGCTAATCATGTACATTAATTTTAACAAAACAAAGCTGACGTTTTCTCTGGTGACTGACAATTACGCAAATGGAAATAATGTGCGGCACTTCACCGGGAGTCCCAAATAAGATGGGGTGGAGTGGTTGTGTGAGTCATTGTTGAATGTAACTTTGATCGAGAACAATAAATCAAAGCCTGTTTGCTTGTTAATAAGGTGATGGAGAATAACAATTTATCATGTTTAAAAGTGCCGTGCTTTGCTGACCAACTAAACAATAGACCCACAGTCAGGGTGCAGATGGCCTCAGTAAATCACAGTGAAACAGACACAGCCCAGTTGGGCTGTTACCTTTATCTACGAGAGCTGGCCTTGGACAGAATTTAGGACTTGGGGGAAACTCCTTATCACAGGAAGAGGTCATTAGCCAGGATACAAACTTATCAGTTCATGGGACACACAATGTTTTAATGCTTACATCTGTTGGTGCTCAGAACGCGCAGAGGCGTGGCATTCTAATCAAGAAAACTATGTTTTACTAATGTATCACTTTAATTTACATATACTCTCAATAAATAGCTTGGCAGAGGGGCACATAATTCAGACGTATGTCATTTGATGACTGCGTCTCCTGCCGGCAGTGGGAACAATCTTTCTGGTTCCGAGACTCTGTCCACGGTGTCTGACTGTCATATCTCTGACATAAGGGCGGCACGGTTCTTTCAAAATGATGGCCTCATGGACGATTTCTCGTTGTACCGTAGAGGGTAGAAGATGGCTTTTTAACATTCGCATTAATCCAGCTCATTCCATTCACGGTGACAAGGTTGGGAGATGAACCAGATGGTGTGCGGATCCCACAAACGCAAATTCAGACAGACTATGATGCAAGAAGGTTGATTGATAGAAAAAAAACAAGTATAACAAAGTATGAATAGGAATTATTGGCAATAAAGCAGGAGGAAAACCAAATACAGACATAAAGTAGCAGTAGAGAGGAATGCCCTCCACTCCAGCTGGTGCTGAAAAAACAGCTGGTGCTGAAAAAACAAACCAAAGGCAGAAATAAAACCTCTGAGCATTGAATCGATGGCAACCAGACTGTTTTGGGTTGTCACAGATGAGCAGGCTTTATCGGTTAATACAATAAGGATTGGTGAGGAGGCTTAGCTAAATGAAGCGGCCTTCTACGACAACACGAACAGCCCAGATGCTTACGATTCAACGCCCTGAGAAATTTAGAAGGCTGCTTCACAGAAGCTGAATTCAACATGCTGATTGTGAGAAAAAAAATAAATAAATAAATAAATAAATACTGTTTTTTGATCATAAAAAGTAATATTACGACTAATAATAAAATAAATATAATAAAAAATAAGATATAATAATGAAAATAAGCAATATGAAAATAAAAATCAGCAATAATAATAAATGAATAAATACATATAAATAAATAAATAATATTTTGATAATAAAATAAGTAATATTACTTATAATGATAACAATAAATATAATAAAAATAAGCAAAAGTAATAAAAATCAGCGATAATAATAATAATAATAATATCCATCCATTATACGTACAGTTTATTCCTCATTAGGGTTACGGGGGTGCTGGAGACAAACAACCATTCCCTCTCACACTTATACCTCGGGACAATGTTCAATCAGCCTGCCATGCATGTTTTTGGAATGTGGGAGGAAACCGCAGGACCCGGAGAATACCCACACGGGCCCGGGGAGAACATGCAAACTCCACCCAGGGAGGCCAGACCGGGTCTTAAACTCACGGCCTCTGCACTGTGAGACCAATGTGCTAACGACGCGACTACCGGGCAGCCCAGTGATAATAATAATAATAATAATAATAATAATAATGACAATGACAATGATAATGATGAAACAATCTTGTTTGTGTTTTTTCTTTTGTATTGCAGAGTTCAGCAAAGGAGGTGAGAAACATCTGGGATGTTGTGGTCCATCAAAGACTTGCAAGCAAACAACGAAGGTAAATGTAGGGATTTTGCAACGTGCCTGCGCCTTGAGTCACCTGATGCTTTTCAATAAACAGAACAACCCCCATCCCCACACTTTGCCCCCTCCTCTCTAAGAGGATCACTGAGAATCCATGGCTAAGCCGCTGGCCAATGCACATGATAAGTATATACAGTGGCAAAGGCAAATCTCTCAAAAGAACATGTCATGCTGGACACCTGCACTTTGTGTTAGGGGGTGGGCGGGGCTATTGTTTGCAGCAGCTACTGCAACCTCCGTGCGCACTTACAAGAATAATTAAACTTCATTACAGAGGCAATACAATAAAAATAGAGGTATTGAGTTTCTGGAACAGAGGATGAATAGGAATACCCATTTTACAAAATTAACTGCTCCTCCCCACAACGTTTTTCATCCAATTTTCTGTATCCAGCAGAAAGACAAACAAACAAAGGAGAGGGAGGAGAGGGAGAGAACAGCACTTGGTTTTATGTCCTGCGCTTCAGAAGCAAAGCGGGGATGCAAATTATTAAATCGACATGGAAACGTTTTAAAAGCATGCCTTTTGAAATTTCTCATTTCTTTGTATTTATATATTTATTGGAGTTTTGGGGGATGAATGTGATTGCATTTTTATTTTAAGCGCACCCACAAACAATTTGAATGGACAGGAGGCTGTTGGAAAAAAAATAAGACAGGAGTGTATATATACGGGCTTCCATCATGATTGCACCATTGTTTCGGAGATATTCTTTTGTGACGATAAGCGGTTCAGCTATTGGAAGGATGGAAAATTCTTCTTTTGTTGTTGATGTTAAATAATACAGGATATTTTTTTAAAGACACTTTTGCCATATGAAAAAAAAACATGACATTCTTCCATTGGACAATAACATTTATTTCCGGCTAAACAATCATATTGATATAATGATAACCAAGCCCAATATCAAGTGGATGCTTTTTCAATATTGTACACACTAAAATTGAAAATATGACATCAAGCCCCATTCCTGAATTGTTTCGGGTCTTGTTTTTTCTTATTTGGGTGTTGATAAAGCGCTGGCCATGGCCTCTGGCAATGTTTTTGCTTCCAAGAGGGGTCGGCATTTCCCATTTTTCCATGTTAGTGCTGTGTTCCAACTTCAGCTGTTGTTAAAGCACCATATAAACCAACATGTATGTATTGCATTATATATTGGACAGCAGCCCCAATTTCAAGCTCATCTAACTCCAGACCCATATAATTTAGGAATTAACTCTTTCCTTCTGATGAAAGGAGAGAATCTAAGGTTTCTTACGCTGCATTGAATGTTTCTGTAGTCCAAAAAGTTAATATTCTGTGGGTCCGGGAATTCGAATGACAATGACAAAAACCCAAGCACTGGAATGGACATTTTTGCACGTCTGGCAGTGAGTGAGTTAATATACATTCAGTTACCCTCATAAAGTGATGTTATAACAATTATAGCAAACACTTTGTATTGATATAACATTTAAATTTGAAAGGGGACTCTGTTTAGTGGCTATTAATAGAAGATTGGAATGAATAAAATCAGGGCGTGGGATGGGTTTGGAATAAATGATGCCGTTTATGAGCGGAATGAAGAGAAGTTAAAAAATGGATTTTAAAAAAAGTGCACGTTATGCACAATTTGCTCGTTGTAAAATAAAAGCACAAGTGCTTGATAAGGATATAGCGTGATGACATCCGGCCCCGTGTACAAAAGGCGGATAATTGTCTTCTTAAAGAGATTTTAAATAAGTAAATAAATAATCACCCCCGGCGCAAACATTTATTGACTCTCTCGTAGAAGCACAACAACCTTTTTCTTCCTAAATGACTCACTCGTTACATGGCGAATCAGTGGCGCCGCATCTTATCGTTTCCCCAAACTTTACTTTATCGGATTCTACTGTCGTCACAAGATCAGGCAAAGCCGCCGGCGCCGATACGGCGTTCGAATTTTCCGGCAGATGCGGGGACAACTGCGGAACGGAGAGCCTGAAGGTGTGTGATTAACCAAGCTGTGTTGGAATAAGAATGACTCGTTTGGCTCGGCATTGTTATGAAAGTGCTGCTTCATCATCTTCATCGTCATCATGGAAATGAGCTGCGCTGCTCACGGAAATACATCTGCATTTATTACATATTAATACTGCTTTTTTTTTTTTTACTGCGTCCTCGTGTTTTGTGACAGAATTAATTTCGTGAGCGATATTAATATTTTTCATTATTGAGCTTTTTAAAAAACTGGACAGGGACAATACTTTACAGCGCCAAAACGGTGTTGCGACAAAAAAGCGGGCAGGTGTGTTTATCTATCTGTCCATCTGTACTTCCGTCGATTTTTATTTATTTATTTATTTATTTATTTATTTATTTATTTATTTGTATTTTTTATTTATTTATTTATTTATTATGTATTCATTTATTAGTTTTAGTCATGGTCACATGTTGTTAATTAAAATAAGTTATTTTAGCGCCAAAGCGGTCTTGCAGTAACAAAAGGGGCAAGTTTATATATTTATTTACTCACTCATTTATTTATTATTTTTTTATTTAACATTTTATTTATGTATTTATTTATTTATTTAGTTTTTTTATTGATTTAATCATGTATTCATTTGTTTATTTCTTTATTCGGTTATTTATTTATGTATTTATTTATTTATTTATTTATTTATTTTTGGGCGTGGTCACCGGTTGTGGATTAAAATACATTATTTTAGCGATGGTCAAACAGACTTTTTCTGTTTGTGGTACGAAATTCATGTTTGCGTTTGAATTCATTTCAACGTCGCCTGTAAGTTAGCATCCCATATTTGTAACGCCAGCCAAAACTATCATAAATGACTCCTAAAAATATGACTAAGACCAGTAATAAACGAGTGAGAGGGAAAACTATGGTGCAAACAACCAATGACGCAGCCAAATATGCAAATAGCCCCTTCTTAATCTTACTGTCGTCCTCATTCCGCCAAGGGGATCTTTCAAATCGAAATGCAAATGCCGAATGTAAGTAGACGGGCAAACAAGCACACTATTTATTTCTATCAGCGGGTCGAAAGGAAACTGTGCGCTAATGAGGGATGAATTATTAAACACATGACCATCCGACATAACGGGAGACCGACTTTAGTGTGTCGTAAAGCATTTAATACATGTTTATACCCGCTCATTGATTAAAGTGTTACTGGACGAGTGAAATGTTACAACGTGGCTTGTTGGAATGCAGCGAGTTTTTTTTATGGTCTGTGACCCAAGAGGGCCTCTTTTTTCATTTTTTTTCAGTGTTGTGTTCTTTAAGTGTCGACGAGATGGGCTGTCACAAAGTCGCCATCCTGACTGATGCTGTCGCGGTGCAAAAGAGAGCCATTTTGTGGCTTTAAGTACAAAGCCAGTCCAAAGCGAAGAGCAAAGGGTCTTGGGGACATTGACTAGATGACATCAGAGAATGGATTAGGGAGCAGTATGGATTGGTCCGACGCAGACATGGATTCGACAAGGGGACTCACGTTGGTGGCATAAAGTGATCGGAAAACATTTGTGTTTTATCTGGCTTTTTGTCCATCAACGGAATTGAAACTGTCCTCCATGTTGACTACTTTAACTGATTCGGCATCAGCCATTTTTGGATTTGATTGGATTAGCCTTTATTAGACTCGCAGTGGAGAAATTTTGATTTCATAGCAGCAAAGTTATGAAAGGAAGAGAAAAAGAAAGAAAGAAGTAGAAAAACAAAAGACAGGAACTGCCGCCATCTTGAAGCCAAAACACCAAAAAACTAAATAACAGATAATATGAGAACACAAAGACTCAGACAGTCATTCAATGTTAAGCACTTTCTTCATCCTCTTTGTTGCAAGAAGCAGTTCCAGATGAAAGAGGAAAGGATCAAAGTGTCCTTTTCACCAGTGGATCAGAGACGTCATGGTGAAATGTGCACGTCTACTACAAGCTAAATCTTGAAACCAAACACGAAGCTATAACATCCATTGATGAAAAGGGATTGTCTCACATCTCCTGTCCCAAGTAAATCCGCTTCAATTCCAAGCCGTGACGGTTCTGTAAATGACATCACTGGGCGGCAATTTCTGAACAAAAGCATTTTTGTTGTTGAGTGCCTGCGATTGGCTGGCAACAAGTTCAGGGTGACCCTCAACTACTACCCGAAGACAGCTAGGATAGGCTCCAGCACCCCCTGCGACTTTTGTGAAGATAAAGCTGATCATAAAATGGATGGGTTGTTCAGCGTGTGCTATTGGTCTAACTAAAACCTGAGTGGGATGCTTGACAAAAGGTGATTGGCCAAGTTTACTTCATACTCGACCTTACCGATCATCATTGAACCGGCAAACCGGGTTGATGAATGCCGCATCCATCAATGGCTCACGTTAGACACATTTGAGTGCTTCGACGACACAAAGAAAGTGCATATTAAGCACATGCGGCCTTTTCGGAGGACACACGCGGGCGTGTTCTTTTTGCGATAACAAAACTGAGGTAAATTGAGGGTTTGCTCCATCGCCTGCGTGATGAGAAGGTGAGGTCGGACACCTTTAAAGTAGAAAAATCCTGGAAAATGTACTTGGGTTTCCGCCTGCATGCTTTCAAATGCCTTTTTAGTTCTCAATTTGGATTCGTGGGTGAATAGAAAAGAGGTTCAATTATATTATTTAACTCTGTTGACCTCTTAAAATCCACTGTAGGGTCTGATGTTCTCGTCTGAGACGCTAGCTGCTCACGCTATCAACAAGGACACGTCTAAAAGAATATCATATGTGATTAAAGGTGAAATACAACAGAAATGGAGTGAACAAAAGCGATTTAATAGATAAAAAGCAATCACCGCATACCCGGGGACAGTTTCGAGAAGAAACGGAGTATTTCTTTGAAATTGAAATTTCTTTTTGACTTGTCTGTGAACTTTGCCACTTTGCTACCACTGGCAAATAATGAAGAATAGCGGCACATTAAAGGACAACGGACGCCTTTGGACAAGTTGTGTCCATAATTTGTAAAATAACTTCAAATGACTTCTACTGAGCGTATATTTTACCTTTTAAGACTCACGCTGAATATTCAGGAAGTCTTGTTTTTGAGTTGGTGAAGAGTCCGTATGTGACGTCACGGTAGGAAACGAGAAAGCGACATACAATGCATTTGGAATGGAACTGTATAGTGCCACTTAGCAGTTTTTTTGACAACGATACTAGTGCAGCGTGTTCTACCGGAAACAAATTCCTTGTGTGTTCTACATACTTGGCAATAAAGATGATTCTGATTCTGATTCTGATTCTGATTTTGGGTACTTTGGTCTGAAAACTTCATGTTGATCCGTGTTGATGGCGAAATTAGAAGGAAAACACACAAATACGCAAAACAATAATAATATACTATACATATAATAATAAATACATAAAAACGAAACATGTGTGTTGCACCAAGACTACTATTTGATACTAGTTGACACAAATTCCCAGCAGACTATCAGCCCATTTCCAATGGAGCATGGTCGCCATGTTGTGCATTTTCTGGGAAGCTACATTTCAGTCCAGACGCCTCAAAATGACATGGAAGGACTTCTTTAATCGAATGCAAACATTTATGCTTTCCTCTTCAGAACTATTTGAATCATATTCATAACTGGATGAATAACAAGAAAGCATCTTCTCCAAATCTGAAATCATTGTTTTGATTCTCGAGCAAGGCAAGACGTCTTGGCGTGACGTCACGAACAAGGTGGCAGGATCTTCTCAAACTGGCCATTTCCTTATTCATTTTGAAGTAGTTTTTGGACACTTTAACTCATTTTTATTGGTGTTTTTCATTTGACTAAAAATATAAGGCTGTATGTTTTGGGTATTTTAGATGCAATGAAACGTTTTTCAGATGTCAGTTAGGGAACAAAAAAAAGGTTGTCCTTTCATCACAATATGCACGGGGATTAAAATAAAATAAATCATAGTTAAATTACTTGTTAAAATTGTTCAGACATTGCCAAATAAGTGTTGTTGAATGCACCTTAAAAGCGCAGCAGTCAAACATGCACGTTCATTAGGCGCTATTTATTAAAACAACAGACCTCAACCGGCGATGTCAACAAGGAGCATCTGTTAAAGAGAAGCTGTTATCACTTTACGGCGAATTTGCATCTTGCGTGCACTTGATTAAACCTGTCATTAAGTAGCTCGTTTGCATCTTTACATGGAGAGTGGCCGTTTAAACGCAATCTGCCAGATGCGAGTAGGCACAAACGCGGCATACATTAGACGCGCCTGGTGCTCTTTCCTCTTTGAGTAACATTTTCTTCTCGCGGGTCTTTGTTCAATCTGCAAAGCAAATAGTGTGCTGGCGTGCGTGCCGTTGGAGTTTTCAAACGGAAAGGCGGCAATAAAAATGCTAATTTGGATTCAATGCGATCGGAGCCCTATGTGTCAGAGGATCTCATCTAAAGTCCATTAGTATTTGGAGGATTTATGTTGCACCGTTGCACCCTAACAGGGATAAAAGTCCTCATGGCGGCGAAGTAGTCAGCTCATGGTGGGAACTCAAGTCGCTCGATGCGACGCACAAAAATATTTTTTGCTCCTATTTTACACTCAAGTAGCAGCTCTCCATTTTGTCTTTTTGGACCCTGAGGGATTGCGCCGTGTAAGAAACAATAATGCACATGTCAAGATGGAGACACTTTTATTTTGCGGGGAAAAGGCACTCCTGGTTTGCCACATGGCACTCGGGTTTATGTCATTCGGTAGCAACAGGAATATGAGATTTATTTCACCTCCGTGGGTGATTTGATTCACTGCCACTTTTTTCGATCTGACAACTCACTTTGTCTAAAGGAAGAACCTTCACAGGCTACTTAGTGGTTTAGAGGCCTCACACATGCTGGGGATTCCAATTGACACTGTGTTCTCCTATTATTTACAATTTTTTTCTCTCTGGTTGCCTTCCAAATTTCAGTCTAGTTAAGACTTAATAGCCATGAGTGTATGTATACACATATATTTTTTCTCTTACATAATAATAATAATAATAATAATAATAATAATAATAATAACAATAATACATTTCATTTACAAGCCCCTTTAAAAACTCTCAAGGTCACTTTACAGTAACAAGATAAGTTCTTTCTGTGGGTGAGCAGCGGCAGCCACACGCGCCAGCGTTCACTCAACACGGAATAACTCAGATAGCAGGTTAGCTAGCCAGCTAGCTAATAGATACCAAATATATAGCTAACTAGGTAGCCAGCTAGCCCACCAGAAAGCTAATAGATAGCAAATAGATAGCTCACTAGGTAGCCAGTTGTACATGTACATATCTTTATAGAGCATATATTTTATTAAATGTGTTTTCAGTACAAACCAATATAGGTTACTTCAACATACTTATATAAACGTTAAAACGTTAAACATATTAATTTCATATGTTTAAGTTACAGGTAGTTGTCAAAAACGCTTTTTTTGGGGGGTGGTGATACCAGTAGTGCAGAAAAAAGAGCATTATAAGATAGCTTTTTTAATCATGATACGATACATGTTTACAGATGTTGGTAAGCATGTGTGTGAGCCATGAAGCAAACCTAGCTAGCTTAGTGAGACAGTTTAGCTTTTCAAGAGCTTATAAAATATCTAGAAGACAAAGTGAGACATTACAGAGACTGTGATATTGAAGCGCCACCATTACAAAAAAAATGTGGTACAAGCGTAGCAATGTGTAACATATAGTTTGAGTCAGCGCCATATTTGACGTGGCAGGGGCGCCATGTACGTCAACCTGACTTAAAAGTTAATCCTCCCATTCACCCATGAACACCAACTAATAGATTTGAGAAACTTTATGTAGTTTCTCATTTGACAATTTGCTCAAACTACATGATGACTTGACTCGACTTGCATGAAATTTGATGCCAGCCAACTTGACATGACTTGCTTGATCCCAACACCAAATTAACTTCAGATATGAAGGATATGACGTGTGACTTGCACATCCAGAATGTGAATTACTACCACTTATTGACCCAAGATCAGAATGAGAATTGTAATTGCCCCCCCCCCCTGTAAAAAAAATAAACTTTTTGTGCCACACTTGTCTGTTGAGTAAACCCTCAACCTTAAAATGGCGAATGAGACATGAAATTAGAACATATACAAATATGAAATAAATCAACTGTATTTTCATCTGCAGTACAGAAAAGAAAAATCATAACGTTGCAATGTATTCACTTCAAGGCCTATTTTTTTAATCCAGCAGCCATCATTTGCGCTTCATTCAAACATGTCAATCTGCTGGCTGCAGCTTTCTCCGACTCCCTTGTCTCGTGAGTGATAAATACAGATATGCATTATCTCAATGAAGACATCAAAAGGACATTCGTCTCAACCGATGTCAATATGATTTGTTGCTGTTCTCCCTCAAAAGGATCTGTTGGACATTGGGGTTGAAGCGGAAACCACATGTTGGGACTCTGAAATGCAAGCGACAGCCACCGTGACAAACTTTCATGGATAGCTCCGTCGTGCGTCGCCGACAGCTTTTTTGACTTTGAATGAAAGTGGCATCCTCGATGCTTATGGCCGCTTTCTGTTGCCCGCTTCCCATTTTCGCGACTGATTGGCTACGTCAGGACGACGCAAGGTCAGCCGGCGCCAACAAATGAATTCAACCTCAACGTCGCCAAAGACTTGCTATCCCAAATAATTCTGTCATATTCTAGTTGGGCCGCAACTCTGAAACTCTGGTAAAAGTCACATGTATGTACTGTCTGTATTGGCATGATGTGAGCATGGCAAGTTCATTTTATGCAACTCATAACTACTTTCATGACAATGTTATCTTTTGGTTTTGCTTATGGAGTTATCAAATCTATTTATTTATCATCTATTTATTTTCCTGATACATACACTTGTGGACAAAATGGAGGGTAATCTGCTCTTTCCGGAAAAAAATACAAGTACATGTAATAAGTAAATCTGTAAATAAATACACAAATTCATAAACAAATACTCACACAACTATAACAAATAAAATATACAATAGATAAAGGAATAAACAATAAACACATAAAAACAGATTTAAAAAACATAAGAAACACATAAAAAACACATAAAAAACATAAAAAAACATAAAAAAAAATACTAAAACATAAATAAATGGTTAAATCAAGCAATTGAAATAACGCATCGTTTTTAATTGTGGTTCAAAAAAATTTATTTATTTATTTATTTATTTATTTATTTAAATAAACTCATGAAATAAGTGTGGACAAAAATGATGGTATCCCCTTGACCAGATTGAAAATGTGACCACAGAGATTCATTAAAAAAAAGTTGTGCCCCATCATTAGCATCGATACAAAAGTCGAATTAGGAGCCAATGTGATGAAAATAGCAACTATTTATCGCTTTTAGTCGTCTGCCATTTTCAAATGTTTTACGCCAAAAAGATATTGATTCAGCAAATTTTGAATCTCTCTCATTTCAAATCTGGCCACAGAAAGATGTTGGATCCACTTTGCATTTAAAATCTTTGCTCGTTCAGTTTTGCCTTTGTCAGCATTCAAATTTGTGTTGCCACATGCTTTGGCTCAAAGGCGAAAAGGAAACGAGCCGAGTTTATGGTCAGTTGATGGCCTGGAAAATTGCGTTTAAAACTTCGGGTGTTATTGGCCCTCATATCCTAAGTCTAAAAAGTGCAGGATTAAATTAAACTCCTGCGTCGCTCTGCTTTCTAGTTGATTAATGCTCACCACACCTCACTTATATTGGTGCTCCCTTCAATATGTGCCATGCTGTTGTTATTTGTTTGAAACACTTTTTTCCCCCCTATGGAGACGTGTTATCCTTTTTGTTTTCAATCTAAAATGATTCCCTCGTTTCTCATTATGCTTTTGTCCAAAGCAACTCAACTGTAATGAATTCCAGCACACTTTTTACACACTCGCCTAAGGGTGATGCAGTACAATCGCAATCAAGAAACTCACAACGTGCAAGGTGAGACTCAGTGAGCAGTAATATTGCCGTATCTTCTGGTGTATAAGGCGCACTGGAGAATAAGGCGCACCCCTAATGAATTGTGTATTTTAAAACTTTTTCCATGTATAAGGCGCATTGGACTGTATAAGGTTCACTTTCAATGACTAAAAAAAGTTTTTCAAAATATTATAGAGAAATATATGAACATTTTCCAAATATAAGGCCATTATAAGGAGCTTCAGTAGTTGCAAGCCGCACCTGCGTATAAGGCGCAGGATCATCTTTTGAAGAAAATGAAGGCTTCTCGGTGCACCTTATCCACCAGAAAATACGATAGTTATTGTTCGCTAAAGCATATACATATATTGTTGGATTGCCTATCTACGTGTGTTGTTCCAATCGTTATGGAAAGATTTATTTTTGGTATAAAAGCCATTAAAAAAATCTATTTTCTGTAGTGGTCTAAAAAGATGGGTTTAGTGGACACACACGCAGAGGCACAGGCACAAGCATGTACACACAAACACACACTGATGCCCTTCATAGATAGAGCTTGAGTGGATGCCACTTGCAGTGGGCTTGTTGTCTTGATAAAAATGTCACTCAAAGTTGGGTTTGTCTCCATGATGAGATTTTTTTTTCTTCTCGCCCTTGTCTCAGCTCAAACTCGCTGCCAAAGGACTCAGTATCCAGTGAAGAACAATAAAGCGAGAGATTGGGAACGCACAAGAGGGGGATGGTGTGTTGCGCAAAGTCATCTCGTGTTTTACAAATTCTAACGGCAAAGTGGAATACAAAGTAGTGAGCGCGCAGATAGGGACGTTTGCAGTAACAAATACGCATTTCCGGCCCAACCTTTGCTCTAATTACACCAGCCCCACTCTCCTTTCCAAAATAGCATCCATCACTCGAAATTGTGCCGGAACGCAGCATCAGCATTAAATTGAATCAGCCCCACGCCTCACAAATACTTAGTGCTAATTACGGGCAACCTGCGCCAATTAGCAGCAGCCAAGTGTTATTTGACACACACAAATGTTAAAGTAGGCCATTACATAAACAAGATGGAGATGAATAAAAGATGGATTTATGCTGCCGCTTGATTGCAAAGATAACAATTTAAGCAAAACAAATGTTTGTGGTGATACCTCATCATTCCAGTATTGAGTATTAACACTATAAAAGTTCTATACCACTAGTAAGAGGACTGAATTCTGGAGTATGCACCAATACCAAAAAACTTGATACCGCTGGCGATTTTGACACATCATTTTTTTTGAAAATATATTTATCGTATTCGAAGGAGAAAAAAATTCATTGAATTCAAGGGTGCCCAAATCTGATCCCAGAGGACAACTCACGTACATTTTTTTAACTCATTCACTGCCATTCCCGAATTTATTCGGGAATTGAAAAGCATGATGTGGAGTGCTATTCCCAAATTTGTTCAGGTTTTGGTTTTTCTTGCGGGGTGGTGCTGATAAAGTGCTGGTCAGAGCTCAGGCAATGTTTTTCCCTCCCACGAAGGGCCAGCATTTGTGTTTTGTTCAGGTGCCCCCATTTTAAGCTCAAATAACGCCATGCTCTTATAATTTAGGAATTAACTTTTTTCTGATGAAAGAAGAGAGTCTAAAGTTTCTTACGCTGCATTGAATGTTTATGTCGTCCTAAAACTCAATATTCTGTGGGTCTTGCAATTTGGGTAAAAATGACAAGAACCCTGGCACTGGAGTGGACGCATCTTTGCACATCGTCACGCAGGGAATGAGTTAAAGATGTTTCCCTCCTCCAACAAATCTGATTCAAATAATGAAGATCATTGTCTCCCCCAACTCGGGGCCATGGGAGGGGAACAAGGTCATGTGCTAAATCCAGTGGCGTGGAAGTTCCTTACTTCCTCCCATCAAAGTGCAACTGTGTGAAACACAAATCACTCGACTCCGATGAGCCAGCTTCTGAGGAAAAGTCCAAAGCGAAAAGTTAAAAGGTTCAAGCTAATAACACACACATATTTGCTCAAGTTGAACAAATGTAAAGCTTGATTGAACAGCTATTCTGTTTTTCAAGGCCAGGGTCTCACTCTCCCTGTGATAAAAGCGGCAATTTAATATGCGTTGATTTAACCGGAGCACGCACGCCGTCTGTCACCCCGTTCCCCCCTCACCCCCCTCTGCCAAAAGCAATTCGGGACCTCGATGAGCACAATGTTTCCTTCCCCGAGAGCCATAGTTCCATTTCAGCTCAATTGATCGGCCACTTCTGCTTCCCCATTCTTTGCTTTCTCCTCCCACCTCTCTTCGGCCTTGTCTTCGCCCCAGCGAGAGGTGGCTGAATTTTCAATGACACCAAATAAAGTGGTGATGGGGGGGGGGGGGGGTAGGTCAGTCATTGGTATGGATGAGAAAGGTCCGCGGAGACTGAAGCACCTACACTGCCATAGAGCACCAAATAAGAAAAGGCAACAAGACGCAGATAGGCGTCAAACTATATTTAAAAAATAAAATAAACAGATGCTTTAATATCACCCTGTGTAGACACTTGCAGATAGAAGCGAACAATTTGAATTGGACACACACTCTGATGTCGTTTGGGTGGGCGTAAAAATAACATTGCACAAATGGCAGCGGGCTGCCACTGCAGAGGCACTCGGTGTGCATGCAATATCCTGTCATTAGTGTGGGGAGACGCTGTCAATTTCTGATGTGTTTGGCCGCTTGTTTCATTTTGAAGTGTGGCTTTCATGGCGAGGGGGTGGAAATCATTGCCAGACATCAACAGGGAACACTGGACATGTTTCTTAGATTCTTAAAAAGCTTCTAAGTATCAAGCTGACACTTTAACAACACGGAGGTCCACCCCTTTGCCGTATGGATGACCCGGTTTGACCGAAGTCGGTGTGCGGTGTTGCTGAAACCATCGGAAGCTTTTATTCGACGCTCACACAGTAAATTACATTTGGCTAGCCACCACGCATCTTTTGGAATCCGTTTCTTTTCATTCACCAACATTTATTAGGCAAGCGTTTGTATCATGGTGATAATTGTATGTGTAGTTTAGGTGTGCCCAGAATGAACCCAGAAAAAAAATGGCCCGGATTAATAGAAAATTGGATGGGCATGTCTGTAATATAAAATATGCCAAAAAGTCTTGAAGATCTCAAAGAAATTAACTCATTCGCTGCCATTCCCGAATTTATTTGGGAATTAAACAGTGTGACATGGACCACCATTCCCGAATTTGTTTCGGTAGTCCTTTTTTTTTTTGCGGGCGGTGCCGATAAAGCGCTGGACATACCTCTGGCAATGTTTTTTTCCATTTTACAAAGGGGTAGTATTTTCTTTTTTTCCATGTTAGTGCTTTGTTGCAGCTTCCGCTGTTATTAAAGCACTATATAAATCAATATGTACAGTATTGTATTATGTACAGCCACCCCCATTTCAAGCTCAGAAAACTCCAGACCCATATAACTTAGGAAGTAACTTTTTTTTCTGATGAAAGAAGAGACTGTAAGGTTTCTTACACTGCATTGAATGTTTATGTAGTCCTAAAACTCAATATCCTGTGGGTCCTGGAATTCGAGCGACAATGAAAAAGACCCTGGCACTGGAGTGGAAACAATTTTGCACATTGTCTGGCAGTGAATGAGTTAATAATATCTTTGTCAGAATAGGCGATAGGCATGCATTTTTTGGGCCTTTTTCCGACTATTTTTCGAATAAAGTGATTCAATTAAGCTATGATGACCACGGTTCTATGCGCAAAACCCTATGACAGTATGAGTCAAACCCCAAGAAGAGATCAGACCTTCTCATCACCCCAGCTTGTATGCTCTCAGGATTACAGACCTTTCATGCTGTGATGTTTTGTCAACCTTTCATTCCCTCTCACATTCCAAAAAAAAAGAGCCAACTGGGCCCTTGAAGCAGCTCCGCCAGAAAAGTCGGCGTTTGGATGGTTCTTCAAAGGCAAGGTTTCAATAGGTTATCCACACAAGTGGCAAAGGGAAAAGAAAAGCCTTCATTACCGAATGCATAAAGCTTGAATGGGACATGCCGAGCTTGTGCAATGGCTGCCTGGTCCTGATAGGGGAATACACACACTTCTGATGCCTCGGGTGTTCTGACCGGCTGCACTGGACCATACAGATTGCTGCCATTATGGAAAGTGGGTCTTTGGTGGCAAATAAGCCCTCACAAGACCGCAAACACCGCTGGAAATGCACAAGACTCATTTGAACATCGGACTCGACAATCGTGGCAACATGTGCATGACACAAAGGCACTTCCATTAGCGTTAGTGGCTTTGTTGAATGTTTTTGCTGCTCACAGGCTTTTGTTCTTTAGAAAGTGGACTTGGGGCTGGAGTGGTGGTGGTTTTGAGGTATACAGTATATTAACATATACCTTCCCATGCCTGGAGATTCATTTTCAATACAATACATATTGATTTATATATCTAGCGCTTTCACAATAGCTGAAGATGTAACAAAGCGCTTAACACGGACAACTACCTTATACAGGAAATAAAGCAGCCAAAAAGATTGTACAAAGCACCAGGGAGTGAAACTAAGGTCAATCCGTGAAATATTGACAAAAGTGATAGTAAATAGTGGCCGGTGGTGCAGTGGTGAGCGTGCCGACTTCACAGTGCAGAGGTCATGGGTATGCGTGTTCTCCCTGGGCCAGTGAGGGTTTTCTTCGGGTACTCCGGTTTCTTTCCACATTCCCAAAACATGCATGATAGCCCGAATGAACATTCCAAATTGTCTCTAGGTGCCAGTGTGAGCTCGAATGGTTGTTTGTTTGTAACAAGGATAGCATTTTTTTATGCAAACATGTCAAGTACAGTATTTTCCGGTGTATATGGTCCACGGGAGTATAAGGTGCACCCCCAATGAATGGTGTAATTTCAAAATGTTTCTATATATAAGGCGCACCGGACTATAAGGCACACCTTCAATTAAAAACAGTTTTCCAAATATAATAAAGGTTTTCCAAATATAAGGCACACCACCATATAAGGCGCTACAGTAGAGGGTGGAGTTAGGCACTACTTCTTCGGCAGGGGGAAATGGATTTGCTGGCTAGTGAGAGTTGTTGGGGGACCTGTTGTCTAAATATGTGCACCGGTGTATAAGGCACACCGGCGTATAAGGCGCAGGGTCATCTTTTCAAGAGAATTGAGGCTGTTGGGTGCGCCTTACACACCGCAAAATACGATATTCAAAATTGAAACTGTGCCGAGTACATTTGCAAAGGGCAAAACTTGGTATGAAGAAACTTTTATATTTTAAAATGGAGTCTTTTGACATTTGCATTAAAAATGTGAGCAGATGATGGAATGAAGTAAAAAAAACAAATAAATTGTTTTGTTCGGTACATTACAGGCTAGTCACTCTCATGAGGAAGTCGAGCGAAACTGACGCACAGCTTCAAATGGATGAGCACCAACCCGATCGCGGAGCAAGAAACGCATGCAGGTCCAACTTGAAAGATCTCGCCGAAGCGTCGCCTCCGCCCATTCGCTCTCTATTTGCTCGAAAGGTCGCAGACTCGCCATTAATAACAAGAAGCCGCTCCCACACATCAGAGATGTTTTGCCTTGCCAGTTCTTCTACAGAGTTCTATTTTTCATCCTCATTTCATGGAACATTTGATTTGAACCCGATGTCTCCCCTCCGGGGCTTTGCAAGTGTTCTTTTTTTCCTTATCATTTCTCCTCCACTGTTGCTCTTTTGTCATCCTCAAGGTGTTTTTGAATGGCAGCCTCGGGCATTCTGGTCCTCCAATAACCAGCCTTTTTTTCATCCGTGCAGATGACCACCTCATTTATTTGTACATCTCAATGGCAAATATTTCGTGAACATTGAAGTGCGCTTGAACCCATTTCTGGGGTGCACCAGCTGATGTTTCGAAAATAATGTGACAGCCTTGAAAAAGAGCACGACCAAATGTGAATTCTAAAATATGAAGAATTTTCTCAGCAGGAAAACAGATGACAGCTTTGATATAAAATGAGAGTGCGTAGGTGGCAGCAAGGAAAACCCCCGGTCAACGTTTTACATAATGGGAGCTTTGTCCATTTTGACAGTTGGTGTCTTTCGAGCTACTCACTTAAGGTATTCAGAATACACATAAACATTCTAGAGATGAGTAAACATTGTGTATTAGTTCAAGGTGGCCGACAGGGACAAATTCATTCAGGTTAAGTGATCAAGAGGAAAAATCACTTTGGAATTTAATGCTTTGTATTAAAAAAATAATAATACAATTTAAATGAAAGAGAGGGTGACGACGCATTTGTGTTGTTGTTTTTTTTTTTCAATTCATCACTATAAAGCCAAAGCTATATCTAAAAAAATGAGCCGCAGATGAAAAATATGGAGCTGCTGATGGAGGAAAACAAACAAAAAACAAGATAATCACACCAACGATTGAGTGAAACCTTCTTTGCATAACAACACTGAATCGGAAATCCCACCAAGCATAATTCCATACTGTTCTGGACGCTCATTTTAGTTTGAGCCGTAATTCATTCGCTTTAAACCAAATGCCAGAGCAATTTATCGATTCTCCTATGAAGTACAAATGTCAAACTTACAGTTGTATTGGAGTACAAAATACAGCCCACTCACGTCATTAAAAGCCTTTCAATGAAAGACATTTTTAGAAAAGTGGTGCTGGTCTCTCCTGAACATTCAACTGAGACGTGTTCGCGGCTGCGCTTGAGAGAAGTATTTTCGTCACAACACAATATATGAAAAACATGAAGTGACAGGAAAGGTGGCATTACACCTGACTGTCAGGTCGACTCTCCTCTGAGGACAGGATTAACTCTGCTCTATGTCCTTTAACGTAGAAGAACAAACTCACACCCACCTTTCATAACTTTGCTGCTGTGAAATGTAAATTTCTCCACTGCGAGACTAACAAAGGCAAATCCAATCCAATCCAATCGCGTCCACCATTGTGGATGCGCGTCATCTCTTTTTTATTATGAATACTCCCAAATAGTTTTTTGCAGCCAAAAATTTGAGAAAGAACTCGTGTAGAAATGTCTAGCAAACGTAGAGCTGTAATATTTTCTTATTTAGCATAATAAGGTAATTAATGCAGATAGATGGCAAACTTCCATTGGCTTGCAAGCCAATTTCTGGACACATATTGACAAACAATCTAAACAGATAACTCCTTTCTGTTAATAAGTTCGATTGAATGACCAGGCTTGTCACTGACTAAAGTCACTTAGAATAATTGTGTCGTCATTAGCATTTGGGGAAAAAAAGCTACATTTACCCAAGAGCTCCAGAGATCCATCCATCCAATTAATCATCCGTCCATTTTTTGATCTGATTTTCCATCTTCGGGCAGTAGGCGGAGGACGCCCTGAACCGCTTGCCAGCCAATCGCAGGGCACATAGAAACACACAACCATCTGCGCTCACACATACATATCAGGACTATTTTGAGTGTTCAATCTGGATGCCACACAAGTTTTTGGAACACATTCCAAACTATCGTACCCATAGAAAACCCACCCAAGTACGGGGAGAACATGCAAACTCCACACAAGAAGGCGGCCGGTGCCAGAATCAAACTCTGTACCTCTGTTCTGTGAGACCAATGTAACCAGTCATCCACCTGCACCAATAATGATAATCTATAACTTGATGACATGATAAGAAGTCCACTGTCGTAACCGCTGTCCTCGACAGTTGCTTTCAAGCAATATTTTCTTAAAAAGCCATGTTTTATCATCTTCCAATATTTTAAGTCAGAAAAAATCCAAAATGAACATTTCCTGCCAACATACATTAGGGGGGGGGGGGATAATCAATCGGTTATCTTACCCTAGCAAGCACGGTACAACCATACAAGACCGCATTGGGGTATTTGACCCCTGTTCACTCAAGTCATGACAGCTCTAGAGAGTGGTCTGCTGATGCAAAGCACGGGCAAAAATCCAAACACAAATCAGAGAATGATTTTTACCCGGGAACGGAAAAAAAATCCATATGATGCAATTTACTAGTCATTGCAAACCGCTCATCTGTTAATGTGTTGTCACGTCTTTTAATGACCCGCATCAGTTGTCATTCTGCGGATAAACCCCACCTGACCCATCCTTGATTGAATTGCTGTCAATGTAAACGCAGACTAATCAATGACTGCTTGCTGTCTGCAGAAACAAATTCTGTCTCAACCGCATTTGCTGTCTACAGAAGTGCAAAATGGCATCAGTTGTTACACTGCGCAGTAATTGGGGGACAGCGAAAAAACTCGGCCGGGCAGCATTATTCCGTGGTAAAGGAAATCTGAATTTCGAAGATTTGGAGAGTTTATATTAAAATCAACACATATAGATATAGGAATGAAACGCACAGTCAAGGAAATGTAGACAAACGTCTAATGCTTGCTAGAGCACCCAGCGCTATTCAGATTACACAATAGTTTGCTTTAATTCTGACAAGTAATGAACAAACTGTATTTAAACATTTCCAATTGTCAATTTCAGTTCAGTCTACGAACGTAAACTGAATGAAATCACTAGACTGAGACATCAGATCAAGATTTTAGGGCAGATTGGTCAGTGTTTTGTAATGTGAACTACACTACTTCATTCACACGTTTACAAATACGCCACCGACGACATTAATGAGCAGAAAAAAAAAATCTGAACTTCGAAGGCAAATACTGTGCAGAATAAATATAATTTGATGAAAATTAAATCTATCTGGTGCAATATTGGTCATTTGGTTTCCAAAATCCAAATGCCTTGTACACCGTATCTTTCTTATCTTCCCGGATAATCCCATGCACACAAATTAAGTGTTTTTATGCATTGAGCTTGGCAGATGAAAACCCTAAACGCATTGATCCAGTGCGCCGTCGCACACTGTGCTATATAATTGATTGAATGCGGCGTCCAAACGCCGGCCACCCGGCATTTGACAGCGTGCAGGTTAATGGCTACACAACTGGGACTTTGCCTTTCCCTGAACAGTCAAGCGGTAACTGGCCAAGACTTTGTTTTAAAAGGTCTGCCACACGTAACAGTGTTGAGCAATAACTGGCGGACTATGATCAAGCAAAGCAGATACGGACGATGAAGCACGAAGCTCTAGGTGGACGGGTATTTGTCATCATGATAATGCATTGACGTAACAATATCTATGTGTTCCAGGTTTCTCCTCCATTTGGATGAAATCGACTCAAAGGAGAAGAATGTTGGGCAAATACTAAAATGAGATCTTTGATGGTGAAAATCCTCACAAGTACAAGTACACCGTCTCCAATTCTAAATGAACGCAACTCCATCCATGACGAGTCAACGGCTGAATGGACTCGCTCTGGTCCCGAAAACAAGATCGCTCCAACTGAATTGAACCCGTAGCGACGTCACCTATTACAAGCTATTTGGGGATTATTTTTTTGAGGGGGTTCCCTAGACATGACTCGAAAGGAGGCACGGATGGCCAGCAGATGGGGCACGGCGGGCAGCGCGCTAGTTTGGTCTGCGGTGATTGTTTATTTGACTTACGTGGGTCAAGTCAGCGGGGACTGCTGGTTAATCGAGGGTGAAAAGGGTTTTGTGTGGCTCGCAATTTGTAGCCAAAATCAACCACCGTACGAGGCCATCCCGCAACACATCAACAGCACCATTGTGGACCTTCGTATGAATGAAAACAAGATCAAAAGTATTCAGTACTCTGCCCTCAGTCGCTTTGCCAACCTGACCTACCTGAACCTGACCAAGAATGAAATCTCCTACATCGAAGACGGGGCCTTTTCCGCTCAATTTAATTTACAAGTTCTTCAAATGGGCTTCAACAAGCTGCGCAATTTAACAGAGGGGATCCTCAGGGGTCTTGGAAAGCTGCAGTACCTCTACCTCCAGGCAAACCTGATTGAGACTGTGACACCCAATGCCTTTTGGGAGTGTCCCAACATTGAGAACATCGACTTGTCCATGAACCGCATCCAGCAGTTGGATGGCTCAACCTTCACCAGTCTGACGAAGCTGACCACCTGTGAGCTTTACACAAATCCTTTCAACTGCTCCTGTGAACTACTCGGGTTTGTCAAGTGGCTCTCGGTTTTCCCAAACAGGACAAATGAGCGGATGGTTTGCGACTCCCCAAGCGGTGTGTCCGGTTACAGTCTGCTAAGTCAGAACCCGAACAATCCTACCTATAGAAATGCTCTTCACATGCTCACCACAGTGTGCACTGACGACTACATCACACCATTTTTTCCATTGCCATTGGAGCCCACAACACCCCCGCCGGACTTCACCCTTTGTGGGCTCGAGGACTGTCCATCAGGCACTGAGCCAGAAGACATCGTTACCAACAACATCAGTACAACCAACAACGAAGTGGAAGCAAACCTGCTGATGAAGCTGAAGCAAGTGTCCAATACGGGCGCCACCGTCACAGTTCAGATCCCTTATCCTTACAAAAAGATGTATATCTTGGTTCTGTACAACAACAGCTTTTTTACCGACATTCAAAACCTGAAAGAATTCAAAGAGGATGTGGAGCTGAAGAACCTCAAACCTCACACCAACTACACATACTGCGTTGTTTCCATCCGGAACTCCCTGAGACACAACCACACCTGCCTGACGATCACCACTGGACCCTGGAAGGGGAAGTCGAGGGACGTCGGCAGCGCAACTACCACTCATTACATCGTGACCATTCTGGCTTGCCTCTTCAGCATGGTCATCTTTCTCGGGATGGTTTATTACGGCTTGCGGCGGAAGCGCCAGCAAGATGAAAAGCACAAAAAGGCGGGCAGCCTGAAGAAAAACATCATGGAATTGAAATATGGACAAGAACTGGAGGGTGGGACTGTTTCCCGCATTTCCCAGAAAAAGCTGCTGACTGGGGAGAACATGGCCCGTATGCCCTACCTACCGCCCACCAGTGAAATGGATCAGTACAAATTTCAAGAAATCAGTGAGACTCCCAAAATTATGAAGGGCAGTTACATGGAGGTGCGAAGTCTGGACCACCACGAGCGCAGGGAGTGCGACATGGGAATGGCAGCCAATAGCAAGGGCTCCGTGGCGGAGATTTCTACCATCGCGAAGGAGGTTGATAAAGTCAACCAGATCATTAACAACTGCATTGATGCACTTAAGACAGACTCCACTTCTTATCAGGGGGCAAGATCTGGAGCCATTTCCAATGCGGAGCCTCAGCTGGTGCTCATATCCGAGCAGCCACGGAACAAATCGGGCCTCCTGGCGCCTCCGTACAAGGACAGCTACCACCACTCCCTGCAGAGGCATCGCTCCTCAGACGCCTCGCCCAAAAGGCCCAGCACAGCCTCAGGAATGCGAAGCCCCCGGCCTTACCGTACCGAATCCAGGTACATTGAGAAAACCTCCCCAACAGGGGACACCATCCTCACAGTGACACCAGCCGCCACCATCCTGAGGGCCGAGGCAGAGAAAATCCGTCAGTATAGCGAGCACCGCCACTCTTACCCTGACACTCAGATCGAGGAACTGGAGGGATCTGACGGCATCAAGTCGCCCATGCTGGAGCCTTTCTCCCACCCACGCTCCAGAGACTTGGCTTATTCACAGCTGCCAGCTCAGTACCACAACCTGAGCTACTCCTCCAGTCCAGAATATTACTGCAAACCTTCGCACAGCATCTGGGAGCGATTCAAACTCCACCGGAAACGTCACAAAGATGACGAATACATGGCGGCGGGCCACGCGCTCCGAAAGAAGGTGCAGTTTGCCAAGGATGAGGACTTGCATGATATTTTGGACTATTGGAAAGGTGTGTCAGCCCAGCATAAATCGTAACCTCCTTAGGTTTTTGTTTGTTTGTTTGTTTTCTACATGGACCACACCTTGCATAACCTCAACAGACCCTCGATCAATGGGTTCTATTGTGCTCAAAATCCCACACGTATCGCATTTTCTTTGGACTGTGAGCTGGGGTGGAGTCGGGGTTGTTTATATTTGTCATATTGTGTAAAAAATCCATGGAGTAGGAAAATTTTAATCTATTAATAAGAAAATATACTGCAAAATAATATGTTTGTTACATTGGATTATCGGTTTTTGGGTATCGCATGGCCAAGTCCTGTGAAAGTGGATTTGCTGTTGTGTAATATGAAATTACTCTATGGAACGATGTTCACTGAAACCTCAAGATTTTGTTGATCTGGACTCTTGGTTTTTTTTGCATATATTTGATGCATATATTTAGTTTATATCTTACATAAAGTATGTATAGATTTGGACATTTTTATCAATGCTCGGGGGTATTGCGTGGACTCACACGAGGGATCAGGATTAAAGTCGTACAGGCGCAGGAAAGCAAACCAAGTCCCACTTAATTACATTCAAAATGAATTTTGTTGATTTTTCTTGTTTCCTTTCAACCATTTCAAAGTATTTGTTCCTAACAGTCTCAAGACCTTTCATGTATGAAGTCATCATTCGTCAGGCATTTCTAATTTTATGACCAAAGTAGAAAAAAAAAAACTGTTTACAACATTCCTGCACGGTCTGGCAATTGTATGAGCATTTTTAAAAATATATATATTTGCAGTCAGTTGCTCCTGGATATCATATTGAGGTAGATGGGGGTGTTGGGGGTGGGGTCCAATTGATGCGTACACGTTTGAAAGATGAAATGATCATATTTCAAGAAGAAGCGGAAGGACTGCAAAAGTATTTCCCTGCTACACCGAGCCTGATGGATGAATGTAACATAAAAACTCTGACGTGTCAATGGCAGCTTTTATGTCTATTTTACTCGAAAGTATTTATTCATGGCAATGAAAAAGTGTTTTGTTTTCCTTGCTTCCAATGTACTATAATGATCAGGCGTGTTAAATCCGGGACGGGGGTGAAAAATAACTGTTACTCTGTTGGGCCTTGTCGCTCTATGAGGGTTCGTCTTTATTTGATTCAGATGAAAGGCTGTTATGTCTTTTTGTATATTGCGAAGATTACTTACCGGATGGACGACGATCAACACGCTAGAGTTAACACTTGAGAATGTGAAGGAAAGGAAGAGAAAAAAAACAGACTCCTCTTACTTACTGGCTGTGAATTTGTATATTCTGAATTTTGGGCAGTAAATTTAAGGACTTGACACGTCAAAAGGATGTTTACAGAGCTTGTATCCACGCGGGCTCATTGGTGCGCGTTTCGTTGTATATTTATGAATGAGCAATACATAAATGAATGTCAGTTTGGTGACACCATCGTTTACTTCGGCTTCGTATCACTCCTCAGCTACACAAAATAATTTAGGTGATGCGCATTATGATTACTGACGTTTGTCCACAATTGGGTCATTGTGGACAGTCTTGTTTTTTTTTTTAAGTTGCTGTCTTTCTAAATAAATTAAAACGACTCCCCATCTGTAAGGATGTAAAATTTTACTTTTAAATCGAGTCTTGCTTGCATATACTTTGAGAGAAAATCAACACTTTGCAACGAATGACCAGAGGGATGAATAATTAAAGAATTGAGAGAAATGCAATCAATGATTGAGTCAATGTGCTGTTTGTATGCGCTTTAGCCACTCGTGTGAAATAAATTATTTGTGAGCCCGACATGGTTGCGACCCGTAAACACCTCCTGATGCGTTAGCCTGACTTAATATTTCAAGCGCCTTAAGAATTTTTGAGATATCTTGTGTACAAGTGTAAATTTCCTTTTGTTTCATTTCAAGCGTTGATACTGTTTGATGATGGTTTTTTTTGTCTTTTTTTCAGCATTTTGGTATACAATGAGAGCAACAGGAGACTCTTAGTTCATTTAGCTACTTAGCAACGTGTTTTTTTTCTACTGCATATTGTAGCACTTGTGTATTACAGAGTTTGAAGTGGTGAAAAAAAAACTTTTAGAGAGAAACAATTGTTCAAGTGCATCAAAAACAAACATGAGCACAATAATGTGTTTGGGTTTTTTTTTCTTTTTTTTGTTTGTTTTTCGGAATACTATGTAATCTGCTTTCAGACAAAGTACTGTGAAATAAAGTTAAAGGTGCACAGTAAGGATCAGAATCGTGATTTGGAGTCTCCATGGCAGAATGAACTTTTTCGTTCGCTTTTTGCCACTACACGTTGATAACGTTAAGAGAGCTAGTGATGCTAGCTCATACATGTTAAATGTCAGAAATCATAAATCGGGAGATTTTCGTAATCACGACTTTGTGAGTGTTACAAAAGTGTAAATTAGAAGTAAATAAAACACAAAAATGCTTTTATTGTTTATTTATACATTCAACTAGTATAAAAATGTTTTTTTACATGTTCTGTTGTTTCATCTTACAAATGAACTGTCTGTATTGTGTCAATGGTTGCTTTATAAAGTGCGTATTGTGGTCAAAATTGGGAGTCTCCTGACCAAATCATGAGACTTAACATATATGCTAGCTAACAACAACTGTAGCCACGCCACCCAAAAAATAATAATAATAATGCAGCTCTGCTTACCTTTCTGCTTTGACAGGACAACAGTGGAATCATGCAAAATGGAGACTGTGGATGTTTTGGAGTATTCAAATGACTCTCAGTTATTGCTTGAAAGTAGCTCTGGATCTTCACCCAAGTCATGGTTGGAGAAACTAGGAGAGGAAAAAAGGGAGGTACGATGTCAGTTTATCACGAATAAGAAACTGGAGACTAATTCAACTACCGATATTCTGAGAGCAAAAAAAAAAAATATAGGAGCATTGTTACGCTCCTTCAAAGTATGTTTGTTTGCAGGAGCCTGTAAAAACTGCCAAACCAATTTAACGAAGCATTGTGGCTAATGTGGTATATAAAACAGCAGCTCTGTGAAACAAGCATAGTGTATATTACAAGGTTCTGTTTACGTCTGGAAGGCATTGTGTAAGAAATTCATCTTCAAAAAAAAAAAGGGGGGGGGGTTTACTTGGCAAGCCTTGGCTTGCTGGAAGCACATGATATAAAAATACACAGTAGGTTGTTGCTCATTAGTCGAGTCAAGAAAAGTTCCTCCCTTTATTTGCCAGTGTCACTAGAAAGGCCGCACACTTCTTGATTTATTTGCTGTTTTCTTTCTACATTCGCCGACAGCGCAAATTACTTTATTTCCCCACAATGACACTGAGACGCTGGAGGCTAAATGCAGTCACAACACACCTGCCGCAAACGATGCAGTGCCACGCTTCCTGGAAAATGTTCATTGCATTCTATCTCTTAAAATACGACGCGTTTCCTCCCGAGTAGAGCAATAAGAGTGTTGCTTTATTTTTGTGCGTGATTCACTTTGTAGCTCATTTACAAAATGTATAAAAGTCTACTGTAAACATATGCGAAGCGGGAGGGTGGGCGGTTCGGGAGGTGATTTGAATTTTGGGCCAGGATTCTGATGAACGGATACCGGCTTCTCAAAAGTGTCCTTCATCAAGGTATGAGATAATCACTTGAATTTACAAACACAGCAGCGAGCTACTTCTTGGCGGCTGATTAGCCCAAAGAGCTACCATATATTAATATGTGCTGATCATGATTCATGGTCTTCTTTTTTCAACAGCGTTTGTTTGAATCTTCTTTCACAATTTTTGATCATACATCTTTTCAATGCACACGTGAAACATAAACAGAAACCCAACAATCAATGGTTTGAAGCAAACATGAAAATAACCACAGACTATATTTATTAGTTTTTTTGTTTCAGTAGAAAGAGATAATTCAAGGATGGCACAAAGTTGTTCAACAAGAAATGTACAATAAGAGCAATAACTTTTTAAAAATGTTTGTCAACAATATATACGTATATACTCAATTATAATCCATATCGTTCCAGAAAATATGAGGATGATGAATTAAAAAGATGTAATAAAAACTTATATATATATACAGTAAAGTCTCGTTATATCGATATTCAAGGGAGTCCGAAAAAATATTGATATAACCGGGACTATTGATATATCGGACCCTGTTTGTATGTAATTTTCTCCGTGCGTGCATAGAAATAGCATCGATATAACCGGGAATATCGATATATCCGATATCGATATAACGAGACTTTACTGTATATATATATATATATACACACATCTGCCATCTAGTGGTGACTAGCAGTATTACAATTTAAATCTACAGCCTATGAATCCAGTTTGGCCCATCCATCCATCTATCCATCCATCCATCTATAGATATATAGATATTTATATCCAGTATATATGATTTTGTGTCTTTTCTATTTCTGTTTGCATCCATTTATTCATGTACAAAAATGTAGTTAATTATGCCCAATGTGTTTCAAGCTGCACGATCGAAAATGACTCCACAGCTGTCGAGCACTGTTCACAGTAACATATCCCGCAGGTGTTGTACCCTATGTTGATCAGGAATGAACACATAAAGAATAATGAGAAGAAAAGGTCATCATTTTCCCCCCCTACCTGTGATTTTTCTCCACCCAAGAAAAGAAGGCACGTTAGTAGGCGTAGCATCACGTCGAGGTGACACAGCAACCCAGCGCCACCCATTAACTAAAAGTGCATTCACTACGCTGCACAGAAATTGGCAGAGTCATTGTTTAGTCACCGCTCCAACGGGGATGCCAAGAGTGTCTGAACCCCGGCCAGAAGGAAAGAAAAAGTTGCAAACAAAAGCTTCCCTGATGGAGCTCATTTTCACTCCCAAACAAATGCTGATCGCACTCCCGTGGGGTTTCCCCGTTTTCATGCTTTTGATTGATTTTGAGAGACAAAAAAAGAAAACAAACAAACAAAAACAAAACACAGATGACAGGTCAAATGGATGTCACCATTTCTAATGAGTGTAATGACTTCCAGCTGTTCAACAATCTGCCGTTCAAGGTTTCGGGCTGCGTTTCGTTCTACCACAGCAAGAACTTCATTGATTTGGAATTACATCTGCTAATCGTGGTTCACGGGAGTTGAAGGTCATATCAGTGTTGAATGAGTTTTTTCCCCCTCGCCCACTCAGCCATAGGAAACAGTTCTTCAAGTTAACAGGGTCTCAGGTCTGCAGAATTGATTTTAAAATACTACTTGCTCCTGATCTCTAAATCAGTGAATGGTTCGGGTCCTGAATACATGAAAGCTAAATTAGTATAAATTCACTAAGGGCTTTGAGGTCAGCAGGCAAGCCAAAAGTTCAAAGCAAACATGGTGAAGTGGCCTTTCACTGTTATGCTGCAAGGAAGAAGCTACCAGTGAAACTGAATTCAATGCTTTTCAATGTGGTGTTCGGAGTCCAAAGTTTCGTACGTTGCACTGAATGTTTATGCAGTCCTAAAATTGAATGTTATGCGGGTCCTGGAATTCGAGTGACAATGACAAAAACCCTGGCACTGAAGTGGATACATTTTTGCACATCGTCTGGCAGTGAATGAGTTCACTGCGGAGGGAATTAGGGGGACCAGTGTGGGTTGCACCCCGGTAACATGCGTCTGGCATTTGACAGCAACGACAATTGTACATGAATAATAATGCAAGTGTCCCTCTCTGTTGGCTTCATAACGACATGAGTGATGTGCTTACTGCAGTGGCATGTCCTTTAAGATGGAGCATAACTAACGTATCCATCACGCCACAGTGACAATTAAGTGGCAGATTGTCGGGGGGTGGTGGGTAGTGGGTGAGGGGTGAGGGGTGTGTTGAAACATAAACATGCCCATCTTGGAAGCATGAAAGACTGCTCTCATTCAAGGAGATTTACACCAGGGGTGTCAAACTCATTTTTTTTGCCGCGGGTCACACTGTACCGTATTTTCTGGTGTATAAGGTGCACTGGAGTATAATGCGCATTCCCAATGAATGATGTATTTTCAAACTTTTTCCATATAGAAGACATACCGGACTATAAGGAACATCTTCAATGAATTAAAAAAAGTTATCCAAATATAAATATGCAAAATTTTTCAAAATATAAGGCACACCACATTGTAAGGTGCTACAGTCTTAGGTTACGCACTACTCCTACACGGGCTGGGGATAGAGTTGGTGGCTGTTGACAGTAGTTGCGAGATCTGTTGTGGCTCAATATCAGTTCGCATATAAGGCGGACCGGCGTATAAGGCGCAGGGTCATCTTTGGAAGAAAATCAAGGCTTTTGGGTGCACCGGAAAATACGGTAGTTACGGTTTCTTCTCGAGGGCTGTTATAAATTTGAGGATTTGGCCATGAGAATGTTTAATCTACTCCTCCACATATTACAGAATATACATACATATTACGAAAATTGCCATTTTTTATGCCTGGGTTTACAATCGAATTTACAATTGCCCCCTGATAATCAAGTGCATCTTAATGCACCATTCGACTCCCATTCGCTTCCTTATACAGGTAACATCCGACTTACGACCGAGTTCCGTTCCGACCAAACAGTCATAAGTCAAAATGGTTGTAAGTTGAAATCCATTCAAATTGTTGAATAGTTACTTCCGGGTTGAGTGAACGCTGGCACATGTGGCTGCCACTGCTCACCCGCAGAAAAAATATCCTGCGACTGTAAAGTGACTTTGAGTGTTTTGAAAGGCGCTTATAAATGAAATTTATTCTTATTCTTATTCTGATTACATACAGAACACAGAATGAATTAATAACTAGTTTTCAAATCGGAAGTCAAGAATAATGACTGTTATTGTGGTTTACATGGGAAAATTTGAAATTTTGGTTCAGACTTTAGCAAGCATCATTGCACTTGACATACTTGATTTGCTTTCGCCGGCCAAATAAAATGATGTGGCGGGCCAGATTTGGCCCCCGGGCCTTGGCTTTGACACCTGTATTTACACTGATGGATGATTGCAATGAGGACAAACAGCCCGGATCTGCTCATTAAATGTGCTTTGGTGATCAAGCCCCTTGCAAACTAGTCAGGAGCGCCGGTCAACACCAAAGAAGAAGAGCTGAGCGCAGAGCATGTCAAGGCAAGAGACAGCCGATTGGTTCATTTGGGGAATGAAAGCCTGCCGAGAAGAATCAAAGAGAGAAAATGTGCCCACGCAGGTCCATGTGACTTTTGTTCCTCGGTGATAATAAGGCAGCCTCGCCTCTTGCCTCACATTGGAGAGCGCAAACAAGAGTGTTTCCTCATTCTGCTGAGATAAAGAGCTTTTAGCCTTTAATTATTCACCCCCACCCAGCACACACACCCAGCACACACACAGACACAGACACCATCCTTTATGAATTTGCTTAACATTCAGAGACGATGGGCACGCTTGAACGCGGTGACAAAAGGGCAGGCAGTCCATTTCCTGTCGGCACATTTAAAATTGCATCTCATTATTGGACCGGACTTATTAACAGTGAGAGCTCAAGTCTTTTGCAAAGACGCAGAATGAAATCATTACGCAGACGTATGCAGCTGTATGCTGATTGCTTTTGTTTTCTGGAAGAATTGGATTGGTTTGGAATGACGAGACGCAAAATGACCGGGCAATTGACAATTGAAAATTGATGAATGATTTCCAACCAGAATGGTGTTGCACTTCAGTAACAATCAGAGATGGCGCAGAGAATGGTGCAACTTGATTGAATTGTTCCAGAAATGATTATTTCATAAATAGAGTGATTTGCGTTGAAATATGAATGACTTGACTTTTCGAAAATACAAGCTGATTTTTTTTCTCTTGCTGACTTGAGATAGATGCATTGCATGTGGCCGATGTACTCGATTTACGCTTGGCAAATGACGAATGCTTCTTTACAAAGACCTTTCAAGCTATTGATTGCCAGTCTCAGTTGAAGTTGACGGTCTAACTAAACATTAAACAAAGAGGTGATAGAGTATTGCTATGTGTATATAAGATATATAGAGCTATAAAATAAAAGTAATAACATGCTCAACAATATTTTTCTTGTCATTAGACTGATTTAAATGGCCATATTCCATTGATCATCTGTATCAACAGAAAAAAAATCCCAAAGATAATTATTCACAGCGGTTTTACAGTAATTGCTACAAGAGTGAGAAAAAAATATGACCTTGTCACTGTTGAAATGTGTGCAACTTAAGTGTTTTTCAATAACTGCAAAATGCTATTATTTAACCACAAACATACAATTCGCCCACATGGGTGTTTTCACTTCTTTGAAGCCATTATACCTGAGGACAGTGTGGGCAGGTACACGCCGCACTTGATTCACAAGCTACCCTTTTTAGTTGTGCATCGTTAGCCATGCACACTGGGGGTGTTTGTTCTTATTATCCCATCGCTAATGCTATTGCACATCACAACATTTTGTTCTCAAGATCGATAGCACAGGTGCCAAAGTCAAGGTCTGAAAGTGAGGGGCAGGGGGCTGTCAACTTCTATGAAATCTGTATGAAAATGGCAAATTTTCACATGTAATGATTAATGATTAAATTGTGCAATAATTTTGTGACCCTGTTTTCCCTCACGATAAATTGATTGCCTGGGTGTGTCACGGTTTGCAAGGTGGTGATGGCGGGTGCGAATCCCAAAAAGCAGGCACGAGGGAGCAGGAGGTTGTGTTTGACAGATTGTATTAAAATAAAGTCAGCAGGAACAAAATCTAAAACATCAAAATCTTCTGAACGGAAAAAATACAAAGTTCAAAAGAAAACCAAGATTAAAAGTCCGCCAAGATTAAACAAACACATGCACCGCACACAATGCATACAATGCGTTCAACAGCATACAATGTGTTCAACAGCATACAATGACATTAAACAATTACCCGACACCGAATGGTCGTGCCGGGGTTCCTTTTGAGTGTCACTGATTGGAAACGACCAGCGCCTGTGCAGGTGCAGGCGGGGCCGACAGCAACCCCCGTTGGTCGCCAACCAGATCATGACAGGGTGATTTCAAAACAAATCATCCATCAATTTGCTCTGTACAAGCAATAATATGATACGATGATGAATCATTTATTCCGTCTCACAGTCGTAACGGCCCTCCAAGGGATAAGTTCACTCATTGACCCACAAAAAAAAGAAGATATTGCACATGGTGACTTGTGATAGCGCAATAAAAAAGTCACAGTGTAATCGAGACGACACTGAGGTTTTCAATCGCTCAGATTAGAGCCATTAAAGAATGCCGAAAGTATTGTTTTTTTTGTGTCACATCTGAATACTTGGCTAAAAGACTTTTTGAGAGAACAATTCTCGCACAGTGAAGGAAGGAAGTGCGCTCATGCTGTTCGTTCAATGAAAGCATTCATCAGACGATAATAGCAACAAGTGTACAGGAATAAGGGAGCTAATGAATGTGAATAGAACATCTGCACAGGCGTGTGAAACCATGCACAACATGAATTCAGGATTACTCACAAGCACAGGAAAATAGTCGCATTTATTCATCGGAGTTTGGTCCTAGCGAGTGCTGACCGTGTATGTATGTGTGCATGCGCGCACGCATGTACGTATGTACGTATGTATGTATGTATGCATGCAGTGTTTGAACTGGAGCAAAATCTTCAGCAAGGGATATTTCCCATAAATTAAACAAGGGAGCATTTGTGGTAGGGACTTCCTGAATTAAAAAAAATATACTTCGCAACAGTGGGGTTTTTTTTTGCGATTAGTCGTCTTATTGTGTTTCAAGTTGTGAAAAATGGGGCAGGCAACCTTATGGCCGGGCAGGCAACTTTTCAGAGTTGTCTGCCCGGGTGTCCGCTAACTTTTTGTCATGAGTTTCAGACACTGATGTATTTATTTATGTAGTTTATTTAGTTATTTAGTTATTTGCTTTTGTATATTTATGTTCTCTTTTGTTATTAATTATTATGTATAGCACATATTTGAGCTGTGGTCATTCAAAAAGTGCTTTTTAAATGTAGTTGTAAAGCAGTTTTGGGGTGTATGCGCCCTGTCCCCCTTTTAATCACTGCACGAACTAATCAATGTTTATTTAATTTAATATATTCATCTTATAAATCATCCATACTGGATAATTAACACAGCAGCATTACATTTAACACCTCTATCATTTTGCAATATAAAATTACAAGGCCTGATTATTAAAAAGCAATTGCCACAGGGCTGCTCTCATTTCTGAGGGCAGCTGCCCGCATTTCAAGCTCATATAACTCCAGACCCATGTAATTTAGGAATATACTCTTTTTGTCTGATAAAAGAGGTTTCTATTGAATGTTTATGTAGTCTTAAAACTCAATATTATGTGGGTCCTGGAATTCACGTGACAATGACAAAAACCCTGGCACTGGAGTGGACACATTTTTGCATTTTTAGCAGTGCATGATTTAAACCCGTTTCCGTTTTGTCAGTTGTTGGGCATTTTGTCAATACATCGATGTCATTTGGGAGATTCACATCTTAGATTATGTCAATATGATGATGACCTGTACTTGACTGTGTGGCAGGCGATGTGGCGGAATATTTTAATTAGTCTGGCATGTCCGTTATAAGAGTAGGGGTGAAACAGTCTGTACAATTTAAGAAAATGTGGATTTGGGTTTCAGTAGCAAGGAAGCTACAGCCTTCTCACAGTCATCCCATTTTTACATTTGCATGATAGGTATAAGGAACCTTTGTTTTCTTTTTAATGTAAAGACTAAGAGCAGACATTTTATGAATCTCACAGTGCAACGGCACTCCCGCTGCATCGAGATGAGTCGCATCAGATCAAAAGACGAGTCCATTAGTATGCATTGTAACTCGACATTGAACCCTGTTGTTCATTACATATTGTGAGCACTTCTCTGGATATCAGTGTTCTTACGAGGAGAGCTGGTAGGTGACTGTGCATTCATTTAGGAATGAAGCAAAAAAAAATGTAGATGCATCAGTGACAGACATAAACAACAAGACCAGGCCGAGACTGTGAGCAAAATCAATAGACTGAGTGATTAATGCTCATGTCATTTATTTACATGTTAATAAGATGACTACACATATAGGTCCAACTAAACTATCCGATAAAACCAAAAATATGGTGTCAGAAAAAAAAAATGGTATAACAATGTAATAGTGTATTGAATGTATTACTTGTTTGTCTTAATTGCAGTTTGCAGTGAAGTAATGTGTTGGTGAGGTGCTTGAAAAAAACCTTCCGTTGGCATTTTATCTTCTACTAACATGCTCGGGATTTGAAAGCAACGTTTACTGAGCTTTTAAAAGACTAACAAATGGATTATGAGAGGGAGGGGAGAGGTTCATAACTGCAGTGGGTCGCGCTGAAATGATATTTCCATCCCGTTTTATGTAAATGGAATATCACATGCACAGGGAATAGAGCACCAAGCTAATGACAGAGGGGAAAAAGTCATTAAATGCATAGAAATAACATGAAGGGCATGTTTATGTCTGACTTTTCCACTTGGTAATTAAAAAGGTTTTTCAGGTTTTGTCCGTCGATTTTTGCAAAAGTTCAAGTGGGTGGCTTGTGTTATCTTGCGCATTGTTGCTTTTAATTCTCAAAAAATATACAAATAAAATTACCACCGGCAAACTCACCCACCAACGCAGTAATTTATATTTTACATTACCCCGGTCGTGACACGCTGGTCGGAACGTTTGTGTCTGCTAGCGTGTTAATTGTATCACCTGGCAAGTTAGCGGGCGCGCTCAAGACGCTATTTGCCTCCATTAATTTTTAAACATGTTTGGGAAATTGGAAGGGGCTAATTTCATGCCCCGCTGGACTCGCTGTTTTATAGCTGGCAAACAATCACAAAGGGGAGACCTGAGGGAATCATTAGTATGGTTGCATCTTCTGTTGTTTACTTAAATTCCTGCTGGAGCATTGGAACTCTGCCAGGCATTGGCTCTGTTGGCTTAACAGTCACACAAAATATTTTTGGATCAGATCTGGACGATATTCAGATGTGCCAAAAAACAAACAAAAAAAGACTGTAAAATGACATAAAATGGAACCAAATCAGAACTATTGAACGTAATTGTGTTGACGTGGGGCCAACGAGTGGGAACAATTGCTGCTTGTGTCTTAGCCATTAGCACCATTCAAAGCGGGTCAGCCAATAGTCATTAAGCTTAATTGAACGCTACCAGTGTGTCCATTAACAGACAAAAAAAGACGAATAAATCTGAAAAGAGAGCCATTTGTTGTCAGTTGCGGAATTGGCAGTTAGCTGATTAGCATGCCGGTTAGCCACTGAGCATGAGATATAAACTAGAACCGGATTTTTTGTTTTCCTTTCAGTTGTTTATTGTATGATATTTTCTCCACAAAGAGTACTTTGTATACAGCAGCGGTTGTTTTAAAGTGATCTATAAAAATAGTTGAGTTAAGTTGAGGTTACTATCCATCACTGGCGGGGCGTGCATGTCACACTTAGGCCTTCAGTAGTGCTACGTCTACACGTATTGTAGACGTAGAGTGTACAGTTAGGCAGGAAATAACTTAGGCAGGAAATACTGCCATTAAACTGTTCGAGTTTTGACCATCAATGTGAGGATTCACGATATGGGGTCAGAAGTCGCTCATTCACACCACAAAGAAGAAAGAAGGATGACAAATAATCAATAGTTACCTCATAAAATTATATATTTTTTGCTATTTTTGCTCGTCAGACCTTTATTAATGATGATCTTCAGAATCAGAATCAAAATCATCATCGTTTGCCAAGTATGTAGAACACATAAGGAATTTGTTTCCGGTAGAACACGCTGCACTTGTGGCTTTAAAATGGCTTTGAAAATGGCTTTAACAGTAAATCGGCAACCAAATCCATTTCTTCTCCTCCTTAAGCCATTGTGGGTTGACAAAACCGCTATTAAATCAAGACCATATATTTGCTTATGCAGCTCGCTATGATAAAGTGTGCTAGCTCTGGCCAGTATGCTCTTGTCACTAGCGTCTTGTGATCAGTGCAGTTTTCGCAAATTACAATTGGCTAGTGACGAGCCAATCAAAGTTTGTAAAAACTGACGTAGACCAACGCTTGCAAGAAGGTGTCGGTACCACTTTTGGGTTGCCAACTCAAAATCTGATTGGTGAGAGCAACAGTTTGATCGACATAAACCAGTACAGCAAAAAACATTGACGGGATGGAAGGACCGCAACAATGCGTCTTTTTTACGGTCAGGGGAGGTCCTTTGGTGACGTCACGTACGGACTCATCACCAACTCAAAAACAAGACTTCCTGAATATTCAGCGCGAGTCTTAAAACGTAAAATATAGCTATACAGGGTGGAATCTTTGTAAAATACGCTCAGTAGAAGTCATTTGAAGCCATTTTTCAAATTATGGACACAACTTGTCTGGAGACGTCGGTTGTCCTTTAAATACAGTGTTATAAACGTTAGATTCTCTTTCAAAGAAGTACAGATGACGGCTGAAGAAACCTTTTCATCGATGGACCACTCCTGTACGACTGAGAGCTTACACAGATTTAGATTCTCTTCTTTCATCAGAAAATTAATTTCTAAAGTATATGGGTCTAGAGTTACATGAGCATGAAATGGGGGTGGCTTTCCAAAATACAATGCAACACATACATATTGGTTTATATCACGTTTGAACAGCAGATGAAGCTGGAACATAGCGCTAAATGGACAAAAGTAAATGATGAATGGAATAAACATTTCCAAAGGCTATGGCCAGCACTTGATATGCACCCAAACAAGAAAAAATCAAATCCGAACAAATTCCGGAATGGCGGTCTACGTCATATTTTCAAATCCCGAATAAATTTGTGAATGGCAGTGAATGAGTTAATAAGAATTCATGGGCAAAATATAATTAACATCAGTCTGTGATTCAGATGTTTTGAGGCCAGCAGAGAAAGCTTTGCAGGCCTTGATGGTCCACCACTGCAATCCATGTATTTTCTACACTGATTGTTTCATTCACGGTCAAAGAGAAACGTAGCTAATATGAACAAGAAATGGAACTCCACAAGGTTGACATCGCAGCCATATATCTGAACAGAACTGTGACGGGTAACCGTGTTCTGTGTTTCATCCGGTAAAATAATGACCCTGTCGTAATGAATCGTGTGGCTTGGGTGCTCTCTGCTGAACGCACAACTACCCAGAGCAGAGTCTAATTTGCACGCTTGTCAGATTCTTTTCAACGTTTGTGTGCTGATGGCTTTTGAGACGGCAAAGAGCGGTCTCCTCAAATGGAGACCAGAATATAAATGATCTTTTTATCATGGTCATTCTGGGAGAGGACGGAAGTGTGTCGCCAAGGTGAGTCGAATATTTGCGCCCCAAGTATTGACCCTTTTTAATCGGTAGAGCCACCATGTTTCTTATTCCGATGAAAGTTTGTGTTGTAACGAATCGAATGTTTTCTTGTGGAATCACCTTAAATGTACCAACACAAGCAGAAGCTCATTACCCCAGAAACCTCTTAGGTCAAATCAAGTACAGTCCTTTGCTGACAGTTCTTTTTCGCCTCGGGTGCGTATAAACACCAAGGCATGTGGGAAGCAGTCAACAATGTTAATAATGCGCAAAAGGTTGCACATAAGACAACCCAGGACTTCGTGTGCGTCACGCATTTGCAGCCATTGTAGCATTTGCCACGGGGGAAGAACGATTCCCGACATTTTTTTTATGTCTTTTGAATTACACGAGTCATTTCAAGGCTGCCAATATGATGTTGACAAGGAGAACATTCACAAGACATTTTCACTCCTCGCTATTACGACATCACACAGCTGGCCCACTTTTTTATTTTGGATCCATGGCATTTCCAGCCCTCCTGCTTCCCCACTACCCGCCTCATGAAAACCAGTTATATTATATTGCCCAAAGCGCAGCAGTGTTAATTCATGCTGAAACTCGGTTCTAAAATCTCTATTTGAACTCTCATGCACCCGCTGACAGCTCTCTCACCTCGACCGGTGTGCACCCAACCAAACAACCAGGCATGGTAGCCCTGAGCCCGTTTGGGTCATGTGCACATTCATCGAGCAGAAAACACCTGCTCTCCTCACTGCAGAAAACATTTTAAATAAAGAAGAGCCTAGACTTGATGGGAGCTGCAGTCCTCCCGATGGGACGTTCCTGCAACTCGACACTCTGAAAAGCATCTGAGTTTTTTCTGATCAGATGCCCGAGCCACCTCCTCTGGCTCCTCTCCATGTCGGCGAGCAATAAAATCAATGCTAAACGGTTATAGCTAAATTTCTTTCTCAGGTAGCTCTCATTATCTGCGGTGGACCTTGCAAAACCTTTTCCCATTCATCTGTCATCGTCCACCTACAGGGTCGGCTCCCTCCCAAGTGTCCAGGTTGGCGCTGCATTGGACATCCATGTGTCTCCTTAAGGCTAAGCTACTGGATCCTGCCTTCCAGAGAGATTACCGTCACGGCAGACTCCTCGACAATTTCACACCTGAACTGTGAATTGGAAAAAAAAATCAGTTCTTGATGAATTTAAAATATGGTAGGTTAAAGGAAAAAATGACATTACAAAGATAGTGATGTTACGTCAGCCAGACCTGTTCGATTTAGATTGACAGGGTAACATACAGAGGCTAAAATGTGATCGGAGGGTAAAATTTACATAAATCATGGGTGTTAAACTCATTTTTTGCCTCTTGGGGCCGCTATGAATTTTGGGAAAACATTAGAATGTTTCATCCCTTCCACATATGATATACAGAATGCACAACAAATATGTAACTAGTTTTCAAATTTAAGCCAAAAATAATGGCTGTTAACTCATTCACTGCAAGACGATGTGCAAAAATGTGTCCATTCCAGTGCCAGGCTTTTTGACATTTTCACTCAAATTCCAGGCCCCACAGAATATTGAATTTTAGGACTACATACACATTCAATGCAGCGCAAGAAACCTTAGATTATCTTCTTACATCAAAAAAAGAGTTAATTCCTAAATTATATGGGTCTAGAGTTACATAAGCATGAAATGTGGGTGGCTTATCAAAATACAATGCAATACATACATATTGGTTTATTTAGCGCTTTGACAACAGCTGAAGGTGGAACAAAGCGCAAACATGGAAAAAAAGGAAATGCTGACCCCTTGTGGAAAGAGGTCTGGCCAGCGCTCAATCGGCACCCCAGCAGTAAGAACCACAACCTGAACAAATTCAGGAATGGCGCTCTGTCATTTTCTTTTAATTATTAATTAATGTGGTCTATATGGGACAAATTTAAAGTTTGGTTCGGAATTTAGCCAGCATCAGGGAATTTCACAAGCTTGATTTGCTTTTGCGGGTCGAATAAAATGATGTGGCGGGCCAGATTTGGCCCCTGGGCCTTGACTTTGACACCAGTGACATTAACGTACAAGACAGAGTGCAGCCAAGAGAAATGGTTAGAAATTAAGAAAATAAACCCAATGGAAATGAACAGTAAGCTTAGCATCTTGTATTTCTTTCTCTTCTTTGTATTTTGTAACATTCTAGAAGCTTTATGACCCACTGCTGCCTCTCACAGGTCCGTTTTGCTACTACACATCTACTCTGGGGAGAAGACTCCAATTCTGTGTGGAGATGTGTATCTCTTATCTACAAAAAAAACAATGCTCCAATCAGGGAGTATTAAGTCCAAGTCAAAGTCAGCTTTGTTGTCAAATATGCTAATAGGCATGACATACAGCACAGATGAAATTACTGTCCTCTCGGACCCAGCATGAAAGGCACTTATAATGACTTTAACAAACATAATAAACATGAAAACGCCAATTTAAGACTGTCAGCCCCCTGTACCAAAAAAGGCCTCATTCTATATCTCATCCTCTTCATTAATGCCGGAAAGTCTCTCCCCTCTCGGCGAATGCATGCCAGCAGCTTCACGAGCTTCGTTAAACGCTCGGCGCTGAGCCCGTTTTCTGGGCCGCCTATGTCTTCACACAGCAGGTTACTTTAAAGAGTGAGGGCCCCTCTGCGTGTGCGTGGCTTAAGTTTATAGGCCAATGGCTCTATTAGCTGAGCTGTCAACAGCCATATTTCAGCCAGTGTTCGCACCCCACTGCTGCCGGTGACGTTAGACTGAATGATGCGCTCAGCTTTCTGCCTACTCTTTTTGATTGTGAATTTCTACATAAATCAAAGCGTTTGGTGAATAACGGTCAGACTGGCAGCTTCAAAGGAAACGAGAAAAGCTTCCGTCCCGTGTGAGCTCATGCGCAAACAAGATGCTGCTGGACGTTTTTTGTCACTCGATGGTGTTTTACACCGGAGGCTGTGGATTTCAAACATTTCCACAGGCTGAAAAATTGCAGATGTTAACTGGAGAGAAAACGGCGGGGAGACTGGCGGTCCCAAGGTTCCAAAGCATTAATACAAAGCAGACAGACCGCTTTTTCCACTCTGGTAAATGGATACTATTTACATTAGTGCAATCCCACAACTCAGTCTGTGGCACATTTGCTTTGTTCACCCCCCCACCCCTCCCCAACTAATAACTTGAATTGATTTGGTGTTATGAAACTTGCAGCGCTACCCGTCGACTCTTTCCACCCACCACCACTCATATCACGGCGTCCACTCAACTAATTTTGTCTGTTTTGCTATCGATATTGATCGCTTCTTCAGATATCCCAAAGCTGCAGAGCCTGTGGAACTCGCCACTTAAAGACATCGTTCACCCAGATGCCAATTACTGTCCAATGGAGAGAGCAACTCTGTCTTAATGAAAGCAGAAAGGCCTAAGAGTTGAACAGCTTGTTGCGAGGGAGGCTGGGGAGGGGGGCGCTCTGCTAGGGTGACTTTGTGCGGCGTCACACGTAGCTCCTGCAGGGGAGAGAATTAAGCCGGATGAAAACTTGCAAACTGTGAGGTGGTTATATTTAGATGTTTTCTGTGGTTATATGTTAGATGTTTTCTGGATCTGGACATGTGACATTAGCAAGCTAGTGCATTTGGTACGATGATGTAATTTTTAGTCAACAAGTGGGATAAATGACCAACATCTTGTTGCCAGCCAAATCGAAGGGCACACAGAGGCGTACAAATATCCCACCTGGAAGGCACGTTTTTGTAATATGGGAGGACACTGGAGTACCTGGAGAAAACCCATGCAGGTTCGAGGGAAAATATATATACAGTCAGACCTTGCCTTTTTCGGTTTACGAACATCAAATTTATGAACATTAAACCTTGAAATCCCAATACACACCCACCACGGCTGGCGGAGTGATCTTCGGATCTTCGGCGGAAGCACACGACCGAACTGCACTCCAGCCAGCACACCTTTCCACACCCCCTCTCTTTAATTGCACACATCGATCGCCTCCGAGGACGTTTTTGCAAATAATTTTACTCTTATGGGACCAAAAAAAAAAAACCACCACAGGCTCATGTTCAGCCAAAGAAGACACAAAACATAATCACCGTCGAGGAGAAAAAGGAGACAATTGAAAAACACGAACGAGGTGTGCGTTTCTGTGATTTAGCGGCCCAGTACGGCGATGCTAAGTCAACCATTGCTACCATTCTCCGCAACAGAGAAGCCATCAAAGGTGTGTCTGTTGCAAAAGGTGTTTCCGTGCCGTCAAAGCAATGGTCTCGGGCAATCGAAGAAGTTGAAAAACTTCTGTTAATTTGGATTAACAAAAAGCAGTTATATATATATATATATATATATATATATATATATATATATATATAGTCTCGTTATATATATATATATATATATATATATATATATATATATATATATATATATATATGCGCTATGTATGTATATTTGCTATGTGTCACTCCAATATTTATGTCAAAGGAAGATTTTACACCAGACTTTTTACACCATGGCTTGCTATTGGAGCTTCCCGTTATTTGCACAAAAGGCAGCAGGGCAGCAATGTCCACCAATATTGTTGTAAAGTCATCCTGAATAAGTAATAAGTGAAAAATTTTCATCAGGGTCTCCACCGAAACACACATCCTTCATTAAAATTTTGAATGAATTCAACTTCCATGTCTATGACACGAGGCATAAAATGAACATCGTGTTTCTTCCAATGTGGTGTCCGCTATTTATTTTTAATGTAAAAATAAAAGAGTTCGTCATTAAAATCCACAAACTCTCCTCTCAATGAGAACTCAGTCATTATATGGAATTAAATAATAAATGACAAACGATTCATGTTTCTGGATACATGCTACACCTCATTAAAGCCCCACTTTGTGGTATATCTCATACATTATTTATATGCATGTTCCCCTACCACTTGTGCCGAGACAAAGAAAAACAAGAAAAGTGGGAAGGGGCGGGGAGGGTTTGGGGGGCGAGAAATCTATTGCCTGTAGCTCTTTTATTTGGAGGTAACATGATTACGTAATTGATTTTCTGGGTTCATTTTGCAGTCTCTCATCACTTGTACATCTCATATTATGGTGCACTCCGTGTTCTAAATACCTTTCAAACGCCTCTGCAGCACTTCAAAATATGCCACTTTGTGAAGGGGGAAAAAAACCTCATTCCAAACAAGTGAAGAATAAGATGAGACTCTGATTTTCCTGGCCCACTTTGTGAGGCTTCCATCCAAAGAACCTGTGCCAGGATTCTCAGCTTTAGGCCAGACTTGGTGCGACAGCAGTCATGTTGGATGAAAATGCACTACTTCAGTATACATCTGCTTCATTTGGAGCGAACGGCATGCGGCGCCCTGAACGACGCACCGGTTCTCACTTTTTTACTTGGTGCTCTTGCAAGAAATAACAAGATTGCACCCGATTACAAAACAGCTGTGTGGATGCTCAGGAATTACACACACATATACAATATTAAACAATAAGACCTTTTGTATAATCACGTCTGCTCCAAAGCATGTTTTTTTTTCATACAATTTAGTCTGATGAGCCATTTTGTCTGATGAGCTGTTAACACATCAATGGAGGTGATTGCAGAGTATCACATTTCCTTGCCACCTGCGGCATTTGATTGTCTTTGGCAGGAAAGCGGGAACTGAAACTTCTGAAAGTTCCCGTCTCCAAACAAAACATCCATCACCAGAAAAAAAAACAACCTGAGGCACAAAGAAGACGACTGCACATCCCATCTAGCTGGAGTGGCAGCTCAATGTTTATTAGGATCCAAAGCATTAGGAGAAATGTGGACTTAATACCCACCCTACCTTTGATCACAAAGACACGTTTGAGTGGCAGAACCAGCAGGCCCTCGCTTCTAGATTTAGTACGGCACTGCAAATGACTCCTTAAAAGCAGCCCTTGTGTCTTGCGAGTGCTCCGCAGCGAGATGAGACATCAGAGGGACGCCTCGCCGAGCGCCCCAAGAGAGACGGCTGCTGCTGATGACACGTGAGAGCTCTCCAAACACAATTGATAATGGTTTCATCGCTGATCACCCCTCATCCTCCGCCATTAGATCACATCGAGGCTCAGGGAACCAAAAATCTCAAAACCAAAAGCCGAAAATGCAACCAAAAAACACACTGCGGCTGCGAGGTGACGTTAGCGGCTAACTGCACAGGCGGGAAGAATTAAATGCTTTTTTTAAAGAGATCATGCTAAGGAAATTTACTGTTTAATTTTTGCTTTTAAAATAGTTGTCTGAGGAACATCAGGACACGTGTGGGAAATTAATCAACCACTTCATGTGCGCAACTTTCCACCACTCCATTTTTTAAGGAATGAAGCTACCGGCTCGCAACTCAAAAACAACGTGACTTCATTTTATCCATCCATCCATTTTCTGATCCACTTGATCCTCACAAGGGTTGTGGGGGTGCTGGAGCCGATAAAAGCCGTACAGTATTCAACCAGTAGGAAGGGAACAACCTGAACCGGCTGCCAGCCAAGCATAGGACACACACATAGACGAAAAACTATTCATGCTCACACAAACACATCGGTACCATTTTGAGAGTTCAATCAGCCTATCGTGCATGTTTCTGAACCCGGAGTACCAGGAGAAAACCCACGCAGACATGTAAACTCCACACAGGGAGGCCGCAGGTGAAATTGTACCCAGTATCACTGCACTGTGAGGCTGATGCGCTAACCACTGAACTACCAGGGCCACCCTTCACTTTGTTTTCAATTTTACTTTTTTTTTTACATGATTTTTGGAAACCGTACCATTTGCATATTAACTCATTAACTGCTAGACATCTGCAAAAATGTGCCCACTCCGGTGTTAGGGTTTTTGTCATTGTCACTTAAATTCCAGGACCCACCGAATATTGACTTTTAGGACTACATAAAGATTCAATGCAGCGTAAGGCACCTTAGACTCTCTTCTTTCATCAGAAAAAAGAATTAATTTCTAAATTATATGGGTCTGGAGTTATCTGAGCTTGAAATGAGGGCGGCTGTGCAAATTTACAATGCAATGCCTACTGTATATAGTGGTTTATATGAAAACATGAAAAAAGGGGAATGCTTCCCTCTCGTGGAAGGGAAAAAACATTGTCAGAGGTCTTACTGGCGCTTTATCGGGACCCCCGCAAGACAAACCCAAACCAGAAAAAAATTGGGAATGGGGCTCAACGTCATATTTTTAATTCCCGAATAAATTCGGGGATGGCAATGAATGAGTTCAAAAATGATATGGGTCGAGGCGCAGATTCATTCAGGCATATTGTGGTGAATTTCTTATCTGATCGGTTTGAAAAATATAAGACAATAAAAATCAATCGAGCATGGTAGCCGAAAGAATGAAATTGAAATAACGATAAGCTAAACTGATTACTTCTTTTGTCCTGACTGATTATGGTCTATGACTGGCCCTGATTGCCCCATTCAACTCATCAGCATGACTAAGCCTATGTGGTAACGATCTAAGAAATCTGTTGTAAGCACGATCCAAAAATATAGTGCCAGAGCTACCAGCAAATTTTAATTCGCTGACGAAGCTTCTCAGATGAGGAGCGAAACGTCCGACACCTTCAAAGAAGTACAGATGACGGCTGAAGAAACCTTTTCATCGATGGACCACTCCTGTACAACTGAGCGCCTACACAAATAAAATGAACTGAAATTGTCATTCCAGCCAATCGAAATGTTTTTTTTTTTGTTGCTTTTTTTGTTTGTTTAAGCAAAGTTTGTTATTCCACTAGCTCACATGTGTCGTTAAAAGGGTGTAGGGTTTTTTTTTTTGTATTAATTCTGTTTTCTACAGCGGAAGATTATTTTACGACCGCTTGGACTACCGCCTAAATCCCGAGAGAAATAAAGTACTGCTCCGATCTTATGAAAGAGGTGCACTTATATGTGCACCGTCTTTTTTTGTTGTTGAAAAAAAATTGGGAATGGGGCTCAACGTCATATTTTTAATTCCCGAATAAATTCGGGGATGGCAATGAATGAGTTCAAAAATGATATGGGTCGAGGCGCAGATTCATTCAGGCATATTGTGGTGAATTTCTTATCTGATCGGTTTGAAAAATATAAGACAATAAAAATCAATCGAGCATGGTAGCCGAAAGAATGAAATTGAAATAACGATAAGAGTGTGCGGAAAATAAATGAATACAGTTTCATTTAAATTGCAAATAGATCTGTGCGCCTGATTAGGTTCACAACACCATCGCTGATTAATACATATATGTCTTTCTTATTACTTTGCATTAAAATAAATTACATGGAATGAGAATCACTCATTTTTTGTTCCAGGTAGCATATAGGAGGGTGCGCATTGAATTTAGACACAACACACAAAGTACATTATTGGCTGGTAAAGCAGCGGGGCGAGAACAAGGATGCAAGAGGCTCAGCGGGACGCTCGGCAATGATGGCGGCGACCGACTTGTCTGCAAAATGTCGCGCCGCTACATTGATCTGCCGTAACACACCTCAGCAACTCCATTTACACAAGCAATCACATCCCCCGCTGATTGATGAGTGGATAATTGAGCAGTCGCAGAGGTGCTCATGTTTCGGCTCTGCTCTCCCTACAATCCCTCCCCCCGTCCACGCACACATTTTGGTGACAGAATTGTATTTTACTTTAACGCCGCTTATAACCGAGAGACATCCTGATGTGTATTTATGTCAATATTCTGCCAGACGGTTGTCAGAGAGACAGAGAGCTGCGAACTCCTGCGATCGCCCCGGCTGCCCGTCCAGGATAATTAACCTCACGGGCTTGCAGCCCAGACTAGCCTACAATGTCAGCCAAGGAGCCAGCTGCTTGTTTCCTTTTGGTCTCAAAGATTTAGAGGGGGAACAATGTACCTGATAATTAAAAAATGATTAAAAAAAAAATCACAATTTGAGGTTAATTTGTTCTTTTGGACACTTGTAACTAAAATTACATATTGTCTGTTTAATCGATGAAAAGGTTTCATCAGCCGTCAGCTGTACTTCTTTGAAGGTGTCAGACATTTCGCTCCTCATCCGAGAAGCTTCGTCAGCGAACTAAAATTTGCTGGTACCTCTGGCCCTATATATATCCTTAATGTCCAGAGGTGGCGGTACCAGACCTCTGTTATGATTGGTCCCTGCTCTAAGATTGGGGGGAGCAAAGGACTCGTCCCTGAGGCTAAACTGATTACTTCTTTTGTCCTGACTGATTATGGTCTATGACTGGCCCTGATTGCCCCATTCAACTCATCAGCATGACTAAGCCTATGTGGTAACGATCTAAGAAATCTGTTGTAAGCACGATCCAAAAATATAGTGCCAGAGCTACCAGCAAATTTTAATTCGCTGACGAAGCTTCTCAGATGAGGAGCGAAACGTCCGACACCTTCAAAGAAGTACAGATGACGGCTGAAGAAACCTTTTCATCGATGGACCACTCCTGTACAACTGAGCGCCTACACAAATAAAATGAACTGAAATTGTCATTCCAGCCAATCGAAATGTTTTTTTTTTTGTTGCTTTTTTTGTTTGTTTAAGCAAAGTTTGTTATTCCACTAGCTCACATGTGTCGTTAAAAGGGTGTAGGGTTTTTTTTTTGTATTAATTCTGTTTTCTACAGCGGAAGATTATTTTACGACCGCTTGGACTACCGCCTAAATCCCGAGAGAAATAAAGTACTGCTCCGATCTTATGAAAGAGGTGCACTTATATGTGCACCGTCTTTTTTTGTTGTTGTTTTTACGACTAAATGAAGGTATTTGGAAATTCACAGAAAGAGGACAAGACTTTTTTGCTGACTAGCCTGCGCATGTTTTTGTAACAGAGCACAAGTTAGAATCGATGACGATACAAAAAGAAAGTGAAGTAAAAGAGGAAGGTTTGAAGATGTTGATGTTAACAAGGGCTCGAGGAGCCTGCAATGAGAAAAGAGGAGCGTCAGCGCAGATGCGTATGTGGAACTGTCGCGGCTTGGAATTGAAGCGGATTCACGAAGGACAGATGTGAGCAAATCTCTCTTGGATGCTCCAGCTTTGTGTTTGCTTTCAACATTTAGCTTGAAGCAGACGTGCACATTTTACCATGACGTCCCTGATTAACTGGTAAAAAGGACGGTTTGATCCTCTCCTCTTTCATCTAGAACTGCTAAATGCAAAAAAGAGGAGAAGTACAGAAACTGCTTAAAATTGAATGACTGTCTGTGTCTTCGTGTTGTCATATTATTTGTTATTTAGTTTTTTGCAGTCTTTTAACTTTAAGACGGCGCAGTGAGAGTGGCTGCCTTTCCAGCAGCTCTTGTATTTTGTTTTTCTACTTCTTTCTTTCCTTTCCACTTCCTTTCATAACTTTGCTGCTGTGAAATTTCCGTCTCCACTGCGAGCCTAATAAAGGCAAATCTAATCTAATCTGATGTAATCTAACAAACCACTGCTTTATCAATCTGACCAAAAGTTACTATGCATAATCACTCCCATTTTATTTTTTTAGCAAATGGTTTTAGTTTGGTTTTTCCATGAGTTCGGCACAGTTTCGTCATTACATGTTTCGAACAATTATCTTCCATAACTTGCAGAATATATTAAAATAAAACAAAGCCCTAAATGCACTTTAAAAAGTCTTTCCAAGTTTTCCAATGGCAATTTTTTTATGCTGAAAATGATTTCAAAATCTAATCCTATAGCCTGCTCGATTGTAACTCGTTGGACTTTTAATTGTGCTCAAATGAAAGAACACAAACAAAAGAAGCCTAAATGAGGCAGGTTTTTTTCCTCTTAAGGTTGGCTACAAGTAGGCCGTATGGAAGTTAACACGAGTCGAGGGTACATTTACTCCAGCTACAATTTGCATGAGCCCTCTCGCAATAATAATGGTAACAGTATTTCCTCAGTAGTCTGCATATTTCCAACGCGAGAGCCTCCTATGGTGCCCTCGGCCGATGGTCGGGGCATTCATAATTAAAGGGCCTCACCATGGCAGCTCATGCATTGTTTGCCTCTCGCCATGGCCATGAGCGAATTGATTATGCTTCCGGCAAGATTATCAGCAGCTGCCCTGCTAATACAGCCGCCGCCGCATCAAAGGCTGCTTTCCAGCAAACTGCACTGCTGCTCTCAGGCGGCTTCATCAGAAGAGTCGGCCATGCGAAAAGATGCCGAGTGATAATGCTTCATCAGAACAGAGAGCCGTCTCTCATCCTGCCTCCCTCTCTGACCCCCCCCCCCTCCTCTCACTGCACAAACAATATCGCTCTTTTGGCTTGACAATGAGAGCCCTCATTATTATTCCCATTTTGTTCAGCATGTGTGAGTGACTGGAAAGTGATTCGCAACAGGAGCTTGTAAAGCTATGCAGTGTTCCAGCGTTAAATCGTTTCATTTTTAGGGCAAATGAATGCTAGACTCTGCAGCTTCCATCCATTCATTCTCTGATCTGCTTCAACCTCAAAAACGGTCACGAGGCATGCTGGAACCTATCCCTGCTATCTCCAGGGAGTCAGCTGTGGACACCCTGAACTGGTTGCAAGCCAATCTCAGAGAACACAATCAGCCATCCAGGCTGACAGTCACACCAAGGAACAAATTTGAGCGTTCAATCAGCCTGCCATGCATGTTTTGGGAATGTGGGAGGAAAAAAAGATAAAAGTTTTGAAACATTTAGGGCCTTTTACCAAATCCTGGAGGAGCAGACCAATCTATGGATTCAACCCAATTGAAAGATGTGAAAACGTTTTGCTGCATTCAAGTGTTAGGGGACCGTCAAGTGGCAGAACACAAATGGCTACCACTGACCTGAACTGAAAACAATGGCAAATAATTTCTTTTTTTTCCTGCAATACATAATCAGGTCTGAAGAATGAACAAAGAGTTGTCTTTGACTACTTGAGCAAAATACAATACAGTAGCTCGATTGCTTGGTATCGCTAGCTCTACAATGGACCGCTAATCCATTGCATCATCAAACGAGCAACCGAAAAGCTAGTCCCTCAGTGATCACGCTCACCCTGTCCGAATTACCCACCACGTCTATTTGATTCAACCTATTTGTTGAAATGCAAATTTTCAGCCGGCTTTGCTCTGACTTGTTAGCAGCTTGACTGCAGTCCTTCTGTTGACCCCGAATTGGATAAGCGGCGTTCAAAACGGAGCGATGGATGGATTTGAGGGGGGGTGAGATAAAAGATCATTCGATACTTGCCATGTCATGTCAAATGAACGGATAATACGAGGCGTTGAAATGAAAACGGTATCTGCTGGCAGTCTTGGTCTTTCATTGGGACAAAGGTGACAGTGCCGTAAAACGTATCAGGTGCTTGGAACTGTCACGCTTTGCAAGGTGGTGGACCCAAAAAAAGCAGGGTGGAGGGAGGAGCTGGGTGGATTTGACAAATTGGATTAAAGCCGACAGAAAAAAAATCTCAAACAACAAACCCATCAGAACAAAAAAGTCCAAAGTAGCAAAAAAAAAACATGAGCATAACATGATAAGACGAAACAAACCTGACAGGGTGAAAGAAACAATGACCCGATACTGCCGGGAGTCCTTTTAACTGCCACTGATTAAAACGACCAACACCTGTTCAGCTGCAGGAGGGGCCCTACAAACCGAAACGTTGCAGGAACTGTCTAGATTCTAGAAGGTACAATTCACGCTCCATAGTGTTCAGTGTCACAGAGAGAGGGACGTTATACCCCCTGATTTTATAAGAAAGGAAAAAAAAATCACAAGAAGGCAAAAAATACTCTGAAGTCTTACCAAACACATTTTCCTAAGCAACCAGATAGCAAAAAGATTTCCATAACCATTTAATTTCACACTTGAAAGGACGGTTGGTAGGTATTTGCGGAGACAAACCTATAAAAATAATAAAAAGTCAATTTTCCATAATAAGCCCCCCTTTAAATATATTCTGCAAAAGAATGTTTTAAAACTAGAAGAACATAAATGCTCAGGGTGATGTTCATTTTATTATGCAATCATGACTGATATGCATGCATGCCCGGCTCCATGTTGAGCCGGTATTTTATTGGATTCACTTTCACTGGTTTCATAGCAGCGATACCACATGGATGTGTATTATATGTACAGTGAAACCTCGTTTTACAAACTCTTTGGTTTACGAACTTTTCGGTTTACAAACGTTACATTTCTGAAAGTTTGACCTTGGCATACGAACTATTTTTCGGGATACACACGGAGCTGCCACAATGAGTGATGTGTCGTTCGCGAACGAGCCCATTCCCCTAACAACAAAATGGTGGCCACTGTTTTTGACCTCTATTCCCCGCCCCCAGTCTTCGGTTAAAGCCACGTGATTGGTCAAGAACGCAGCAGTGGGGAATGGGGTTACAGAGAGACAGTGAGGCCGTTCTCCAAAAAACAAAATGCCGTCTTCGGTTAAAGCCATGTGATTGGTCAAGAACCCAGCAGTGGGGGGGGGGGAATCAAACATTAAAGAGAGAGGCAGACAGAGAGAGAGTGGGAAAACACACACACACGAAAAGGAGATGACAGAGCTTGAAACAAAAAAAAATGAGAGTGTGAGAATAGTGAGAAAATGGATAGAAGAGACGGATAGAAGAGAAAGCACCTACAAGGGATCATTCCTCAAGATGGTGAAAGTAGCCCATGTACACTATCCAATTGCCTCGTGTCAACCGTCGAGACCTTCAGGTTCCTGGGAATAACAGTCTCCCAGGACATGAAGTTGTCAACACGTCAACACCAATTCCATCCTGAGAAAAGCCCAAGAGAGGATGTACTTCCTGAGGCTGCTAAAGAAACATGGCCTGCCACAGAAGGTGCTACGACACTTCTACACGAATGTCATTGAATCAATCCTGTGTTCTTCCATCACGGTTTGGTTCAAAAATTGACAAAATCCAACTTCAACGGACAGTTAGGACGGCTAAAGAAAATCATCGGCACCGTCTTACCCACTCTTGAGGACTTGCACACTGCAAGAATTAAAACAAGGGCGCGGAAAATCCTACTGGACCCTCCGCACCCTGCCCACCACTTTTTTTAGCGACTCCCCTCAGGCAGGCGCTACCGATCCATGCACACGTGTGCACACCAAGCCATTAAATCTCTAAACTGTAACCCAAACTTAACTCTATAGTGCCTTTTAGCAATTTTGTTATGATGATACTAGTGCAGCGTGTTCAACTGGGGACAAATTCCTTGTGTGTTCTACATACTTGGCAATAAAGATGATTCTGATGTCACATTGCTGCAGACAAAAAACCAGCTGAGCAAAAGGAAAGTAACTGACAGGGGGGAGATGGAAATGCGACAAGTTCCCTGAGAGATTGATAGCGACACTTTCCCACCTCCACTCCACCCTTGTGCACCTTGGTTCGTGTCAGTAGGTGACTGATGCACTCACCTCACACTGACAAAAACACTGACTCACAAAAAGGTGAGAAAAAAATCCGATCTTGAAAATAGACTCATGGTCTTGCTAAAATAAAACATACTGATAGAGAATAGAAGCTATCATATGTAAAAGTTTCAAGAATAGTTGGCCGCCGAACACAAGGCCCACAATGGTAGCACAGAAAACCTAGGGTCAATCTGAGGTGAACAGACACAACTTGTTAAACTGTCATCTTCATGTAGTTGTAGTGATCTGGCCTTGGACATAATTTAGGTCCTAAATTATCCTAAATTTTAGGACATTGTAAACTCCTTCACAGGAAGAGCTCATTGGCCAAGTCACAAATCTACCAGTTCATGGAAAGGACAACCTATTCAAATGTCTACATTCTGTTGTTTTATGGATGTTGGTGCTTGGGATGTCCAGGGGTGTGGTATTCAAACCAAGAAGACTATGGTTTACTAATGCATGACTTGAATTTGCATATACTCTCAATAAATAGCTTGGCAGAGTGCTGCAGAAGTTGGACAGGGGTCATTATTGGCAGTGTCCCCTGCCGGCAGTAAAAGTCAATCTTCCTGTGTTCGAGCCTTTGTTCACAGTGTCCGACCAAACATCTCTGACATTACAAAAAATTGGAATTGGCGTATATTACAATAAAACAGTCCCAATTGTAAACAGTGTCGAGTTATATCATCTACACATGTTCTAATTACTCCCTGATTTTATAGTGGTCTATAAAACACGCCTTAAGTATGTGTGTGGTCTCAAGTCGGCCATCACACTGAATATACACCCCACCCTTGCTGGGAGATGTTTACTGCCGCGCCCGAAGAGGAGGGAAAGATGGATGTGAATTATTTTGACCTGTTTCAGGTGGCGTCCCATTTCGACACGGATCTGTGTCTGCCCAACACATTCATTTCAAATGAGTTAACATTCAACGGCAGACGTCGCCTGAGGGGCTGAACGGCTTCGGGATGTCAGAGTTGGGAAACGACCCAGTTCTCATCCTTGCATTTCCTCAACAGGTTTACGCAGGTGGGATTTACTTACCATTGCAGGCATATGCCAAAATTGCTTCTATTCGAAGTGGAACGTATCAGCCCAATTCTCCGAGGTGCATTTAAGAGGAAATGGACGATAAGAGGCAGGACGTATACGCCGCCTGAACTTTATTTCCTCATATGTAATGCTGAACAGACAGACAAAGACAATTAATCGAGTAAATCAAAAGTGCCCCTTATATAATTATAAGCACCTAATAACACCGTACGTCTTGTTGGCGTCGCTTTTATTGCCGGCATATATCTACGCCGGAGGAAAATCATGTTAAAATGACACAAACTGTTATAAGGCGAGTCTCGCCGGGGATGAACATTACTGGAGGAACACATACACAGCCTCAGGGTGGAATGCGGAGGCGTGTTTGACGCCCTGCTGGGTGTCAACATTAAAAGAAGAGCGGGTGGGCCTTCAGATTCCTGCAGAGGGAAGCTTATCTGATATTCTGTGAGTTTGAAACTAATGTATTATGATGGTGTAGACTTGGAATGTTTAGATGTATTGTTTTTGATAAACTGCAAAGTTCTTTCAGAAATGATGGATGGAAAATAGACAAGTATATTGTTTTTTTTTTTTTTTTTGCAGCTGGGTGGATCAGTGGTGAGCACGTCAATCTCACAGGGCAGAGATAGCGGGTTCGATTCCATTCATTTTCAATTGCGCCGACCGTCTTTTTTTTTTGTTGATGCTACTCTAAATTGGAATCGCCAGTGAACGGGCCGGTGACCGGTGTCGAAACATTGAACAATATAATGGCCAATAAATCTTTTATCAAGAATTGTGTGGTCCCTTGTGCTTCTCCAGTACAACTATTGTTGCAGGCGTATTTATTTATTTATGCATTTATGTATGCATGTATGCATGTATGTATGTATGTATGTATGTATGTATGTATGTATGTATGTATGTATGTATGTATTTGTGTAGTTACAGTAAAGTCTCGTTATATCGATATCGGATATATCGATAGTCCCGGTTATATCGATACTATTTCTATGCACGCACGGAGAAAATTACATGCAAACAGGGTCGGATATATCGATAGTCCCGGTTATATCGATATTTTTTCGGACTCCCTTGAATATCGATATAACGAGACTTTACTGTATTTATTTATGTGTCTACTTGTTTATTTATGTATATATTCACATATTTATTTATTTTACAATACATGTTCAAGACATACATTCAAAACAAATGAAATCTGCATCAAGCACCCTGTTCCCCCCCTTCACCTTGCCCGACTCCCACGCTTGAGAGATGCTCCATCAAGTCCCCAATGGAAAATGCTTCCTCTGCCGTTAAGGCACTTCATTTGAGCTCCACTTGCGATGTCGCCAAGTCAGCCAAGAGCAACCAGAGCAAGGTTGGCGAGGTACAGGCGACATATCTCATTTTCCCGGAACAATATAACCCACCCCCCACCGTTAGCCCCATACCCACGCCTGCTTTATACGTACGAGACAGGGCAGGATATTGGAATTTTAATGCGCGTGTGCTGCTGACTGTATTGCAGCCAGGTGAGAGGCATGAGAGAAATGATGAGTTGGGAGGTCGTCAGCTGAGCAGACAGAGCAGAGGAGGAAAGGAGAGAGGGGGTATGGCGAGGGCAAGCCGCGGGTGCACACTCCCTGCCCGCTGCTAACACAGTCGAAAACATTGATCAAAAGAGTGGGTGGCAGTCTGCCTCATGGGGCTCACCAGCCGTGGGATCTGAATGTTTGATTCGAAGATGACACAGCAATTACTCCTTGAATTAAATCCCGTCTTTCATGTATGTGTCACCATCTAAGTGTCACTTTCCCATTTAGGAGTCTTATTTTGTTTGTGTGTGTTTGTTTGTTTGTTTGTTTTGTGCAGGTTTAATGATTTTTGTCATACTAAAGTGAGGTACACACGTATCGATTGTTTAAAGTTTATTAGGTTTCTTCATTGATCCTGTATGTGTGAACGTGCCTGTTTGTGTGTCCGCCTACTCTCAGCTGGCGGCTTCAAAATGTACCTTGTCGATGCTGCAAAGTGGAAACATTGGAAGTAGTGGTGGATTCATCCAAATTTCTAATGTAGATTCATTTAGCTTTACCCCCTCATTCCTCATGCCAAGATAAGGAAGTATAACTTTTTGACAAATACTCTAAAACACAGGTGTCAAAGTCAAGGCCCGGAAAACTGGTTATTGATTATTATGTTGTGTGCTATGTGTATAATATGTGGAAATGCTGAAACATTTATATAGGTTTCCCAAAATTCATAACGGCCCTCCAAGGAAAACCGTAACTACGATGTGGCCCGCGACAAATATGAGTTTGACACCACTGTATAACGTATGGTTAACAGGTCATGCCTGCGAAGCAAAGTCACTATTTTTTTAACCTTGTTATTTATTTATTTTTATTTATTAAAATATGCTGGGATAAATGTAAGCCAAACAGATAACCAATCAATTGCTCCGATTGGTGTTTCACTACATTACATTTAAAAAGTAAAAAAGGAAGGATAAAAATCCAGAAGTTTGGGGCTGTAATTGGCGGGTATCTTGTCATTGGTTGCCATGACAACAAAAATATAATTTATTTGGACTTGTTGTTCTGTAAAAGTGTTTAACGTTTCTCTGCGAACCTTCATATGTGTGTTTTTCTGAAAATCGTATTCCATACTTTATTTATAATGTTTTGTCATTATCACTTCCGCTTCCGTGTCATGTGTTTCAATAAACGAGAGCAAGGCGAGACAGACAGAACGAGACTAATGCTAGAGCGAGACAGAAGCAGAGTAACTTCTAGATCGAGACAATCTAAAGTCTACGTCAACGTTTATCTATTATCGGTTAATAAGGTGCACACGGTACGTTATAGATTTGCTTATTTACTGTATGTTTTGTCGGACTTATTATAATGTTGTCGTTTCAATGTCCTTTATAGTTTTCACGGTGTTGCAAGTGTTTCACAATAAATGTTGTGACATCAGTACGAAGCGTCATCCTTGACCGGGGTAAATACAGGGGCAATTATGGGCAATTCACTTTGTCAATAGTAAAACTGAAATCCTAATTCGCGGAAGGACGAAGAAAATTGTTTGATTTTGATGAGGATCTAGCCAAATATTCACTCTGAATGTCCAACAACAGTTTATGGATTCACTCTGTCGACGTACTACAAATTCTGTGAGAATGGGTAAGACACCATTGTACTCCGTTTTTAGTGAGAGACTGTCAAGTGTACAAGCCACTGAGATATGGATTAAGATCATTATAATTGCATGACTGTACCTCTGTGGTAACAATCCCGAAGCCCGGGTACACTAATTAAGAACCGTGCAATAATCCAACAGTAGCATGAGACCGCCCCTGAGAACCGGCTTTGTGTAAGCATCGTTGAAGGTCATCTCGCCCTGAGGCAGCTCAGCTGGTTATCATGTCAGCTGATAAATGTCTACCTCTCATTCTCTCTTCCTACAATAGAACGCCTTCAATTGCGACTCGCCTGCCCATTGTAATTTGCAAAAACAAACAGCACGCAGGTGAATGAACGCAAAGGAGTCTGATGCGTGACAGAATCTTCTCTCTGGCAAGTATCATCATGAAGAAGTGATGGCGGGAGACTGAGATGAATAAAGTTAATTTAGCCTTCATGTTCTGCAACCTGCATTTTCAATTCCAGACTTTCACAGTTGTTATATTTTGCTAATTTTCCAGTTGAGAGTTCCATTTTCAAGATAGTCCTCTGCTCAATTTAATGGAACTTTCATTTTTTTTTTTTCTTTTTCAACACTTTGAAACGATAGTTTTTGAGAACTCGACTGGGATTTGGAAATTACTGCTTAACTTATTCCTCCCTTACAACGTTAACGAATGGAGGTGGTGTTTCAACAAACCGATAAATGATTCTTGTCCATAGATTTTTGGTTTATTTGGCCTTGTTGAAGGGTTTTGCTCAGCGAGTGTTCTTGTTCATAACATTTCATGAAATGGGCTCTTTTTGGCAAGGCTAAATCTTGGCATAGCTCCCACGGAGCAAGAAACTGTTCAGTTTCGGGAGTAAATAAATTAGCAGTTTTAATGCAGATGAGGTGAAACTTTCTCTGGATGTGGTTTTTCGCCATTATTTCAATCTCCTAATGCTGCCGGTGACAATGCCGAAAGAGGACTGTGATGGGCTGCAAAGTTCTTCCATAAGTAGATGTATAAATATTTCAGCAAAATAATTACAGGGGCCCTCGTTCGCTTTTGACTTGGGTGGAGCACACAGAGGAAACGATTCTTCAAGCCACAGCAGCCAATTGTTAGCTCAGCAGGGCTAAGAACTCACACTCTGTACTTAAATATGAGTACAGTTACTATACTTAGGGTTGTAGCACACTAGCTACCAGCAAGTTAGGAGCTAACCGTAACTCCTCTGACCTGACAAATGAGCAGCAGTCTCGTTTGCGGTGTCACCTTGTATGTTGATGTTGTGTCGGTAAAAAGGGTCCACATAAACGAGAGCGTTCAGATAAAAAAAAACTGTTTAGCAAACACGACAGCGCACATAAATCAGTCTGTGGCTACATTCCATGACAGAAATGTGAGTACATATTTCCGAATAGTAAAAGAGCTATTATTCTTTATGTATTTGAACATACAGGGTAAATCCAGAATAACACAAAATACATATTGAAAATGTAAACGAAATTGTAAATTGTGGCATTTACAGAAGAAGTGTTTTCATGGTGTTGACATACGTAGCTGGGTAGCGAGCTAACTACACGATATAGTGGTAAAAAATGGGCCAATTACAGCAAAGTAACAAGCAATCCAGATCTGACAGACGGGTGACTTTTTCTCTCTCTGTTTACTGTCATTTTGACGTGTCATCAACCACACAAGTTGATGATTTTTTTTTAACTTCCCACCATTGGCTCACAATGATGCCACCATGGCCTAATGTATTGACAGCGCAAACAATCTTTTGTCACGCTTGTCGCGACGTGTCAAAATTAAAGGGGGGGGGGGGATGATGAATGGGCCTATTTGTGCGTCAAAGGGATTGGACGGATGAGGAGACAAGCCCTTCGTGAGTGGCCGAGGGACTGACAAAATGATGGAGGCGCTAAGTCAGTACTGAATGAATAAATGAAGCGATGATTGTGTTTTGGACCAGCGGCCCACTAACAAGCAAACAGAATCAGGGGAGGATTTATGGCTTCTGGCATACTGACACCTATTCCCTTTGGTATACAACAGAGAGCAGTCAAAATGGGATATGTATGCAATGTATCTCACAGTGGAAACTTCAGCTCTACAAATAAAATACATCTGAAGTCGATAGGTCAACATTTCTACAGACTGTAAAGTGCCTGAGCCGGAAAATAAAATGCTCAAGAACAGGGGTCCCCAAAGCCTAGTAATTCGAGAGCCCCTTTACCTGCTTGTTATTGATGTCTCCATCCTCTAACATAGATGGGCTATGTGTTCAAGTGATCAGGATCGTTATCGGGCTTCTGCAGAGCTTGCTGGTGAGCTGATCATTTGAATTAAATGTGACGGAGGAGAGTTTGGATAGGGGTTCTCGAGGACTGGACTTTGGCAACCTTGCTCTAGAACACTGGTTCTTAACCTGGGTTTGATCAAACCCTTGTGGTTCAGTGAGTCGATCTCAGGGGTGCGGCAGAGCCACCGCCAACACACTTCTGTTAATTACGGAAACTGAACATTTCGTCCTGCCCCAGAGGTCGTTTTGTCCGTTGTTATGTCCGTTTAGAAATTGGTAGAGCTCCGGACGAAACGGAGAAATACCGCAGGAAATCGTAGAGGCAGTATAGAGTCAGAAGCGTAACAAATCGGAAAAATGAATACAGAGCTGCTGCTGCTTCCCCCATTCACAACCAATGAAAAGACTAGCCAGTAGCTAGCAATAATCAACGTGTGACTGTCGTAGTAGGTCGTTTTTATATTTTATCCATACTAACTATGAGGGGCAAAAGAAGAAAGTGGTCCAATATGTACAACATGGATTCTCATGTATCACAGAACGTGACGGGAGTGAGCGTCCTATCTGCATGAGTTGCAATGGCCAGTTGAACAACTCTAGTCTAGCACCAGCAAAACTAGAGGAACACTTCTTCAAGATGCATGGAGACGGCGAATACAAGAACACAACACTTGTTGAATTCAAGGTGAAGAGAGCTTGATTCGATGAAAGGGCCACCTGTTAGCAAAGTTTGTGCATTGTGTTGGTGTTGTTCTTTGAACAAGGTGATGTTCATGCACAGCTCATTTTGTGTAGCAGTAAAAAAAAAACATATCTGTCTTGAATTTGAAAAAAAAAAATTGTTGTTCAATCAAGACGGGTTCGGTGAATTTATATATGAAAATTGAGATTAAGATTAAGAAACACTGCTCTAGAACCTGCTTTGACTTCTTTCTAGTTCTCTGACGGCAACAGGGCAACTATGATTTTAGGCTTACATACCTTCAAGCAGGGGTGTCAAAGTCATTTTAGTTATGGTTTCCTCTCGAGGGCCCTTATGAATTTGGGGACGCCATTAGAATGTTTAATCCCCTCCACATATTACATATAGAGTGCACAACAAATTAATGAATAACTAGTTTTAAAATCTGAAGTCAAGAGTAATGACTGTTATTGTGGTTTACATCCAAAAATATGAAATTTTGGTTAGGATTTTAGCAAGCATCATAGAATTTCACAAGTTTGATTTGCTTTTGGGGGCCGGAAAAAAATGACGTGGCGGGCCGGATTTGGCCCCCGGGCCATGACTTTGTCACCAGTGCCTTAAAGGATCAAATTTACCAGATAATGCTGTCAAGTTGGATAATACTTCGCTCTCGCGCTGTAAACCGTCTTCAAATGTGTTTTTATCCTCTGGCGTCCTTGTTTTTGTGACATGACCTTTTGCGCAGAATACACTTTTAAGATGCAGCTTCATCGCGTTCGCACGCTGACCACTAATTGCGAGAGAACAAAGGAGACGGTAAAGAATCTATTCTCATGCCGGCGACATGTTTAATTGTGGCACCGTAAGAAGCAATTAACATTGTCATGTTGCTCACTGAGTTTTATTGTTACCTCTTAGGAAATATGTCTGACGTGGATATCTCCACCTTTCTCCTCATAATGGTCAGGATAAGACGCTGACAAGTGGAAAGCACGGCCAAGTGAAGGCTGTGAGGAGGGGGGGGGGGGCTCAGAAATATGTTCATCCTCAACAAGAAATACAAGATGCAAGGCTAACTGCTCACTCACACAAAAAAAATCCTGTGACTGTAAAGTGTCGAGAGTTTTGAAAGGCGCTTAGAAATTCAATATATTATTATTTATTAACACCAATACCAATAACAATACCAATACATTAACATTATTATTATTATTATTATCTGTTCATTTCCATTCCGTTTATTCTCTTCATTTCTTTTGGCTGCACTCCCTCTCGTACATTATGTCATATGTGTGAAAGTCAAGGCCCAGGGGCCAAATCTGGCCTGCCACATCATTTTATTAAGCCCGCGAAAGCAAATCAAGCTTGTGAAATACCATGATGGTTGCTAAAGTCCAAACCAGTAATTCAAATTTCCCCATGTAAGCCCCATTAACTAATTCACTCTCATTCCCGAATCTATTCGGGATATGATGTAGAGCGCCATTCCCGAATTTCTTTGGATTTTGGGTTTCATGCTTGGGTGCCGATAAAGCGCTGGTCAGACCTCTGTCAATGTTTTCTTTCTGATGAAACAAGAGAGAAACAAGAGAGTTTCTTACGCTGCATTGAATGTAGTCCTGAAACTCAATATTCTGTGGGTCCTGCAATTTGAGAGAAAATGACAAAGACCCTGGCATTGGAGTCGACACATTTTGCACATTGTCTGGCAGTGAATGAGTTAACAGACTGTTATTGTGGTACTTGACATGCTAGATTTGCGTTTACAATACAATACAATACATATAGCGGTTTAACAACAGCTGAAGCAGTAACAACGCGCTTAACTTTAACAGCTATCATATACAGGAAATAAAGCACTCACTATTTCACTGGCTGATTACAATGATGTGGCGGGCCAGATTTGGGCCCCAGGCATTGATTTGGCACCTGTGTGCTGCCATTCAATCCTCTCTGCATTTTCACAACATTCCTGTGAGGATTGTAAATTCCAGTTTAGCCCAAAATAATGAGTCTTTTTTCAATCTATTTGAAAAGAATTCCCACACCTGAGTGGGAATGTCCACAGCAGAACCTTTTGAATCCAAAGGTTATTCCCGGCAATCGCACGTGTGATGAAATAAGGGTCGGAATGCTATTCATCCCAGGACATCATCCATTATCAGCATTGTTCTTATTAATTCTGAAAAGTGCTTATCAGATCACACTCGGTTTTGAGACGAGTGTTGCTCTTGGGCAAACACAAGGGAATGTATGATTGTGATCCGATGCAATAAAACTTGCGAGCTGTTGAGCGTTATTCCTATGGGGGATATTGCAAGGAGAAACATTAAACTATCTTTAAACTTCGCCCGGCTTTGAAATTGAACTTCAATGTTTATTTCCTTGTGCTAAGATCGAATACAACACTTGCATCTAAAAAGGGTTAGGGTGCGTCAAATAGAAGTTACAATTCTTCACGCAGGAACAAGAGATAACAAGTACAGGATTTTCAATCGTGAGGCGGCGTAATAACACAAGGCTCCCGCGGAATTAGGACAAGGTGGGATTATGCCATAATTTCCAGACAGTTCAAGCGTCCACAAAAGTGTCACGGTTTGCAAGATGGTGATGGCGGTTGTGGATCCTAAAAAGCAGGCAGGAGGGAGCAGGAGGTTGTGTTTGACAAATTGTATTAAAATAAAGTCAGCAGGAACAAAATCTAAAACATCAAAATCATCTAAACAGAAAACCAAAAGTAAGAGTCCGCCAAGGTAAAACAAACACAAGCACAGCATACAATGCATCCACAATGCACAATGCATACAATGACCCGACGCCGAATGGTCTTGCCGGGAGTCCTTTTGACTGCCACTGATTGGAATGACCAGCACCTGTGCAGGTGCAGGCGGGGCCGACAGCGCCAGCCATTGGTCGCCAACCAGATCATGACAAAAAGTAATGTCAGAGATGTTCGATCAGACACTGTGGACAAAGACGCGAGATTGTCTTTACTGCCGGCAGGAGACGTAGCCATTCATGACAGACGCCTGAATTCTGCAGCTCTCTGCCAAGCTATTTATTGAGAGTATATGCAAATAAAAGTGATACATTAGTAAAACAGTTTTCTTGATTAGAATACCACACCTCTTGAGTTCTAAGCACGAATAGTTGTAAGCAATAAATTATTGTGTTTTCCATGAACTGATAAATTTGTAACTTGGCTAATGAGCTCTTCTGGTGAAGGAGTTTCAAGTCGTAAATTTTTCCTGTGATGAGGAGTTTCCCAAGTCCTTAATTCTGTCCAAGGGCAGATTTCCTAGATGAAGATGACAGTTTAACAAGCTGTGTTTGTTGACCTCAGATTGACCCCAGGTTGTCTGTGCTTCAATTATGTATTCGAGTCATACACATTGACTTAGCATATAACAACATGAAACTTTTAAATATGATAACTTCTTATTCTCTATCAAGCGAGTAGGCTTGTTAAATCTTCAAATCTTTAAATGATTCAGGAGGAAAAATTGCCCATGACAAAAGGGACTGAATGACAGTCTTGATTAAAAAAAAAGAAAAAAAATTAAATGGCATTTCTGCTTAAAAGCGACAATACTGTATGCAACTGTTGAGTCATAAACAGTTTACGACAAGCGTTTTCTAAATGCAAAGTTCATTCTGGAGCGCGGCAGGCCTCCAGCAAAGACTTAATTTTTAACATTTTCAGAAATATCAACGCTTGCGTTATGAGCCTTGACGAGCGTGATAAAGTGACTTCAGAGGCAAAAGCCTTTTTCGTCCATCGCATCTGTCATAATTTTGCTAAATTATTCAATCTGCCACATTAAAGGGGGTGAGGGGAGGGGTGGGAGCAGGCTATGTTGCATGACAACAGTCCACCCATTCCACATGCCATCTAATGAAAAGTGAGACACACGTGATGATGCCTGAACCTTAAAATAGATCTGGGCATGATTGGGACATGTTCACCATCGCATTTATGTATTTTTTGTTGTGCTAGAGGTGTTGGGAGTATGTGATGCGCTCTCACTCAGTCATCCAAAATCCTAGCCTGTTGTTTGTTATCAGCACCGACACATTCCTGCCGCGTTGGCCACAGAGCAGCTGGCTATTTGGGAGATGCCCAAAGGCACTTTGTAGGATTTCTTTCTGTCTTTTGTCTATGTTGCGTGTTTGCCCCCAAAAATAAATAAATAAATAAATAAATAAATAAAGCAACAACAGAAAGATGAAACCATTATAAATGTATTACCAGTTTTGCCTTTACAACAATAATAATAGTCAGTTTTGATTGACACTGCCAGAGTAAATGACCTACTTACAGTTGTTCAACCTGGATACTACCCACTCTTGAGGACTTGCACACTGCAAGAATCCAAACGAGGGCGCGTAAAATCCTACTGGACCCTCCGCACCCTGCCCACTACCTTTTCCAGCTACTCCCCTAAGGCAGGCGCTACCGATCCATGCACACCAAATCCAGCAGACATTTAAACAGCTTCTTTCCCCAAGCCATTAATTCTTTGAACAGTAGCCCAAATGGAACTGTATAGTGCCTCTTTGCAATTTTTAATGATGATACTAGCGCAGTGTGTTCGACCAGAAAAAAAATCCCTGTGTGTTCTACATACTTGGCAATAAAGATGATTCTGATTTTTTTGTTTCCGAGGTAAAATTAATGCTCAAGTCTTTTCGTGATCCAACAATGCTTCTAGTTCATGCTTACTCGTCATACATGTTTTTTGAGAAAAACTACTACTATATAATGCACAGGTGTCAAAGTTAAGGCCCAGTGGCCAAATCTGGCCCACCTAATTATTTTATTCGGCCCACGAAAGAAAATCAAGTATGTCAAGTGTCGAACAAAAACTTCAAATTGTCCTATATACAGCAATAACAGTCCTTATTCTTTACTTCATATTTTAAACTTAGATATTCATTAATTTGTTGTGCATTCCGTATGTAGTATGTGAAGGAGATGAAACATACTAATGGTTTCCCCAAATTCATAATGGCCCTCGAGGGGAAACATTAACTAGAATGTGACCCTGGGAAAAAAAGCTTGACACCCCTGTTATAATAGAACACTGTATCACAATATACAGGCATTATATTGAATTTTGAGGGAAAAAAAATTGGAACAGTTTCTGTCACATTTTGCATGGATGTGGTGCGGCGGCCCGTGAGCAGGAACATGAAGCCAGGGGACTAAAGGCTAATCGAGAAACTAGTGTTAAATGCATCACATGTAGCATATTTTCCACATGATAAGGCACACCCAAAAGCATTCCATCCTCTCAGAAGCTGACAGTGCAGCTTGTCATCTTATGCTTGTATCAATATTCTGATTTCTTGGACGTAGTATTTCAATTTACAGTGGTAAATTCATTCACGGCCAGACAATGTGCAAAAATGTGTCCACTCCAGTGCCATGGTTTTTGTCATTGACACAAATATTCCAGGACCCACAGAATATTGACTTTTAGGACTACATAAACATTCAATGCAGTGTTAGAAATTTTAGACTCTCTTCTTTCATCAGAAAGAAAGTTAATTCCTACATTATACGGGTCTGGAGTTATCTGAGCTTGAAATGAAAGGGTGGCGGTCCAAAATACAATGTAATACATATATATTGGTTTATATTGTGCTTTAACAACAGCTGCAGCTGTCGCGAAGCGTTGACATTGAAAAGGGGAAACACTGCACCCTTGTGGAAGGGAAAAAACATTTCCAGAGGCCATGGCCACCGCTTTATCGGCACCCAAACAAGAAAAAACAAAACCCGAACAAATTTAGGACTGGCGCTCAACGTCATATTTTCAATTCCCAAATAAATTTGTGAATGGCAGTGAATGAGTTAATAAAACTGCTATCATAACGACATCTTGTGGAGGCATAACACAACCACAGTTACTATTATAGCTTCTATTCTATGTGCACTATAATGCGGTGCACCCTATGTATGAAAATAGTTTAAACATACAATTGCAATGCGTAAAATACGCTAAATCTGCTCCACCTTTGTTGAGTTAGAATAGAATAATCAACGAGGAGTGACATTCAGCAGTGCAGCCATGATATGCTAATATCGCAAGTCCACCAAAAATGTTTTTAGTTAAACGTCGTATAAAATTGGTCTACAATCCTACAGCGCATGCTTTCATTTGCCTCTGATGTCAAATGCTCTCTTTCGTGTGTCTGAGTAGCCATGCATAAGCATTTCCTATGCTGAGTGTATCTCATTCCCGTGTGACTGCGTCGCTGACAAACTGGCAAAGATTAACTATGACACGGTGTGCCAATTTTCAAACTTCAAGTAAACAAACAACTTTGCTTACATTCGCTGACCCCTCTGGCGTTTTACGGATTTATTACTTTTGGCACTGCTGCCAAACACAGACAAGTGTTTCCCGCAACGGGTATTTCCACAAACAAAGGACAAGAAAAAAGTATCACCACTTTGGAAAACAAGGCCAGAGAAGCATATGTTCAGTGAAGGTACAAAAAAAAAAAAAAAAAATCGGCTGATTATATACAGCAAGTACAAATGTAAGGAATTGATATTGGACTGATAACTATCAATGTACTTGATACTCCAAGAGTCTGCTAGTACAAACCACCGCTCCCAAAGATGAAAAAAAAATCTGCTATGAGTAATTTCTCCTCACCAGAAGTTGGCACTACACTGCAACGCTTTGACAAATCGACCTGTGTCAAAAAGAAGTAAAGGGCTTTGTTCACATTTGGCATTGTTTTGACTGAAATTTTATGAATCAAAGGTATGAATGATATTGATATTCAAGTGTGGTATCAATCTGATAAAAGGTACAGTATTGATCATCTCTAGTTTTTTGTACTGAATCACTACCTGAATCATCATCAATTTAAATTAATTTATTTTATTTCTTGGTTGTCAATTTCAAATAATGCTCTGTTTTCCATAAAGGGATAGAAATTCAAAAAAATAATAGTCAAATTGCAAATTACTAAAAGTAACTCGTTCACTGCCAGACGTGCAAAAATCTGGCCATTGCAGTGCCAAGGTTTTTGTCATTGTCACTTGAATTCCAGGACCCACAGAATATTGAGTTTTAAGACTACATAAACATAAAATACAGCGTTAGAAACCTTAGACTCTCAGAAAAAAAAAATATAAATTATATGGGTCTGGAGTTATATGACTTTGAAATGAGGGCGGCTGTCCAAAATAAAATATAATACATACATATTGGTTTATATAGCGCTTTAACAACAACTGAAGCTGGAACAAAGCACTAACATGGAAAAAAGGGAAATGCTGCCTCCTTGTGGAAAAGAAAAAAAAACATTGCCAGAGGCCATGGCCAGCACTTTATCGGCACCCAAGCATGAAAAAAAACTCAACACAAACAAATTCGGGAATGGCACTCTATGTCACAATGTTTAATTGAATAAATTCGGGAATGGCAGTGAATGAGTTAATGTATTTCATTTCTGGGTTTTCAATTTCAACTGATGTTCTGTTTTACATAAAGGGATGGAAATTCAAAATTGAACTAAAGTTAAAGATCTGACAAAAAAATTAAAAAAAAAATAATAATCACAGAACGAGTGTCCATAAAAAAAAGTGCAAAGTGAAGTGCCTTTGGCCTGATGCTAAGGGCAGAAGGTGATTGGATCGTTTTTGGATCTCAATCACTGTGACCTACTTTTGATGAAGACACACACATTAGTCCCACGTTCCATTTTGGAATGCACTAATCACCTGCGAGTAAACTCATTCCACCAGGGTAACATTTGTGGATTAGGTGTCACATGACTCTCCTTGGGCATATATGAAGACAAGTCTTTCACACATTCATCTCAACAATGCATTAAGAGTAAAAAAAAAGTCTCCAGGTCCATGAAAGCGACTACCACTTGATTATACATCTTGGCAGTTTCGGTGAACGCGAACACTGCGAGTGCCCTTTTCCAGGCAGCCAGAACAATATCTCTGCTCTTGTTCCCTTTCAAAGTGTCAAGACCGCTTGTGACTTTCATGTGCTCTCGCTGAAACTTTGTTTTTGTGCCCACTAATCTTCACCACTCTGGGATTTATTACTCGTACTTGGCTGGCAAGATTTTGATTGATTGTGTTACCTGTAGGCGCACAACCGACACCGCTGAAGCCCTTTGCATTTATGCTTAGCTATTTTTAGATTCGGACGCCTACTAAGAAGGAGGGTTGCCGCTACAGAGAAATACAGAACGGCGCACCTTTTGACTGAACGGTGCTGGAAATACTTGCGGCCGATGGGTGAAGAGTGCGCGAACAAACTTTGCCACAGAGTTTCATCTGACAGCTCGGCGAGCTGACTGAGCCTTCCAAGGAGGGTGGCGGGGGGACTCTCGGCTTGGTAACAGAGCCACCCTTCACCCTGTGGCCCCTGGGAATAGAGATTTGTGAGCCATCGTAGTTTCAACAAAGCCAGAAAACCGAAAGCCTTCCTTTTTATTAGCATTTAGAAGTCTACCATGAAATTTCATCATAAGAGTGTGACAGCCTTCCTCGGGCTTTTGTAAAATGACAAAATAAATTAATTTTGGCTTGCACAAAAATTATAGTTAAACCGCAGTGGATTTGCGAGCCGAAAAATAAAAGTAGCCTTTGCCGAAAGCCCTCACACCCCCGTTATCTTCACCTCGGGGCCAATTAGTGGCGTCACAGCGACAAGTCAAGCATTACTTTGCCTATGGCAAACTGACACACTTTTGTTTATCTCCTATTTCAATTGCAGAAACCACATGGGAATTTTCCATTAATAAGACCCAAAGACAATCTAAGCTGCGTGGCATATACACAATTTGTTCAATTAGGATTAACCGCAGACGCCATTCGTTGGCTGTATAAAGTTCAAATCATCTTGAAGCTTGACGGACGGCGGCCAAACTCGGGCTTTAAAGACTTTGCATTTGCAATCAGCTAACAGCAACAGCGAAGAGGAACATTACACCTTCTACACGCCCGCACGCACCCACCTCTTTCCATTATTTTAACAAGCAGAAGCATAACACATTTCATGTTAATAGAAATCCTTACGGGCGTCTGCCTGCTGCCAGTCTTGATGATTAACAGAGACACAATTTGCATTTTCAGCACTTCCTGTTGATATTCTGGATGCGGCAGTGAACCTCCGACAAGTTGCTAACTTGACGACCATATTAGCAATAAATAAATCAAATTAAATTAAATATGGGCCAACAAACTTTGGACCTATTTGTGAGTAGCTTGCGGTTGAAAATAATGATGCATCTGTTAGAATGACTATTTTTCATGCTAACACTTCTCCTGACCGGGCGACGAGCATTATTGTTGTGTTAATTTAACGCATGAAAGGGCATTCGTCTCATATTTGTGAACTAGTATATCACCCCCCCCCCCCCTCCAGGTGATCCAGCATCAATTCAGACCCCTTCAAAAGGCGACAAGAGCAAAATATGAGCATCTTTTATTTCACGTTTCCCTCGGCGGCTAAGCGTCGACCACCTGAAGCATCCACTTCAACGCAGGGCTGCCAAGGTGATGAAAACAGCTGCTGATCGCCCCCGCTGCTTCCTTGCACATCCCCCCACAATTATCTGGCGCTATGAATAATCTATTCGCTGTACACTCCTGTCTGATGATGCGTTGGAAGGAGCTGACAGTTGATGATACACTTGGAATTCTGCGTGTGGCTTCTCAGAAAATGCATATAACGATGACGGTGGGCGAGGTAGTGCGTTTTCTATTAAAAAAATGAACTGCAGGGTGTTTTACATGAAATTCAACAGTTGTAGTGTGAATATGCCATACATATCAGTATTTAAATTTTGTGTTTGGGAGCCTTTTACTGAGCATCTTCATCTTTATTAAGTTCATAGAGTTGCTTGTTCTGTAGCCACAAGGGGACATAAGCCTTCTTCTTGTCTTCTTGTGCCGATCCCAAACCCGGATAAATACAGAGGTTTGTGTCAGAAAGGGCATCCGACGTAAAAGCTTGGCCAAAACAAACACGTGAATCAAACCTCTGAAGATAGAGGACACTGATTCGCTGTGGCGACCCCTTGAAGGGAAAAGCCGAAAGGAAAAGAAGAAGAAGTCGCATGTCATGGCGACAAATTATAGTCAATCAAAATGCTTTTATACAGGGGAATTATTCCTTTCTGGCACTCAGTCTCTAAAAAAAATAAAGAAATGAAAGAGGCAGAATTGAGCTTGATAGTCATTAGAGGTTGAAGATTTCTGGTCCCCGTATAACATTATTGTAGCCGATAAAGAAAGTGTTCAATCCGGAATTTCTGCGATTGCTGTCTTTTAATCATCCATCGCTCCTTTTTACTGCACCGGCAGCTTCCATCATCTTCAAATTGCTCTCACTGCGGAATAAATGCAGCCATTAGTCCAACACATTTTCATCCCTAGGCTTCAATCCCAAGACTTGCTGGAGCACCCTTTTCCCTAAACGCCGCATTCAGGTATCCATGCTGACGAAGCGCCAGTTCGCTTGCATTGTTATTCCTCGCACTTTGAACCACAACATCTCCAGGCCATTTCTCAATGAGGAGAGATGAGACAACCCCTCATATGGACCTCCTTTTATGGATTCGTAGCCTAAGCAACCAAACTCCGAGCTTTGATGTTCGCAATCCCATCAAGAGTTACGAGGAGGCCATGGCAAACGGCCACGTGAGATTACTGGGGATTGTCGGTCCGTTGGAGTCCGCCCGGGAGATGTTTCTTCCCCCTACTACCACCTACACTCGAGTATACTTCAACAACAAGACACTAAATTCCAGCAACCTCCAAATGAAACATATGGAGAAAAAAAGAAAACTCATATGCTGGCAGATGTGCACAAAAATGTGTCCATTCCAGTGCCAGGGCTTTTGTCATTGTCACTCAAATTCCAGGACCCACGGAATATTTAAGAGTTAATTCCTAAAGTATATAGGTCTGGAGTGATATGAGATTCAAATGAGGGTTACACTAACACGGAAAAAAAGGGGGAAATTCGTGAATGGCGATCTACGTCACATTTTCAATTCCCGAATAAATTCATGAATGGCAGCGAATGTGTAAAAAAACCTGGATGTGGAAATTAATTGGTAAATGTCACATAACAGGTGCTTGGTGTCTCCAGGCAATTTCATCCATCTAGCTGGTGGATGGACACAACAGGTTATATATCTTTTTTAAAAGACCTTTTGAAATGCACCCACGTGGAAGAAAGCCACCCTGCCACTTGTTACATTGCCTTGACAGTCACACACATTCTCCATGTCCACCTTTCCTTTAAGGGATTTTACAGCAGGCAGAAGCTCCAGCAAGAAAAAAAATAGGCCATCGAATCTCGCGCCCAACTGGGCTCCAGCTGTATGATCTCTAAGTACCATACAGAGCCAATTAGTGGTGTGTTGAAGGGGGGGGGACCCGACAAGGCAAATCTACACACGTGCCTGAGAGAGCCCTCAGGGAAATAATTACACATGTAAACTATCCTATCTTTGCCAGTACAGAATGTGGAACTTCACACGTTATGAAGAGGGGATGTTTCGGAGAAAGAATAAAGAATCGAGACAGACTAGGTCCGAGAAATTAAACATAACACACACTATTTTGTGTATTCCGTCAAAGTGTATCCTAATGCTAATTGCGGCTAAATAAAGCGTCAAACCATAATGGGAAAATGGTTCACCAGTCTATAAATGTTGTCAATTGTGATGCTAGCAGCTAAAACGCATCTTTAGACCTGAAATGAAAATGTCTTCAGAATATAACAATAATGAAATAAAGGGGAAAGGGAAGTATTTGGCGTTCCAATACTTTTGGAGGGGACCATACGCCATCAGTTTTTGAATGTGGGACTTGCATAGCCTAGAATTTATGCCTACTTGACTTCGTATTCAAAAACCTCGGCTGAACTTAGTACCTTGAAAATACAGATTGCTCACGTCTGTGTCCTTTGTTATGTTTCTGAAAGCACAAACGTCATGCGCGTAAAACTGGCAGTCCATTCATATGCACAGACGTGGAGGACAAAGACTACATCATAGCCAAATGCTAACTTCCACCAGAGGAGGATCAACATTAATTTAACGCTGATAGTTTCAACCTAAATTTATCCCACTTTGTTGCTGGAACATACTTCGTATAGTGAGTCACTGTCGCTAACCACGGAATATAGATACGAGCTTTAACCTAGCGCAATCACTTTAAATGTATGCTTGAAGGACAACCGACACCATTTTTTTGTTTCCTAACTGACATCAGTAAAACGTTTTATAGCATTGAAAATACCCAAATCACGCAGGCTGATATTTTTAGTCAAATGCAAAACACCAATAAAAATGAGTTAAAGTGTCCCAAAACTACTTCAAAATGACCCCGGAGATAGCAAGTTTAAGAAGGTCCCGCCCCCTTGTTCGTGACATCACACCAGGACGTCTTGCCTTGCTCTAGAATCAAAACAATGGCTTCAGATTCGGAGAAGATGCTTTCTTGTTACTCATCCAGTTATGAATATGATTCAAGTACTTCTGAACAGGAAAGCATTAATGTTTTCAATGGATAAAAGAAGTCCTTCCATATCAATTGGAGCCGTCAGAAATGAAATGTAGCGTCCCAGAAAATGCACAAGATGGCGCCCAAGCTCCGCTGGAAATGGGCTGATTTGTCTGCTGGGAATTTGTGTCAACTAGTATCAAATAGTAGTCTTGGTGCAACACGCAACGATTCACCATCGCATTATTTGTGTGTTTTCCTTCTAATTTCGCCATCAACACGGATCAACACGATGTTTTCAGACCAAACAAAGTACCCAAAATGCATTGTGTGTCGCTTTCTCGGTCAGGGGCGTTCCTGACGTGATGTCACGTCAGGCATCGTCATCAACTCGAAAACAAGACTTCCTGAATATTCAGCGCGAGTCTTAAAACGTAAAATATCGCTATATGCGGTGGAATCTTTGTAAAACACACTCAGTAGAAGTCATTTTAAGTGATTTTACAAATTATGGACACAACTTGTCGGGAGGCGTCAGTTGTCTTTTAAGTAATTTTGAACAAATGACGGTTTGAAGACATTTTGCATCTGGGGAAAAAAAAACACAAACAATACTCTCCTATCTTAGAGTACAAATATTTTCAGAGTCTTGTCACAAGAAATGTGTGTATCCTCTGCAAAAAGGACACAATGTGTCATTTGAATCCATGCTCCATTAATTTTGTCTTCAGGCAGAGGACAAATCAAGAGGGTAAAGCCATTGCGAGATGGCACATTTTTCGTCAGCTCGTTCATTAAGCGGCAGTTAAGGCAACAAATCCCTCAGGCGTCCCTGCATTTGCCGCATCCCCACGTTATAAATTACGCTTTGTTTCATTGGCCGTCGTCTCCTTGGTCCGGTTCAGATAAATTAAAAGAGTGGCCATTTATCAGGGCTGCAAATATCATGGGAAATCTGAACAGACTTGCATTTTTATTATTATTATTCCTTTTTTTTTTATATAAGATCTCTCATTAAAACTTAAAGGACAACCGATGCCTCCGGACAAGTTGTGTCCATAATTTGTAAAATCGCTTCAAATGACTTCTACTGAGCATATGCTTAGTGAGCTTATGCAGCTCACTACGGATACAGTGAGCTAGCTATTGCCAGTATGCTCGTTATTAGCAGCTCGTGATACTATGATTGACTGGTGACTAGCCAATCATAGTTTGCGAAAACTCTGACTTTACCCAGGCCCGCGAGCAGGCGCTGCGTGTCACCAACTCGAAATTTGATTGGTTAAAGCAACAGCCATTCGTTAAAGTAACAGAGTCATTGACACCGCATTTCATGCGACAAGACCCGCAGAACTGATTGTGAAGGCGTCCTGGTAGATTTCAGACCCTGGTAATGAAATGATGGCTGAAATGTGATTGGTTAAAAACTTAAATATGAAAACAGACGAATGGAAGTGGCACAACAGGGGAAAAGCAATGAATTCATGGATAAAATATAATTAATCAGTCTGTGAGTCTGATATTTTTGGCCAGCAGCGAAGGCTTTGCAGGCCCTGACGGCCAGCCTCTAATATTAGGTATAATTTAATAAAATGGGATACAATTTACTGCAGTTAAAAACTGCATTTCAACATGACCAAGAAAATTACATGTTGAGCCCGATTTTTTTTTTTTGGGGGGGGGGGGGTGGAGAGAGATAACATTCAAATTACCCTCCTTGTTTACAAGGCATTTATTATAATCTTTGTGGGCAATATGAGAGCAGAGACTTCTGCACTTATCCACTCTTTCCCAAATTCCATCAAGAAAAAAGAAAGAAAAAGAAAATGTAATGAGATCTATCGTGGGCCGGAGGCGCTGCAGATGAGCTTCATTCTATTATCGGACAAATGTCTGCCGGAATAACCTGTTGAATTTTGCAAGACTCGGCTAATGAATGAAGTCGGAGAGTTGGTGACTTTGTGAACCTCAGCATTCAAGAAATGAAGTCATGCTCATCAAGCAAGGTGACCCCACTCCCCCTTTCAGTTCCAAAATATGCAGCAAAGGCCATCATTAGCTCTCCCCAGCCAGATTATTTATTCCTCCTTAATTGGTTCCTAATTAGTTCACCCCCCCCCAAAAAAAAAAAGAAAAATAAATTACACAAAGACCTTACATTACCACACGAAATGCATTTTTCGCATGTGTACCTTTCACTTTGCTGGTGTGAAATGTAAATTTCTCCACTGTGAGACTAATAAAGGCATATCCAATCCAATCCAATCCATTGTGATGGTATTACTGAACCACAAAGCCATTGCAGATGTACACTGAGTAAGCAAATTTTATTGGCAACTTTGTGAGACTGATTCATCCGACTTTTTTTAGGTACTATTTTGTTTTCATGCTCCAATTATATAAATAAACGAGACTATCTTGTTGTGCATGGAAATTTTAAACATTGACAGCCAATATGGGGATAAGAGGTTTCATGCAAACATAGCCGCTTTAGAGCACCTTGTTGTCACTGCATGGAAAAGCTTTATGCATATACATTCGCACACAGCTCAAGGATGGAGTTATCTGTCGGCAAAAGAAAGACGCAAGACTAAGTATCATCCATTTTTCCAGCTTGTAGTTCATGTGCATCTGCATGCCTGCATTATGCTGCACTCTCCAGTGATCCGCAGCACAATTTCCATTGAGTTGAATCCAAAAATGTCACCAAAGTCCTGAACATTTGATTTGTTGTACAGTGATACCTTGGCTTACGAACTTAATTGATTCCCAGAAAGTGTGTGTCAGACGAAAAGTGTGTATTCCCAACATTAATTTCCCATAGGAAACCATTAAAATGAGAATAATCCGTTCCCAGGTCCCCGTAAAACATAAATTTCTACTAAATAAGACTTACAACGACACAAAATATACCTTATTTTATGTATAATAAATGTGCTATGGTATTGTAATTAAAGATATAAACTGTACTGTATAACAACGTTGTTTTATTTACCTTTGTGATGGTCGTTGATGGCTTGATGAATGGAGTGGCCGTTTTCATCAGCTTTAAACACTTCATGAGGAACATAGCCTTCTTCTTCGACCATCTTGAGGAATGATTCCTTGTAAGCTTCAGCAGATTTAGCTTTAGCTGCCCCACCATGACGAATGACACTATGAATCCCTGTACGACGCTTAAAGTTCTCGAATCTTCCGTGGCTAGCATTGAAATCATCAATGGATGACGAACTTCCAGGTTGCCTCTTGACGACATCCGAGTGAAGTTGCCGTGCTTTCCCTGCGATAATTTTACCTAGTTCCTAGTCAATTGTGTTGTTTCGCTGGGTTGATAGCTTTTTGCATAAAGTGTCTTACTGGGTGACCATGATGATTATTAATTTGCAATCAATGGCAATTTCAAAATTTGTCAAAGCACATATCTGGCAATTACTCGTTTAAACGCTTGACACGTTAATCGACTGTGCTTCCAATACAACAGGAAAAATAAATAAAAACACATTAAAAATATATTTTTAGGGGAGTGGGGGGGCTAATTTTATTGATGATTGGTGTAATGTTAGGAAGTAAATGTTAATCCTCACTGAATGAGGCTGTAGAAGACGCGGGTGGATACGGCGTGATAGAATTATGGGGTAATTTTATGATGATGGAAATTGTCATGTTTGTTGACCTTTATTTAATCAGGTTAAAAACTCATTGCGATTTACAATCGCTTTTGCAAGAGTGATCTGGGTAACACTGAAATGGATTAGTATATATTTTTTAAGCTACATTTGAATCCCATTAGTGTCCAGTGAATGCATTTCTTGCTTTACATTTAACCGGCACCTATAAAGGTTTCCCCTTTCATGCCCATAATTTGATACAATTAGCTTGATCTGGCTAAAAATAGATCCTTACATGATGCTGTGCATGCTGGATGCTCATTGCCTGGGTTTTCTTTCAATCAGCCATTTTGATCTACAGTTCTTTTGACCAAAATCAATTCATTAACATCAATTAAAATGCAACTTAAGTGGCTTTCATATCCAACCGCGCAGCGCCCCATGTGGCAACTCACTCCTCGTGCATTTGACTCGCTCAACCATTCCTTGCAGCCTAATTGGAAAGTCCCTCTAATGAATGCAAATCGGACACCCATATGCAAATGATTTTTCCCGAATTGATTTTTTTTTTAAAATCTGATCATTCCAACTAAATCAGCAGTGAGACTAATTAAGAAGACATTTGCATTTACGGGAAGGTGTGTATGTGTGTGTGTGTGTGCGCACGGATATATACGGTATGCATATACGGCGTTTGAGCTGTAAAAATCCAAAAGGGTGCCATTGTCGCATCATGCTATGCAAATGCATGTCGTCATTTGACCATGAAAATAAAAATGTCATTTCCCGGCCCAAGTGCGGTAAAAAAAGACATCGATGAATACATATTACTGAGCAGTATAATTAAAATGAAAAAAAAGACCTAGAATGTACAGTTTTATATTTTCAGAGTATTATTTAATAGTATTCTACTGTCATGTCATACGGGCAGTTACATCACAAAAATCGTTTTTTTTTTAATTTAATACACATGCAGGTCATCGGTGCGCCCTAAAACATAAAAAAGGATTCGTGCTAGTGAATAAATTAAGCTTGCTTGCCTCTCCATCTTGAGAAAAAGGTGTCCTTCAGATACACGCTCGGGCTAGCAGGGTAAACGTGACAGTGCAGAGAGCCCAGAGGGAAAAAAAAGAATGCAAAGCTCTTGTGTCGCTTCCTTTAAGAGCCTGACATTTATTTGTATGTGATTGTACAATCTGAGAGGGGCTCATCACTTTTATTTTCACGTTATCGACTTCAAATCCGTTTATCCCACGATCAAGCACTGAAGTAGGAGATGAGCGTGACGATATTTAAGTATTTGTGCGCATACACAGACACCTTTGACTCAATTGCAAAAAAGGCAAAACAAAGCCGTAAACCGATTTAAAAAAAAAACACACATTTAAAAATAATTCTCCCGGCAAATAAAGTTACCATATTTTACAGTGTATAAGGCTCACCCAAAAGCCTTCATTTTCCTCATGGATTTTTTAAAATGGCTTTTACAACAATGATTGGAGCAACGCATGCAATCAAACAATATTTGTATATTCTTCAACAAAAAATGACTACCGAATTTTCCCGTGCATAAGGCGCACCCAAAAGCATTATTTTTTTCAAAAGATGACACTGCGGCTTATACACAGGTGTGCCTTATATGTGAAGATAATATTGAACCACAATAGTTCTCACAACTACTGTCGGCAGCGACCGACTCTATTTCCCTCTGTAGAAGAAGTAGTGTGTAACCCTAGGCTCTACTGTAGCGCCTTATAATGTGGTGTGCCTTATATTTGGACAACCTTTATGTATTTATATATTTGAAAACGTTTTTCATTCATTTAAGGTTCGCCTTATAGTCCAGAGCGCCTTATATACGGGAACATTTTCAAAATACACCATTCATTGGGGGTGCGCCTTATAATCCTGTGCGCCTTATAGGCCGGACAATTTATTTTTATTTATATTTGGAAAACCTTTATATACATTTATATACTATATTTGGAAAGCTGTTTTCATTCATTGAAGTTGTTCATTGTAGTCCGGCATGCTTTATACAGTACATGGAAAAAGTTTGAAAATGCACCATTCGTTGAGGGTGCGCCTTATACACCAGAAAATACGGTACAACGAGCAAATTTATGGACTTTGTTCTTTCTCGTGTTCTTCACGGACAATTTCTTATTTGGTACGGTTTGGTTGCACCTTTTTATGCTTCATTCAGCAAGGACATACTGGCACTAATTTTGCAGAGGATGAAACTCCAGCTCTGCTACTCTCCACTTAACAGCAGAAGGTCCAATTGAACACAAGCTATATCGCTGAAGGGGACAATGCTCATTTGCTTCAAAACCCATCTCCAAAGGCTGAGAAGTTCATGAATAAGAAGAGTAACAATACGTTTCTTTCATGCCATGGAGTAGCCTTTGAAAGCCAAAAAGACCTCCAACGGCCCTTGTGCACATCTCGAGCATTTAGAACGAACCATCACGTGCCTCCAAGGATTTGCGCTCATGAATAAGTATGACCCAAGATTTGCCGTCTTTTCGTACATCTTGTTGACATCCAATCGTGAACCCTCACATAACGAAGCAGTCAATCCAATGTGTTACAGTATGTTGTGTGAAATCGATGACAACTTGACGCCTCGTGACGTCAGTCAGCATTTAATAGGTTAAAGTCTGCCAATATTAACGGGAATGAAGGCCTGCTTTTAATTGCCGTGGTTTTCTTTCGCCCATTTAATTAACTCTACACCGGGCACTCCAGTCATTCACTCGGGTCCGAGTGCCTGTTTGATGGCAGGCTCGCATGCTTCGAACATGGCAAACGATGACCAAGCTGTGGACTAATTGCCGTTTTCCTTCCAAGTCACAAAGAAAACGTATCATTAGCCACATTCGAACGTTGACGCGCTGAAGTGGTTCCAGGTCGGCTCCTCACATACATCATTTAATTTGGTCCACTCTTGAAAGATCAAATGCAGAGGGGAAAAGTGCAGTGAGATTTCCGCTTGTTTCACCATTCAACAAAGGCTGTCATTGTATAAAATGCACGTTGTTGGGGAAAATTTTGTGGAAAAGGTTTAAGGGCAGGAGAGGTGGAATTAATTTGAAAAAAGGGTGTCAAATTAATTTTTGGGGGAAGGCATTAGAATGTTTAAACCCCTCCACATATTACATATAGAGCGCACAACAAATTAATGATTACCGTATTTTCTAGAATATAAGGCGTACCTTCAACGAATGACATATTTAAAAATATTTTCCATACATAAGCTGAACCGCATTATACGGGACACCTTCAATGAATGACATGTGTTGACAAGTTTTCCATACATAAAGCGCACCGCATTATGAGGCACATGGTCAAATTTTAAACAAGACATTTTCTTTTAGGAAATTCGGAAAAGTTTTATTTGCTTTTGCGAGCCGAATAAAATGATATGACGGGCCAGATTTGTCCCCCATTCCTTGACTTTGACACCTATGATTTAAATCATTTGAATTTCTCAAAAGCAGTCTGCTTACCATGCTTTTAGTCTTAAAATCAAACCAGGTTTTTGTTGCTTGTGGAGGAGGGGAGCATTGTCACAAAATAATTCACTCTGTGTACAGTAATTGCCCGGAGATGTTTCTTGTTTGCTGTCATTGCTGCGGGAGCTTGCAAAACAGACTTTGAAGGGAGCTACGGATCTGTGTAAGAAACACTCAATGGACTTTTTTTAAACCAGTTCACAGTGGATTGTTCCTACAGTGGAGCGATTTGGAGCTCAACCAGATTTCCAATGGGAAAATAAATACAGAAAAATCACACAAAATGTTGGCAAATCTCCTCAGAGTGAAGCCATTGTGGCATGCCATGCATGTTTTTGGAATGTGGGCGGAAACCGGAGGACCTGGAGAGAACCCACGCAGGAGACAGGGAGAACAAAATTTGAACCCAGTCAAAGATTGAACCCATGACCTCTACACTGTGAGGTTAAAGTGCTGAGCACTTGGACTGCCAGGCTGCCCAAAACATAAATAATTTAATTAGATTATTTAAAAGTATGAAAATATTTCAAAAATGTATTTATGGTGTTTTAAAGGCTACCTCCTACTCATACCCTTCATAAATCCGGACCAAATGGGAAGCAACCACTGCTTAGAGCGAGTTTTTTTCCCCCCAAAAAATGATTGCTCACTGTAGCAGAGCAAAGGCAGAGTAGAGTAATGGAAGCGGACATTTATTTTTAATGATAATGTCGTTTAGCCCACGATCATCCGCAAACGGACGCAATGATTTATCCTTCTTTACAATAAAGAACAAAAAACACTGCTACAGGTGGCTTAAACGGACGAATTAAAATGGCAGTTAAATGGCTGTGGTCATATATTCCACATACATGTATTTCAAGTTAGTTGAGTGCTGTTACTGTCTCTGAAATATAAATATAGCTTTCTCATTCTTGGATGTTGTGGATTCTTCTTGTTCTATCTCATTATTTGGCCATTTTTGTCTGTTTGTCTGATATTTCTTTGCCACTTATTTTTTGAGCTTACTTTTTGTTCACATGAAGGAAACAGAATGGAATGCACCCCATTCGCTGTGTAAAATTGATTGATGAAATATTTTGAATCTGGTTTGCTTGAAAAGTTTCAGTTGCATTGTGCAGGTTGGATTGAAGAGCAGCAAAACAAGACGCTCAATTACCGCAATAATATTGACTAAATAAAGTTTGTTTGCACCTGTCTGTGCTTCCTTCCACGTGACAAAATATTTCTTCCGTGACTGCAAATTACCTCCGCCACTTTGACAATAATTTCAAGGAGTGGATGAACGCAAGTGCATCATCTCTTGGACCAAAAGAAAAATATAAATGCTCTTCTGTGCCCTCCAGACGTGTCCAAAACAACAAACTTATCCATGCACTGTCTCTCCTTTTAAATAAAGCTTTGCAATGCAGGGCACACGCCAGAAAGGAGAAGATTCCTTTGACTTTCGATGTTTAGTTGGCGCGGTACTTAGTAGGCTAGGCTGAGTTCATCAAATAAGATACGCTCTGCATGCCATACGCTACATTTCCTGCATTATATATTTGTAATTATGTCTCTTCTACCATAGCATTGAGACAATGAAAATGAAAAGCAACTGTGAGAAGTTAAAGTACAAATGGACAAAGTTTGCTGATGACCAAAAACTAGTCAAGGGTATCGTGCTGTCATTGTAAAGTGGTCACCGGGCAGAAATAAACATTACCCTTGGACACCAATGCAGCTTAATTTTAGAAATTATTAAAGGTCACAAGAAGGCAAAGAGAGCTAGAGAGATAAATAGATAGAGAGCTAGCTAGATATGGAGCTAGCTAGGTAGAGAGCCAGTGAGGTCGAGAGCTAGCTAGGTCGAGAGTAGCTAAATAGAGCGCTAGTTAGGTAGAAAGCTATCTATCTCGCTAGATAGCGCGACAGATAGATAGATAATGAACACATTTAAAATTGACACAATTAAAATGTTACATTTCCCTGCATAACTCAGGTATACTCACAGCTGACAATAAGGCACTCTAAGAGCGACCACGTCTGCCCATAACCCCGGTCCACAAGCTAACTGTCAAGTCGGACTGTTAAAAAAAAAAAGAAAGAACATTCCCTCTTCTTGTTCTCTGTGCAACACACACAGCTGAGACTGAGGCACTGCAAAGCGGCCATTTTGGGCTGTAAAGCATAGCTAGTCAGCAAACAGCATTCAGCAATCATACCAGATATCACTTAAAGGACAACAGATGTCTCCAGATATGTTGTGTCCATAATTTGTAAAATGGCTTTAAATGACTTCTACTGAGCGTATTTTACAAAGATTCCACCGCATATAGCTATATTTTACGTTGTAAGACTCGCGCTGAATACTCCGGAAGTCTTGTTTTTGAGTTGGTGACGAGTCCGTACGTGACGTCACTAAATGACCGTAAAAAAGACGGATTCTAGCGGTCCTTCCATTGTGTCAATGTATTTTGCTGTACTTGTTTGGTCTGGGGACCTCGTGTTGCACCCAAAAGCCGCCAGAAGAGGGCGTCCAAGCGTCAAACAAGGAATTTATCAGCCTGTGGAAACGGAGCTGGCCACAGGAGGTCACCGTTTTGTGCCTCTTTTTTTGGTTGAGAGATTTACCCCCAATGTTGCCTCAAAATGGCACAAATAAATTATTTAATCAATTGCAAACATGTATGCTTTGTTCTTCAGAACTATTTGAATCAATTCATAACTGGATGTGTAACAAGAAAGCATATTCTCAGAATCTGAAGCAATTGTTTTAATTCACTAGCAATGCTAGACGTCTTGGCGTGACGTCACGAACTGGGGGCGGGACTTTCTGAAAATGCCCAATTCGCAGCTCAATTTTTTGCAGATTTTGGTCACTTTAAGTCATTTTTATTGGTGTTTTGCATTTGAATAAAAATATACTGCGTGTTTTGGGTATTTTAGATGCTATAAAACGTTTTTCTGATGTCAGTTAAAAGACAAAAAAGTGACGTCGGTTGTCCTTTAAAGCCTATGAAAGCAGTCAATTTCTAATAATGCGGAGGGACGGCAGAGAGGAGCCAAGGTGTGTCATTGGGCCCATTTTAGACTCATCAAAAGAATAAAATAATAAGAAAAAAATAAGAATAATACATTTGGAAAAGCAAAAAAGTGAAAAATGCTTTCAGCATTGTAACTAAGTACTATAGACATCCCGGTCTTGGCACATTTTCTGCCCAAGATAGAAGCCAAACCACTGATCGAATTTGAGCCATGAGCATTTGAGGCTGTACTGTAATTGTTAATAATCCTCTGTTTGCCTACGCCGTGCATTAGATAAAATATGAAATCCAAATGAAGCAACTAGTCGGCCCTTTGCTGAAAGCAGCTTGGTGAGATCAACGCCGCACTCTGCACAGCCACGGCAAATAGACTCCACGGTGCGCCGCTGGAGGCCAGGACATCAATGTCTAGTCGGACCGCTGAAAAGTTTAATCCAATTGCAGCACCCGGCGAATCCGACTTTACTGACATGTGCGGTCCAATTTGTCTCTATACTTCTTTTCTTTGTATTCCCACGGCGCCATCCAGTCTTACATTTTTTGGACTGTTTATTATCAGGGGTCCAAATCAAATGACGGTAACTGCTGGGTTTGGCGCGCTGGTCGGGCCTGCGTCTCCTATCTCAGACATCCGTCTTTCAACTCAAGTGGAAATGACAATCACTGCCAGCGGTGCTTCTTGAGTGTCGCCACGAGACCCCGGCCGCTCACTCGCAATAAACAGCATCATTTGAAAAGTCACCAAAATAACATGTCTAACTTTTAAAAGCAATGGTCGTTATTTTGTGGCATGGATGGGAGGACAAGATGAGAAACAAGAAAGGAGAAGGCAAAATGGAAGCTAAAGGATAATAACAGGATGCACCCATAGACACTTAGTGGCATTTGCAAATGGATACAAGTTTGGCTCGCATCTGTTTGACCTCAAGCCCGTCGTGCCTTCAATGTCTCCCCTCGGGGTGTCTGTGTCTGTGACATGCGCGTGACAATGGGGTGCTCTAAAGTGCCAATTGATTACCGTTTCTCGGTTTGGTTCGAGATGGAGAGACGTGTTAGAAGAGTATCAAACTCATTTTTGTCGTGAACTACGTGAGAGTTTTGTCTTCCTTTGGAGGCTGTTAAAATGAATCAATGTTTCATCATCACATCACATTATTACTTGCACACACACACACACACAAAGATTGTTTCCTAAGTTTGAAATCAGTCTAGTATTTGTTCAATTATGCCTGTAGCGAGTGGAAACAGAGAAACATAATTATTTCAAAATGTCACTATTATTTATCACACATGACAATTTGAGATTTTGGTACAAAGTTAACTCATTCGCTGCCATTCCCGAATTTATTTGGGAATTAAAAAGTGTGACGTGGAGTGCTATACCCGAATTTCCTCGGGTTTTGGTTTTTCTTGCGGGGTCGTGGGGGGGCTGATAAAGTGCTGGTCAGACCTCTGGCAATGTTTCTTGCCTTTTGTCCATGTTAGCGCTTTGTTCCAGCATCAGCTGTTGTAAAAGCACTATATAAATCAATATAAATAATTAATAATAATACATTTCATTTGTAAGCGCCTTTCAAAATTTTAAAGAACTATTTGAATCATATTCATAACTGGATGTGTAACAAGAAAGCATATTCTCCGAATTTGAAGTCATTGTTCTGATTCTCTAGCAATGCAAGACGTCTTGGCGTGATGTCACCAACAGGGGGCGGGACCTTCTGAAAATGCCCAATTCACAGCTCAATTTTTTGCAGATTTTGGACACTAAGTAATTTTTATTGGTGTTTTGCATTTGAATAAAAATATCATACTGCGTGTTTTAGGCATTTTAGATGCTACAAAAAGTTTTTCTGATGTCAGTTAGGAAACAAAAAAGTGACGTCGGTTGTCCTTTAAGGATGGTACAGAGAGAAACTCGACTTGAATTCACGTCTGCCTTAATATAGAGATTTTGAACGCTTGGAAAACATAGCCAGCCATTTATCAACATTGAAGTTTGTGTCCCATTGCGTGATACATCATTTTTGCCATCATCTCACTGGAGTATAGCGATGGAGCGTATGATGATGTTGCTGCTTGAGAGGAAGTGGAAGTCACGTGACTGTTTAACAAACAGAAAGGGCCATCGATTGCAGTCGCGACGGAAACAAGCCCCTGAGAGTAGATCTGAATGAAGTGAGTTAATCAACGTAGCAAGTTGCAGACAGTGCGTCAATATTATTGACCTCCCGTAAATATGAGGCGTGTATTCTATCCATGCCCAGGCTTCCGAGTTACCATTAGCCTAGGGCACAGAGGAAAATATAAAGCAAAGCTGCCAGTGGCGGTTCGTAAAACCGCAGTTTAGTACGCTGTACATTTCAAGGAAGGCGAGGGTGGGACATAAACAAAATATGGGAGCCTTTGAAAAGCAATCGAGGGCAGGGCAAATGCTTTTGAATGAAAGCGATGAGTCAAGTAACACATCATCAGCCACAAAGATCTACGAGAACATTTGCTACAAAGACACAAGAGAAGATCTAATCCGTATTAACTGCAAATAATGGTGCGATCCAGTCATCCCGAAGGAGATAATTACAAGGAAGACGACAAATGACACACTTTAGATAACACTACCATGTTGGCACATTGTTTTTTTTTTTGCAATTGTATCATATTGATCTTTTCTTCATTTGTGAACTATTTTTCATATCTTTTTTCTATTTTATCATTTTATCAATTGTAATCATTTACATTTTTCTCCAGTTTTGAAAAAAAAATGTTCATCTTATTTTTTTCAACTGTTTTAATATTTTATCAATTGTATTCATTTAAATTTTTGTCTTCATTTTTTAACTATTTTTCTTATTCGTTTTTCATCCCTTTTTCTTCATTTTATCAATAGGATTCATTTCCATTTTTCTTCATTTTGAACTATTTCTCTAGTTCATTTTTTCTACTTTTTACTCAAATTATCAATTGTATTCATTCCATTTTTTTTAACTGTCTCATAATTATTTTCTTATTTCTTATTGTATCAACTGCAATCATTTCATTTTTTTTCTTTCATGTTTGGACTATTTTTCAGATTCATTTTTCTACTTTTTTCTCATTTTATCAATTGTATTAATTTCTATTTTCTTAATTTTTTAACTATTTTTCATATTCATTTTTCTACCTTTTTCCTCATTTAGCAATTTTACTCTTCATGTTGATTTTTTCTACATTTTTCCCATTTTATCAATTGTATTCATTTCCATATTTCTTCATTTTAGAACTATTTTTCAGATTCATTTTATCCTACTTTTTCTCATTGTATCTATTATATTATTTCCATTTTTTTTACTTACATTTTTGATTTTTTTATATATTGTTTTGATTTACATTCACACATAAATATATACACGTAAAGCCTTGAGACAAATCAGCTAATCGGAAAGTCAGGGAAGGTTTGATGAAGATCTCGATCTGAGGAGTCAAGTTTAACCGTGGCTGATAATGAAAGTTCAAAAGGGTATTGACAGTGTCTGAAATTCATCACAAAAAGTTAGCGGACACCCGGGCAGACAACTCTGAAAAGTTGCCTGCCCCATTTTTCACAACTTGAAACACAATCAGACGACTAATCAAAAAAAAAAAAAAAAAATTGCTGTGAAGTATAAAGGATTTTTTTTAATTAAGGAAGTACCTACCACAAATGCTTCCTTGCTGATTATTTTGCTCCAGTTGTCGTTTGTCATCATGGTGCACAATGCAATGTTTGCGTTGCGTTGTCTACTCAAAGCCATGTGGACTCCTCTTTCTAAGCGGCTTTCAAAACGCTCAAGTACACTTTACAGTCACGGTATAGTCGGAAGCACGAAACAGGCTTCTGATTGGCTGCCGTGCCGAGTATGCAAATTGCCAAAAGAATGTTCATTTGGTAATTTACAGTCACGGACTATACCGTGACTGTAAAGTATAGTCTAAAGTTCTGAAAGGCGCTTAGAAAGAGGAGTCCACATGGCTTGTAGCAGTTTGCTTGTAGCTTTTGCTTTATTGAATAAAACAAATGTTTGATTTGAAAAAAATAATACAATTGTTGAAGAAGTTGTCGGCCACCCGGGCCGAGACGTTTTGAAAGTTGTACGCCCGACGTAAAAGTTGTACTCCCCGGGCCTCCGGGCAGATGTTATTTCAAACACTGGTATTGACCACATGACACATTTTATGATAAGTGAACATTTTTGATGTTCCATCATTCAAATTATGAGTGTCAATGCATGTTTGATGATGCCCTAAAATTGTCTGGTGACGAGTTCCAAAATGATCTGGGTTATCTTACAGATCAACCACAATCCTCATAAGGACAAGCACTATAAATAAGAAACACTGTATATGCAGTTTTACAGTGCCACAAAGGCACATCAATTGTGTTATTCATATAGCACATGTACATTACTTACATACTGAGGGAAGGCAGCGCAAATTCACCTCCAGTAAAAAGTCCATTACAATTGTGAATGTGCATGCAGGCAACAACGGTGTGACTCTGCATGATGCTCCCAATGACAAAGATCCATTCAATCCCTCATGGAGGACAAGAAAAGATGCTCATCAATGCTGGCTTTGGCCACTTGTCGGAAAGAGTCAGGTACATTTGTGGCATGACAAACACTATATCCTGCTTATCCTATCCTGCTTTGAAGCTTTTTGAACTGCAGAAAAGAAATATTGGGTTGTTTTTAGTCTTGTAATTTTAACTCGTTCACAAATTGGGAATTGGAAATATGACGCAGAGCACCATTCCCGAATTTGTTCGGGTTTTGTATTGTCATGCTTGGGTGATGATAAAGCGCTGGCCATGGCTTCTGGCAATGGTTTTTACCTTCCACAGGCAGAATTTCGCTTTTTTCCATGTTAGCGCTTTCTTCCAGCTTCAGCTGTTGTTAAAGTTCTATATAAACCAATATGTACAAATTGCATTGTATTGTGGACAGCCCCCCGCCCCATTTCAAGATCATATAACTCCAGACCCATATAATTTGGGAAATTAACTCTTTCATTCTGATGAAAGAAGAGAATCTAAAGTTTCTAACGCTGTCTTGAATGTTTATGTAGTCCTAAAACTCAATATTCTATGGGTCCAGGAATTGTGACAATGACAAAAACCCTGGCACTGGAGGGGACACATTTTTGCACATTGTCTGGCAGTGAATAAATTAAGGTTGTAGAAAGTGTTGTTCTTGGTCGAAAAACGGACAGACTTCAATTAAACACAGAGTTGGTGTGTTTTGAATGTTAAAAATAAATAAATAAAGGATTGTCGATTAAGAACTATCGATTAATCATTTAATCTTAATTAAACACATCTTTTGACACTTGATGATGACGGATGACAACGTTTCAAAGTGACATTGCGTCCCAAATGGATCATTCCCGTTGTCTCCAAAAGAGGAAATTGTCTCCAAATAGAAAAGCAAGCAAAAGCGTGAGAGCCACTGCATGAGAATGACCCCTACGCAGTATTGCAGTGTCTCAAGGCAAGGCGTGCACCAGACTGCTAATATTTCCCCTTTGCCTGGCAGCAGCCACATTCTCTGTGTGCCAAGCTCCTCCGCCGTGCTTCTTCCTCGCCATTAGTCAAGCAATATGTGAGGCTTCCTCATCATTCGCTCTCAATGACATAGTGAGATATTTCCACATGGCCGCCGGTGCTAATTATTAGCATGAGCAGTGCCGCTCAATGCCCCCCCCCCCCTCCCGCCCCTTCCTCCTTCTCGCAAGGCAAAAAGCAAAGTGAGTGTGGAGGACAAACACTGTGGGGCAACTAGAAGGTTCAGTGGAGCTCTCCAGGCATATGTTTCGTGTGAAGCTTTACATATTACTAAGCGGGTGGTGCAACACTGTTTGGTTTGCACTTTGCAAGGATGCAAGGCAGCAAGGTAGACAGATGGTGGTCTCTCAATCGTCTCAACAGTGCTACCTATTGACGAAAAGGGTACATTGCTCCCACTTTGAATTCAAGATCAACGTTTCAGTCATTCCTCCCCAAATTTTGGAGGTGGTGTTTTGTTTTCTTCATTTATTCATTCGTTAGGGTTTGTATTCTGTTTTTCTAACGGGTCTAACGTTTTCCACATTTTATCAATTGTATTCATTTCGATTTTCTTTTCTTAATTTTTGAACTATTTTTCCATGTTCATTTTTTTCTAGTTTTTTTTCTAGTGTTATCGATTGTATTCATTTCAACGTTTTGCTTCATTTGTGAACTATTTTCATCTTGTTTTTTTTACGTTTTCTCATGTGATTAATTGCATTCATTTCTATTTTTTTCATTTTTAAACTGTTTTTCATGTTGATTTTTTTCTACTTTTTCCCTCATATTATCAATTATAATAAATTTCCATTGAACTACAGTAAAGTGTCGTTATATCGATATTCAAGGGAGTCCGAAAAAATATCGATATAACCAGGACTATCGATATATCCGATATCGATATAATGAGACTTTACTGTATTTTTCATGACTTTTCTTCTACCTTTTCCCCCATTTTAGCAATCGTTTTCATTTCCATTTTGTCTTCATTTTTGATTTTTTTTTTCATGACTTTTCTTCCACCTTTCCCTCGATTTTAGCATTGTATTCATTTCCATTTTTTCTTCATTTTTGGACTATTTTTCATGTTCCTTTTTTCTACTTTTTTTCATATTATCAATTGTATTCATTTCCATTTTTTCCTTCATTTTTGAATTATTTTTCATGTTCATTTTTTCTACTTTTTCTCATTTTATCAATTGTATTCTTTCCATTTTTTCTTCAGTTTTGAACTATATTTCATTTTACTTTTCTTTACCTTTTCCGTCATTTTAGCAATTGTATTCGTTTCAATGTTGTTCTTCATTTTTGAACATTTCTTCATGTTCATTTTTGTCTTTTTTCTCATTTTATCAATTGTATTCATTTCCATTTTTTTTCTTCATTTTTGAACTGTCTTCTAATGGGTGGCCAATTGTTAAAGGTTAAAAGTTATTTTGCCGACTATGCAGGAAATTCAGACCTTGCCTCACCGACACTGTTGGATGGAACTGTGGAAAAAAAACATTAAATGTGAAGCCAGACATTTTTTTCATTTATTTTAGTTTTTTTTCATTTCATTTTGACTCATTTTATTAACTTCATAAACTGATAGGATGTCTTTCATTTGTCAGTCATAAATTTATTATGTGTATTACATACACACAATAACATACTTTTTTTCAATACTGTACAATAGGGTCATATTTTATAATACAACAAATATTTAAAAAATATATAGAAAAATAACACACCTTAGTCTGCATATTAAAACATCATACAATTGTTTTCAGTTAATCGGATTTTTTTTAATATGGCCATTATGCATTCTTTAACTATAAGATGCTATCTGGTTCCTTAGTTACGGTGAGGCAACACTGTCCATTTTGGTAACAAATATCCTCACAGAAACATTTTATAAAATGGGAAAGTGAGCTCATGTGATTATGGAGATACTGTTTACCAAAATCTGAATATTTTCAATTGAATTGTTGAAGTTCTGGAAGTTGACAATTAGTCTCAAATGTGGATCAGATGTAGATTGACACATGGTTTCAGAATCAGGTTTTCTGATTCTGATTGACACATGGTTTGACACGGCCTAGTAAACACACAAACTATTCTTTATGTCGAAACATGTGTACTAGAATTAAGGAAAAAATAAGGCTAATCACAAAGAATAAGTATATTGTCCTTGGTAGAGGTAAAGACGTCTATGAATTGACTGGTTTTCTGTAGTTTCTGGCTAGGAAATACCTCTCCGCAGAGTCTTTGCGACTGGCATGTGGCTTTAAACTCCGAACGCTCTCAAACACGAGACAGAGTTTGTCCTGGAGATGACAGGTCAGGGCGCCGTCCCAGTATTTGCACACCAGAGAGCCTCCCGGGCGCAAAATCGTCTTGGCCAAGTCAAGCAGTGACGAGCACAAACCGGTGAGCCTCTCGTGGTCCAGGTCCCGGAAGCCGCTGGCATTGGGCGCCATGTCACTTAGGAGGACATGAGCCGAGCCGCCGGGCAGGAGTTCAGGCAGCTTAGCATGTGTAGCGGTGTCGGTGACATTTTGGCAGGACAGAAAGTGGGCGCCATCCAGAGGTGGTATGTTTAGGAGGTCAATGCCGATGACTGTACCCCGTGGTAATGTTGGATCTTCAGTTAAAAAACACTAATGTTAATTTGTCCATCTCAAAGTGGATATGCATGCAGACAATGCACAACAGTTATGGACATGCCATTATGTAACACATTATCTTGTCGATGATGTAGGTTGTATAGCAGTGATTTTCCAGTATGACACAGTCCTCTTGAAAGGTTTTGGAATGGCAAGGATGATTGCTTTCATTTTGTTGCATACTGAAGACAATTCGATTTCAGATTGAAAGATGAATAAGAAACAAAGGTTCAGAATGTCATCATTTATTTCATGTCATTAAGATCGAGACGTGTAAAACAACTTGGGGAAGACCACCTTTGGTTTGCAGCCACTCACTTTTCAAGTGAGCTAAAGTACCAGAACGGATATTGTGAAATGAACTTAAAGTGTATAACGTATAATATTTGGTGGCTTCACCAAGACTCCACCAGACTGTTGCAGTCTTCTTTAAAAACAAATTCCAAACCTTTTACTGCGGCCTTTCGAGGTTGTTTCTGGTGGGTGATTTTATTTTGTTTTGTTTTGTTTTTGACACTTTTCCTGACTTTTCTTTTGTTTTTACTTAATAACGGAACTGTTCTGGTGTACAGTTTATAAGCAAGACAGTAAAGTTATTCAGTGTATTGTGGTGCTCCACTGTGGCTTCTTTTAACAATCGCGAAAAATGCACTCACCGGTCCCAGCTGAGTTGACCCGGTGCACAGCCACCTGGCTCCAGGCTCCGGGCGCCGCCCCGCAATCCACCACGCAGATTCCCGGTTGCAAAAGACGAAACTTGTCGTCGATTTCCAGCAACTTGAAGGCGCTCCGGCAGCGGAAGTTTTGAGCGTGAGAAGCTTTGACGTAAGGATCTTTCGTCTGTCGCGCAAGCCACCTGTGCTCCGCGTTGCTTTTCTTCTTCTGGAGGCGACACGATGAATGCAAAAATCTTCGGTGGAGAAGACAAAACATTCTTGGAATCAAAATTCGAGGGCAAGTCACTGGCGAGAGCAATTGCAACTGGTTTGAACTGCGCATACGTCGAAATTTTAGGTTGAAATGAATGGCGTCCGTCAGCTCATAGAGGTCCCCTGAAACAAGACGAGGATGCCTTGTGGTAAATGATTCTGAGTTTTAGTTTGATATGAATAGACAAATTGCCTCCTTCACGTCATTTTCTGATTTTCATCAAGACACTATATAACTGATGATTCGTTTTGGACTTGTGTCAGGACGAAAGTTGTTTAGTGTTATCGTGTAGGAAACTTTCGCGCTTGTTTCAAGTCGATTGTATTACACGGAGACACACAGCAAGCTGAAATTGATTTGTTCAGCCGAAATAAATGGATTGCACGTAGGACGTGTAATATCGACGTACTAATTGCAATTGCTTCTTCTATTGAGACAGGTGGGATGCTGACTTCGAAGCTCCTGACTCTGGTTCTGGTGGTCGAGCCTGGCAGGGTGCTACTGGGCATGAAGAAACGAGGATTCGGAGCTGGGAGATGGAATGGATTTGGGGGAAAAGTCCAAAGCGGAGAAACTGTTGAGGAAGGAGCAAGAAGGTCCGTTCATATTTGATAAGGAGTTTCATGCATCCCATCTAAACTGGAAACTGTCATCACAGTAAACTATCACGTGCTTAAAATATTTTGCATATAAAGTAGTGTGCCTTTGGTTATATTCTTCATAAAATGAAACAACATAACGAGACATTTACGTTATCTATCAATGTATGCATCCAATTTCAAATCTATACCAGCTGTTTTCAGACTGGAGGTGGAGTACATCCTGAACTGTTTGCCAGCTAATCAGAGGGCACACATTGACAAAAAAAAAAAAAACGTTTGCACTCACAATCAAACATGGAGTCCACAATTAACCTGCCGTGCATATTTTTAGAATGTGGGAGGAAACCAGAGTATCCGGAGAAAACCTACGCAGTTTGGGGAAATCATGCAAACTACACACAGGAAGGCAATGGCTGTGCACTGTGAGGCCAGTGTACTCACCAGTCGACTACCATGCCACCGTTTATGTGTATTAAAATGATTTGACAAACTCAAAAGTTTTATGAGCGTCAAACTTGGTTTGGGTCACAGGTCACTATGTAGACATTGTTTCGGTCAGGGTGCCATGATGACCCTATAACTATAATATCTAGGAGTGTTTGGTGCTTTTTCAGACTCCATCATCCAGTCATCTCACAATGACAAAACATTGTGAACACGTTCTATGTTTATTGCTGCCGATTATATTAAATTTGTTTTTTTTTCTTATGGGTCAGGGAACTCCTTGAAGAAAGTGGCCTCACAGTGGGCACACTAGAAAAGATTGGAAACATCAAATTTGAAATGGTCACAGATGCACAGCTGCTCGACGTCCATATTTTTCGAGCAGACTCGTACAATGGAGAGCCAACGGAAACGGAAGGTAATTTCCACACTAAGTTTCATGAAGCTTTTAATTGGGAACATGTTGCAAACTGACTTTCTCCATCCTGTAGAAATGAGACCTCAGTGGTTCGACCGTGACAAGATCCCCTTTGACCAAATGTGGCCTGATGACAAGCTGTGGTTCCCACTGCTGCTACAGAAGAGGAAATTTGCAGGCTACTTTCAGTTCCAGGGCCACGATGTCATTCTGGACTACAAGCTGGATGAGGTGGAGGTGCTGTGAAATGATCGGAAGCTGCGTGGGAAGTGCGACATTCCTCAATGCCTGCTGTTCAGCCAACACACCAAAGTACTTTTGTGAAAAAACATCCTTACCATTGCCCTGACTGAAGAAATTTCATGTGAATGGCGAAGAGGACTTGGGTCAAAGCTGCATCTCATATGATATTAGTTTGGCCACTTGGTGCCTTGTGCATAAGTTGAAATGAGAAACTTTTTCCTCAAACCAAAACTGTCTCATGAATAATAGAATAGCTTTGCCTGATTGATAAAAATGTGGCTTTATGCCATCTTGGGACATCCGCAAGTCGCAACAAGCTTTTTTTGTGTCTCGCTTGTGGATTCTCAGTGCAAAATTGACATGGTGAGTTCAGAACAATCAGATCATAAACAAAATGTATTAAATGCCTGTGCTTATCTTATCACAAGTTTGCATGACAATCTGCCTCCTAACGGTTGTGAGCAGCCCAAGTGCAATCTCATTTGTTTAATTGCACTGAATAGTTGCTCGGGAGTGTTGGCTCTGCTTGTTAGGGCAAAATAATATACATAAATATAACGTTTTTATTGCCTACATAACAAAAAAAAAACATGAAACATTCATTTTTATTCTTTATTCCTCAGCGGAGCAAGATATCAACAGATTCATCAGTCATCTCTGAATTAATTTCCTATAAAATGCCACCAAAATGAACGTTTATGCAGTTTTGTGTAAAAGCTGTGCAAATCAGACTAAGTGTTCCTATTTTTCCTCCCAGGAGGTGTCTTTTTTTAATAAGAATAAAAGTGTTCCAAAACAGCTTTGAAATTATCGGCACTTGGTTGATTGGATTCCTACTATACATATTGCACATCTGAACTGAGAAGTGTAGTGTCATTCCAAAGTTCAGCTCACGTTCCAACGGTATTGTGCATGTTGGAGCCTCGGTGCCTTAAATTAGCATGTGGGAGTTGTCATGTCAATGATCAGCAAACTGCATAAAACAAGATGGCAAAATAGGAAGCACATAGATAAAGATGTGTATCACCTGTATCAAATATCGGAATTCTGGGAGCAAAAATAAATGTTCCCAGGATTTAAATAAAGTAAAATACTCCATGTTATTCCCTCCACTTCTTATGTAATAACTTAAGAACATAAAGGGCAATAATGTACACTGTGCTACCTTACAGCCTGGATCATTCATTTCCTTTCCGGTTGGCAGGAAAAGTTTAATTTGAACATTGAGAATATTCGCCGACGGCCAAAATGTCAAAAGGCCAAACCTAATAAATCCAAATGAGAGTGGTAGGAAAAACCACTTGTAGTGTAATGTGCAGCGTGCAGTTGATAGTTGCTTTTTTTTAAATCCTCGCCCGGTTTCCCTCTTGCATCTCAAATCCATTTATTCAAGGCCAGGTTACAAACCGTTGTTTTCAACCAAGAGGCAGCTGAGCTTGGGCTGGAGTGCATTCCACACCGCGCCCATCTGGAAAGAGACGAAGAACCAATTTTTCTATCGTTTGGTATGATGCTTACAATATAGTGTACATATAGAAACAAAACAAAATCATTGTATAGGGGGGAAAATACATTGAATGTATCATTTAACACATTATTTAACACTCAGCGGGGTTGTTACAAACAAATGTATATCGTTAACTCATTCACTGCCAGGCGTGCAAAAATGTGTCCACGCCAGTGTCAGGGTTTGTCATTGTTACTTGAATTCCAGGACCCACAGAATATTGACTTTTAGGATTACATAAACATTCCATACGGGGTGAGAAACCTTAGATGCTCTTCTTACATCAGAAAAAAAGAGCTAATTGTTAAGTTATATGGTTCTGGAGTTATATGAGCTTGAAATGAGGGCGGCTGTCCAAAATACAATGCAATACTGTACATACATATTGGTTTATATCGCACTTTAACTACAGTTGAAGCTGCAACAAAGCACTAACATGGAAAAAAAGAAAATGCTGCCCCCTTGTGGAAAAGAAAAAACATTGCCAGAGGCCATGGCCAGCACTTTATCTGCACCCAAGCATGAAAAAACAAAAGCAGAACAAATTTGGGAATGGCGCTTGAGTTAAGTTACTCTACTGTCCTCTTATTAGCTGAAATATCGCCGAAAATTAGTTTATTTTCTGTTCAGACGGGGCTTTGGCGCTATCAGGTGGCATGTTAGGGTGTTTCAGAAAGCATATCCAGTACATGTATATAATACAACGTGATACCTCCCTGCTCCCGGAAAAAAAAGATCTCGCCATATTTCCCAAAAAATAAGATGTAAATTTGAAACCAACGAATATGCAGGGGAGGAAGTATTCTACATAAATGGATACATTGATAGATGGATAAATAATCACATGAATAAATAAACATGCGAATAAAAAAACAAAGATAAATAAGTACACAATTAAATAAATAGGTTGATAAATAAATAAACTGATAAACAAATAAACACAAGTAAAAACATAGGTAAGTAAATAGATGAGTGAAAAAATAGAGGAATAAACGAATGAATGAATGAATGAATGAAAGCAGTTTCACCTCTCTATGTCCTTGCACCTGAGAATTGACCAAGGCTCCCAGGATGTGGGAGGTGATTGGCAAGTAGGTGAAGATGAGCTGCGTCTCTTGGTGCAGACAGAAGAGAGAAAAGTAATTCCGCAACTCCATGATCTGTATGGCAGTCTCTTGCTAGAAATAGAATCAAGGGAGAAGAAGAGGAAAACACAAAGCACCCTTTTATTGACATTTCCCTCTGTTTCGCAGCAGATACGGCGTACGAGTCTAACCTGAACTATCCGCGATTCGAGCTGCTCCATAGAGGCCTGCTCTTTGGACTGCACAGTGGTGCTCATCATTTGCCTCTTCATCACGCTGTATTTGTAAAGCGCCCGCTGATGCTCGTGAAGAACGCCCTTCTCGTGGCGCTCGCACAGGTCCTGGAGTGGACAAGTGACGATTACGTCTATTTTTACACCTTCGATAAAGTATCATCGGCAAACACCGAGAGGCACTCACTCTATACGACTGCAGCAAATCCAGGAAAAGATTCAGCCTTTCCACGACGTCATCCTCTTCCCGCCTGCCCTGAGAACATGGAAACAAAATGATGTTTACTTCATTGCCATTTTTGAAATTGGAAGATTGCGCCTTGTTACCTGCTCAGCCGCTTTGTCCGAGAGCACGGCAAATTCCACCGATAGACTTTTGAGAGACTGACATAGACGGCTCCAGGTACTCTGTGACGAAGCGAGTGACGGAAGGGACGACGTGTCCGAGCTCAGCATGCTGTCGATAAAAAAAATGACAAAATGACTTTATGGACGTGTATATACCGTATTTTCCGGTGTATGAGTGGTAAGAGTATTGACAGAATATAAGTTATCATATTTAAAAGTTTCATGCTCTTATATGCTTAGTGAACATGTGTGACTAGAATACACAATTGAAGCACAGAGAAACCTGGGGTCAATCTGAGGTGAACAGACACAGCCTGTTAACCTGTCATCTTCATCGAGGAGATCTGGCCTTGGGCGGAATTTAGGACTTGGGAAACCTCTTGTTTACAGGAGTAATTTAGGATTTGTTACTCCTTCACACCTGGAGATCATTAGCCGGGTTACAAATTCATTCGGTTCAGGGAAAGACAACCAATAAAAATGTCTATGTGCTGTTGGTGTTTGGGACGTCCAGGGCGTGGTGTTCAAATCAAGAAAACTATGTTTTACTAATGTATCACTTAAATTTGCATATACTCTCAATAAATGGCTTGGCAAAGGGCTGCAGAATTTGGGCGTCTGTCTTGAATGGCTATGTCCCCTGCCGGCAGTAAAAGACAATCTTCCTGTGTTCGAGCCTTTGTTCACAGTGTCCGACGGAATATCTCTGACAATAAGGGACACCCAAAAACCTTGATTTTCTTCAAAAGATCACCCTGTGCCTTTTACGCACGTGTGCCTTATATGTGAATTAATAATAATACATTTCATTTATAAGCGCCTTTCAAAACTCTCAAGGTCACTTTACAGTCACAGGATAAATTATTTTGTGAATGAGCAGCGACAGTCACATGCGCCAGCGTTCACTCAACCCAGAACAACTCAAATAGATAGAAAGCTACCTAGGGAGCGAATAGATAGCTAATAGCTAGCTAGCCAGCTATATATCTAATAGATAGTTAGATAGATAGCTAACGAGCCAGCTAGATAGCTAATAATTAGCTACTCAAGTTCTAGCTAGGTAGCCAGATAAATAAGTAGATAGCTAACTGGATAGCTAGCTACATAGCCAGATAGCCAGTGAGATATAGATAGATGAATGTTGAGCAGAACCAGGTCTCGCAACTGTCAGCAGCCACGACTCCATTTCCCCCATGTCGAAGTAGTGCGTGACCTCGGCCTCTCCTGTAGCACCTTATAATGCGGTGTGCTTTATCTTTGCAAAGCTTTAATCTATTTATATACTGTATTATATTTGGAAAACTTTTTCATTCATTGAAGGTGTGCCTCATAGTCCGGTGCGCCTTATACATCTAAAAAGTTTGAAAATACACCATTCATTGGTGGTGCACCTAATAATACTCCGGTGCGCCTCATACACCAGAAAATACGTTAATAATTTGGAGTGACAGTCGTGCAATAACAAAATACCTGAGCTCCCTGCCAAACATGAGGAGGTCACTGGCGTTCCCTTTCGAACGTTCGGCGATACTCTCGGCTCGCTCGCGCAGCTTGCAGAAGCTGTTGTGGATGTTCTTAATCAGCTCTCGGCTCACAGAGAACTGTGCCTGGATGTCGGTTGGGAGATATTCCTGTGGAAACGTGCCAAATATCCCATAAACTCTTGATGAGAACCTACCAGGTCGGTGGATGAATTCACAAACCTTTGCCACTGTTGCATTTTTGTTTGTCATGAACTCGTCGCCTGTTTTCTTGTAAGCATCCCGCAGCCTTATCTGGACATCCTGTTTGTGAAGCGCGTTGAAAATGGAGGAGGGTGGGTGAGGGGAATAACGGACAATGAATCACTGGAAGTTGCCATGGCGATATCAGTCCTCAGTTTGCAGAGCAAGCAAATTTGCACAAAGGAAAAGGCATACAGAGCCGCTGAAGGTGAAGAAGGTCTTGACCAGTTCATCCTCTGAGAAGAAAGGGTGCTGCGCCACCAAGTTGAGGAATCGGCCCAGCGCGCGCCTCCTCGCCTCGATGAAATCCCGCTCGGAAACCGACGTCAGGACTGTGGCAAAAACATTCGTGGCATTACAAGTCTCAGCAAGTAATATTGAGTGCTTTGCTGGGCCTGGTGGCCAAACCAGTTAAGAATATGAAAAGGAAATGGGTTACATTGCAATCAAACTGTCAATATGGACATCCTGTTATGTTGAAGGGGTGGAGAATGTGGAGAGTTGGCACTGTACCTCCTTTCAACATTCTTTTGGGTGGAAGCGAAGGCACGACTCTGTAGGCGAATCTCTGGAGCAGGATCTCGTGGAAGACGTCAAAGTCACTGTAGCGTCGATATACGGACATTTTGTAACGCTGGAGGGAAATATGAAAAAAATATATATGTATATACTGTCAGAAATTGGATGCACTTGTTGTTTGCGGTCAATTTTATTTCATGCAAAAGTCAAGATCTTATGCAATTAAACTCAATTAACTCAATTAACTTAGTTAATAAATTCAATTAACTCATTCACTGCCATTCCCGAATGTATTAAAAAGCATGACGTGGAGCGTCATTACAGAATTTGTTCGGGTGTTGGTTTCTTGGGTGAAATTGGGGGTGCTGATAAAGCGCTGGTCAGACTTCCAGACCGCTGGCAATGTTTTTCCCTCCCACTAAGGGCAGCATTTGCCTTTTGAAAGCCACCCCCATTTCAAGCTCGGATAACTCCAGACACGTGTAACTCTTTTTTTTCTGATGAAAGAAGAGAGTGTCATGTTTTTATGCTGCATTGAATGTTTATGTAGTCCTATAACTCAATATTCTATGGTTCCTGCAATTTGAGTGAAAATGACAAAAACCCTGGCACTGGAGTGGACACATTTTTTCACATCGTCTGGCAGTGAATGAGTAAACGTAAAAAAAAAAATACATTGCAATATTTTGTCTTATTCATCCATTTGCTGACAAGCAGACCAACAGTATCATTGGAATTGTGAATGCTGTACAGCTGTTGGCCAAATGACGGGTCCACGGACCAGGGACGATTTGGAACCAGGCCACACAATGATGCTGTTGTACGATCTAACTACCGTATTTTCCGGTGTATAATGCGCACAGGAGTATTAGGCTCACCCCCAATGAATGGTGTATTTTCAAACTTTTTCCATATAAAAGGCGCACCGGACTAAAAGGTGCACCTTCAATGAATGGAAAAATGTTTTCTAAGGATAATATATAAATATAAAAAAGTTTTCCAAATAAAAGACACACCATATTATAAGGCACTACACTAGAGGCACTACTTCTTCAATGGGGGGAAATTGAGTCGTGTCTGTTGAGAGTGTTTGCGAGACCTGTCGTGGTTCAATATTACTTCACATATAAGGCGCACGCTCAGCTTTGGAAGAAAATCGAGACTTTTGGGTGTACCTTATACACTGGAAAATACGGTCGTAAAATAGCTGAAGGTATTCATTTCCGATAGTTGCATCGCTTCCCTACCAGGGTTGTGACCTGGTACTCCACATGTTTGAGGAACAAGCCTTTCTTCTCCGGTATGAGCTCCACCTTGACCGCATCTCTGTTCAGCAGCCTGTCCAGGTTTAGGGACAGCGTCAGCACGTCCTCCTCAGATGCCTGCATCCTCAGTGCGCGCAACTCTCTTGGCTCCCCCAGCTGAGGCTTTGGAAACTCTGGAAAGCACACAGCCACACACCCCCCCCCCCCCACCCCAATTTCCAATATTTACACAAATGCGGCGACAAACTACGCTACTGCTCGGCTATAGTGAAGCAATGCCTCGCGTGTAAGGAATGCTGGTATCTCATGTACTGGACGGAATACGTGCAGGGGGTGCTGATCTTTCATAAACCACATCCCCATGTATTCTGATATGGCTAAGAATTGAATGAAATCTCCTGCAGAAAAAATGCACAAAACCTGTTCTAGCTCAGGGGCAAAGTTTCAAGAAGTTAGCAGTTTTATAGATCACACCTCAAATAACAGAGGGGGACTTGAATAATACCACAAAAGACTTGCCGTAAGCTTGACAAATGGCTCCCGACAGACACACACACACGCACAAGCATACACATCTTCCTGCCATGTGTGCACTCAAAAAAATTACTTTACAGGGATGTTTGTGTACCGGAAATTGAATACAACATCCCTTGTTTTTTTGCTAAACAGGTCTAATCTGCTGATTTTGTTTAAGATTGGACATGTTGGTGATACTAAGAGTCAAGTTTTTTTCCTGATCTATGCTATTTGGAGTAAGTTTGCAAAAACACAGCTATTGATAGATGTTCAGTGAGCTGAGTCTGGTGCGTAACCATAGTTTGAACACCCTTGTTGATTCCCCCAGAATCAACCAGAAGAATGACCAAATTACTCATTCAGCAAAACATTCACTTTTGACATCCTTATCCACCTTTTATGTAGTTCTCCAGGACTTTGGGAGTCGGCTGCTTTCCTTGCTGGGCAACAGCGATTAAAGCGAGTGCTTTGTAGAGTGATAGCTTGTTCAGGGATCCATCGGTGCCGGCGTCAACATGTTGGGCGATCTGAGAGTGGGAGGAGACAAATACGGTCAGCGACAAACATGTCCCCGTCCCATGAGTTATAATGTGGTTGCAAAGATGTGCACACCCTTTTGTAACTGGAATGTGGCTGTGTTTAGAATTTACCAATCTCATTCAAAATCAATGAATGGGATTCAACCGCAAGATCATTCAAGTGTGCCCGATTAACCTCAAATGATTTTCAGATGTTCGAGGAGGCTTTTCCTGACTTTTTTTTCTTCTTCCAGCAAAAGACTGAAACAGCTGTGCACATTGACTGGCATTTCCTATCAGACCATTTCTGAAGAAAAATAGTCCTTGTGTAATAAAAATTTTGGAATAATAACAACAATAATAATACATTTAATTTCAAAGCACCTTTCAAAACTCTCAAGAACACTTTACAGTCTCTGGATTTTTTTGCGCAGGTGAGCAGCGGCAGCCATTCGCGCCAGCGTTCACTCTACCCGGAAGTTACACAGCAGTAAAGTAATGAAAGGAAAAGGAAAGGAAAGAAAGGAAACATAAAAAACAACAACAATAATACTAAATAACAAACAATATGACAACACAAAGACACAAAGAGTCATTCATTAGTCAGCACTTCCTGTACCCTCTTTGTGACATGTAGCAGTTCTCAATGAAAGAGGGGAATATAAAGGCGTCCTTTTCACCATCAGGGACGTCATAGTGGAACGTACACATTTGCTACAAGCTAAATGTTGAAAGCAAACACGAAGCTGTAGCATCCATTGATGAAAAGAGATTGTATATCTCCTGTCCCACATAAATCCGCTTCAATTCCAAGCCGCGACAAGTCCACATACACATCGGCGCTCTGCGCTGACGCTCCTTTCTTCTTATCGCGGGCTCCTCAAGCCATGCATCCATCCAGCCGCAGACTGTCCAACAGCACCGACTATTCCGCTGAACAAAGCGGGGCTGTGAAGATGCTGCCCGTTACAAGCGCAAAAGAGCACAATCGCCCCGGAGCTGTCCAGCGATGACAGTCAAATGGCACCGACATTCCTCCCATTCAAAAACAGGACTGGCATATTCATGCTGCCGAAAAGGCGCAATCACTCAGCACAGTCTCCTGCTTGATGATTGCCGTGGCCAAAAATGCTGACAAACAATCCGTATCTGTTCCACACGACACACGACAACACAAAGTGACAAAAGAAAGCACAAAAACAACAACAAAAACCAAGGCTCGTGAGAGGACGTGTTGACGGTTGCCTAATCTGGCGCCATCTTGGGAAAAAAAAAACATAATATGTAATAATATAACAAAATAATGGCCATAAAACTTGACCTTAGTTTCATCAGAACGTAACACATGTTCCTCTGCATTGGTATTCGTAAATTTGCTATATTCTGACAGCCATTTAACGTTTGAGAAGTTTGAATGCATTTGGTTCATTGTAAACATTAAATTCTATTGCGTTTTAGTTTTACAAAATGACAAAGCAAACGAAGTGTAGAGAACATCTTGCTCTTGTTGACAATGCAATGTTTATGAGAAGAATACTAAGGCCCAAATATCCAGTCTTTGTCAGATGAGGGTTTACAGCTTGTAGTAGCAGAACCCCAAGAACGGGTTTAACATTTAACCTAAAGCGCTTGTACAATGTATAGCACCTCACCTGGGCTTGAATTGCCTTGGACAGTTTAGTGCTATCGAGCAACCTTTGAAACACTTCTCCCTGAACTCTCTCATCGTTTGGGTAGCAGACGACCTCGTACACCTCCCTGTAATAAGAAGGAACTGAGCCTGCAAAGGAAAAGACTACGGTTAGATTTTAAACATGGGCACAAGATTTTACAATCTGCCCTTTTAAATAGCTGTGTTTTAAACTGCATGTCCTATTTGGGTGGCAGATGAGCTGGAGCCTACCCTGTTGCAAGTCAAATTCACAATCACAGTACACCTATGGACAATGTTGGAGACAGGTGGCCTTTTTTTCTTCTCCATGTCCGTTTGGAGAACACACAGTTCAACAATTTAGTCTTCAATGAAAATTTGGGATGCAGGAGGAAGCCTGTTTAAGAACGAGGACATGCAAATTACAAACAGAAAGACCAGAGCCCATATTTTAACCCACAGCTCAGTCCTAATAGGTGGACGTGGTGAGCATTCCATCACCGTGTTCTGCCCCATCATCAGAAATCAAATGATGATTTAGACCTCAGCATGTGACAGTTGTAACTTGGTTTATGATCAACTAGTTCATGGCGTCTTACCAAGCATTATTTCATTTTTATTTACACTTCAATCCTGGCATAAAATGAACAATTAAATTTTCCCTCCAGCTGCGTTTGTTAATGTGAATTAATCTCATAGATGAATTTGTGCAATTGAATTATTCCAATCATTTTGGAACTGGATGCAAGAGTGTAGCATATATTAGCATATATTTTTAGGAAACCGCATCAAAACTTTATCAGTTAACAATTGTTGTTGTAGTTGTTGTTGTTGTGAGTATCATGCAGGTGGAGCAAAAATACAAATTCAAAACACCAACTTATCATCGTTACTTCAACCGATTGACCCCACTGCAAACGCAATCGTTTTAACTAACTTTAGCTACGCCGGTTCTACGCGAGCAGCAAAAGTAAAAAAAAAAAAGATTAGAAGTTGCAAAACAGAACGATGTGAGTACTTTATGTACATAGCGTACCTTCATTGATCTCTTCAGCCATTGCTCGGACTGTCTGTCATGTGAGCGCAAGAGCACCTCCATGTGATTTCCTGCAGAAGCGAAAAAAAGTCATTTATTTCTTAAAGTTGTAGTAGGCTTCTTTTGGTGTAAAGTCCATACGAGTAATGGCCACAATAAAGTCTAAGGCAGATGCAACGACATACGTGTTGTGAAGTTTTAAATTTGTCTTTAAGAAAGCGTTTATAGCTAATGCATTCAATCGTATTTATTTAGTGTGAAGCAGGTTTTGCAATTAGCTTTCATACTAATGAATGGCTGAATAAAGTAGAAGATATGAACTATAAAATTAAGCATGCATCCATTTTCTGAACAGCTTTATCCTCTCAAGGACAACCCCGAACTGGTTGTCAGTCAATTGCAGGGCACACAGAGACCAAGCAACCACGCTCACACTCACTCACTCACACCGCTGGACACTTTTGGGTGTTCAATCAGCCTGCCAATGGAGGACCTGGGGAAAACACGTAGGCCTGGCGGAAACATGCAAACCTCACAAAGGAAGGCTGCAGTATGATGAAATAGTGCGGATCTCGTCAGAATTATTCTGAAATGTAATAAGTGAACACAAAGTTTATATGGTACCGTGTTGCTTTATATGGTACCGTGTTGCTTTTGGAGTCGAGTAAAGATATGAAATTTCCATCAGGACATTTCGGCAAAATTACAATTTCTCCGACGGTTCCTGAATGTATCTTCATCCTGCAATATGGTAGATTTCCTCTGGGTGAAGCTAATGCACCATTTTGGATTGTTTCGGGAAGGAGGAAGGGATGTGAGTTGACTGGATTCTTGATGATTTGTCAGCTGGCGGAGTGGAGTCCAGAGCGGCTGCGTTTGAGCGAGACTTTGGTCGGGTCGCTTGCTTGTCGAGGCGAATCCGTCGCGCTGGAATTTAAAAAGGGACTCCCAGGCAGCTCCCGATGACTCCACGACGCACAATGACGAGAGAAGCAAAGGAGACGTGTTGTCTTCAACTAACCAGAAGCTAAACCGGCTAACAGTAGTCGACGTAACCGAGACGACGTTGAAACGGGGTACGAGCACTTCAAACATGTACTTTGTGAGGACAAATAACACACTGTAGGTGTTGTTTTTCTAAAGCTAAAGTCAATTTGCTAACTAGTCGCTGGTGATGACTAGCTTACTAAGTGATGCTAACAAGTGCAAGCTCTAAACTCGTCCCCTACCCATTCGTAAGAGAACAATAACATCACAAGCTGCTGAATAATGCATGTCTGCTTTGTGAAGGATGCCATTTTGAGTGGGTTGTAGCCTGTAAGATACTATTTTCATACGTCATTTTGTCTTTTTCCCCCCTGACAGACATTATTCTGCATCCTCGTCTACCTAAAGCAGAACTGGGTTGACTGTCGGGTGTCCATGGCTGCTGTGGTCGCTTACACGCCACCTTGGTGGGTCAACCTGCTGCACCGACTTCCACGTTTCAACTTCAACTTGGAGCAAACGAGCAGCGACTTTCAGCCTTGGGAATGGACCTATCAGGAGGTACACATTCATTAGCATCCACTTGCATGGGTTTAATTGACTTATGTGTGGCTTTTTAGTACCAACTCAGGTTTAAAGAGATTCCTGGGTGACAAATGACATGTTAGCGCGTTATTCTGCTTCACCTTTTGAGTCCAGTCACCATCTGTTGACCTACTATATCCGTCTTTTGGCCTATTCCAGCCTGAAGACCAGCTGGTATTGTCTAATCCAGACCAAAGCAACCTTTGACTTGGGCGGAGGGGGGGGGGGGGTCTCTCCGGCCGTTGTTTTCATTGTCTACATTTGGGCAATTCCGACACCACTTTTTTGTTTCCTAACTGACATCAGAAAACCGTTTTATAGCATCTAAAATACCCAAAACACACAGGATATTTTAGTCAAATTCAAAACACCAATAAAAATGACTTAAAGTGTCTAAAAACTACTTCAAATTGAACCCGGAAGTGGCCAGTTTCATATGGTCCCGCCCCGTTGTTCGTGGTGTCACGCCAAGACGTCTTGCCTTGCTCGAGAATCAAAACAATGGCTTCAGATTCTGAGAAGATGCTTTCTTGTTACTCATCCAGTTATGAATATGATTCAAATAGTTCTGAAGAGGAAAGCATACATGTTTGCAATCGATTAAAGAATTTACTCGTGTCATTTTGAGGCATCTGGACAGAAATGTAGCACCCAAAAAATGCAGAAGATGGGGACAAAGCTCCGTGGAAATGGGCTGATTTGTCTCCTGGGAATTTTTGTCACTGAATATCAAATAGTTGTCTTGGTGCAACACACAACGATTCACCATCGCGTTATTTGTGTTTTCCTTCTAATTTACCGCAAAATGCATTGTGTGTCCTTTCTCGGTCAGGGGCGTTCTTTCCGTGACGTGACGTCAGGGATCGTCTCCAACTCAAAAACAAGACTTCCTGAATATTCAGCGCAAGTCTTAAAACGTAAAATATAGCTGTATGCGGTGTCATCTTTGTAAAATACGCTCAGTAAAAGTCATTTGAAGCGATTTTACAAATTATGGACACAACTTGTCCGGAGGCATCGGTTGTCCTTTAAGGAATGATTGTTGTAAAAGATACATTATTGGTACATTTAGGCAGTTAAAAGAAGATATATAGGATCACTTCCTAATGCATTTCTTCATTGTTTGACATTTGGACTTCATTTCTTCACGGTCATACTTCCCCGTTTCAAAGTGTGATTCAGATCTTGATTCCGATTGAAACAGGAAGACACTACCCAGACATGCGTCATCATCTTTTTGTCTTTGTACTGACAATGAAAAGTACTCTCAGAAGTGTACTTAAAGAGTACACAGAAGATTTTGTTTGTCGTAACGCATCAGTCCTTTTTCAACGGAAGTATGTTTGAAGTGATTATAAATTCCAGAGTTGGTACTTTCTGACTTTGTTGCCCAATGCCCGGACGTATCATTAAAATTGAAAAATACAACTTTGGGATTCCATGTGTGTGTGTGTGTGTGTGTGTGTGTGTGTACATACACACACACACACACACACACACACACACACACATATATATATATATATATATATATATATATATATATATATATATATATATATATATATATATATATATATATATATATATATATATATATATATTGCGGTTGGGGCAATTCATAGACTGAAGCGACATTTCACTCTTCAACATTCATGTAGTCCATTATCCTGACATTGTCGATTTAATGGAATCCATTATAGCTCCGTTACTTTATTGTCGACAGTCCATCCTGTTAGTTGGAGGTGTGGCGCTTGCCTGTCTGGCGCTGGACCTGCTGTTCCTTCTCTTCTACTCCATTTGGCTGTGCTGCAAGCGCAATAAAAACTCGGACCAACCCTCGGCCGACTGCTGCTGCACCGCCTGGTGCGTCGTCATTGCAACACTCGTGTGCAGGTAAGCAGCCCTTGACGACATCACGCAAAGCAATTGGAGCGCAACCCATGTTTTTGCATGACTCGCCCTGATGCCAATGTTTTCCTGGTGCATTTCATTTTGGTCAAAGGGTGGGATTGACCATCTGGACTCATGTTGTTTAGCATTTGTTTCTATTCCGCCATATGTTGAGGTGCCGTTCTAGCCATCATAGCTGATTCAGCAATGCACAAAAAAAGAGCTGTGAAACCCTGATGAGGACGTGATGGCTGTATCACAATCAGTCCCTCGTGTTGCTAAAAGAGTCCCTTTCTTTCATCATATACTAAATACACAGGAAACATGTACGTGCAGTTTCCCCGAATATTCGAAAAGCTGTTTGTATGGTCCATAATTTCACCGCGGTTGGGTTGCTCAGGATGTATGTCACCAAAATGTCTGAAATGATTTGAATTGTTTGTCAGTATTCAGATTATTTGTTCCGATTTATTTGTTCTGATTTCAAACCAGGCGGCCCGGTAGTCGAGTGGTTAGCACAGAGGTCGCCGGTTCGCGTCCCACCTCGGCCTTCCTGTGTCGAGTTTGCATGTTCTCCCCGGGTCCGTGTGGGTTTTCTCCTGCATTCCAAAAACATGCATGGCAGGCAGATTGAACACTCTAAATTGTCCCTAGGTGTGAGTGTGAGAGTGACTGTTGTACGTCTTTGTGTGCCCTGTGATTGGCTGGCCACCATTTCAGGGTGTCCCCCGCCTCGTGCCCGAAGACAGCTGGGATAGGCTCCAGCACCCCCCGCGACCCCACTGAGGAATAAGCGGTACGGAAAATGGATGTATGGATGGATTTCAAACCATTTATTTTCCATAGGAAATATCTGTAGTTGTAATCTCCTTGACAGTCAAAATTGCTGTGTTAGTACCACCCAAGTGTTTTAACTTGAATATTTTCCAGACCATGGCAGTGTGAAAACAAGTTAACTTTGCTATCCATATATACACTTCCTCTAGGTGAGCTGAATTTTATCCTTAACATAGACGACTGAGAATTTTTTTTAAGAAAAAAATATTTTTTATTATACAATGTAAAAAAAGACTCATGATTTTTAAGAATGTGACAAATGTTCACTTCAGAGATTCACCCTTCCCCCCTTTACTCCCGGCAACAAATTGTGCCTTTCACTACAGAAAATAACATCCCTGTCCCTCCCCTGTTAGCTCCTTTTCTGCAACCCGAGGCCTCTCTCCCCAAATACGATCTGATAACCCAGGCAGAGGGCCGCCTTTGTCAGGACTGAGACCTTTGGGGTGTACATACATAAAGTTCCGTTCTGTAGAGGTTCCATGGTTCAGTGTCTGGTGTTTGAGGCGTCTGAACTGACAGGGTTAATGTGGGGTTCAACCTCCATGTCCACTGGCTCGCCACCTCCCTCGCTCGCTGTTTTGTATTTTCTAGCAAATTCCAATCCCCCTCGCACACGAACCCTTCTCCTGACCGTTCTGTCTCTTCCTCCCTCCTTATTCCTTTTGTCAGCGCCGGCATTGCTGTGGGTTTCTATGGGAACGGCGAGACTTGCGATGGAGTGAATTGGCTGACTTATTCCCTGCGCCACGCAAATCGCACAATCACTGGTGTGCAGAAGCTGGTGAGACTTTGATTCATAAATAATTCACACATAGTTAATTTCCCTACAAGACCCGTTGTGCGTTCCCTCATCCCTCTTGATTGTCCCCTTCTCGGTGCAGGTTTCCGATACCAAGTCCTCACTGGACGGGATAGTAAATGACAATCTGAAGGTGCTCGAGGTTCACTACTCCCAGCACACAGACTCCCAGTCAATCATCCATAATCTGAAGGGCCAGCTGGACAAGATGGTTAAGCAGATGGTGAACATCCCCTTCTGGGACGACAGTAAAAATCTAGTCTCACTGGGGGAGCTGGCTGACAAGATCGAAGTTTACGACTGGTACAGGTGAGTTGCTCAATAACAAAGAGGAAACCATATTGGAAGATGATAGTCGTATATGCAAATGTTTGTCCACTTACCTCAGTGTCGCTCGTTTGGGATCTCATTGGCTTTTGTTATGTGGGCGACAAAGTGATTGTGTTAATGAGCACAGATGCTATCGGGGTCTCGTTTTTTCTTTGCCTTTCCACCTTGACGGTCATTCAGTAAATAATCCTTCAGATCTGTTCATCACTCTTCCTCGTTTACATTGCGATTATCTCTCCTTTGAAACCGATTAAACAAAGGGGGAGCAATGAATGTCGTGACACCGTTGACCCGACTGCCGTGTGTTCCGATTATTGCCGACAGTGTTGCGGGAGAAAGCAATGAGTGTGAATACAAACTGGTGTTTTACAAGATCATTTCTGGATTGAGAAATCTTGTTATGCCTGAAAAGTATCAGCCCTCAGCCACTATTTTTGTGTCTTAATTCTCACAGGTGGCTGGCCTATCTCAGTCTACTGCTCTTCGACATCCTCCTTTGTCTATTGGTTCTGTTCGGCCTCATTCGCAACTCCAAAGGGACGCTCATCGGGTGAGTCGCGACGCAAATGACTGTGACACTGCAAGTGATCTGCAGCCACTAACACTGAAAGACCTGGAACAGCGCTACATAAAAGTTCTGACTTCACCTCCTCAATATAGTTAAGTCAAGATATTTCACGGCCGATAAAATTGATGCCAAAAGTGTCTGAGATGTTCGTTCGGACACTGTGAACAAAGACCTGAACACAGGAGGATTGTCTTTTACTGCTGGCAGGGGGTGCAGTTTTCATGAAGCCACTTTGTGTGCGCTTCTCGACCGACGCCCGACCTCGTCAGCTATCTGCCAAGCTATTTATTGAGAGTACATGCAAATTCAAGTTATAAATTAATAAAACACAGCCTTCTTTATTTGAATACCACGCCTCTGGACGTCCCATGGAAATCCCTCCAAGTCATCCCCTGGTACAAGCACCAATATCCATAAACCAACAACATTGACATTTTAATGAGCGGCCTTGCCATGAACTGATAGATTTGTAACCCAGCTAATGATATCTTCTTGTGCAGGAGTGTACCAAATACTCCCTTCCACCCTGGGTTGCGTAGATCTCTGACTCAAGGATGAGTTTAACTGGCTGTGTCTGTTCGATAACTATGAATGAGCATCATAATAAAATCAATTCTAATAGCTTCAGCTAAACGCAAACAAAAAGGGATTCATTTTCTTAGCAGTGTCAATAATTATTTTGGGGGGGATTCCAACCTCCACCCATTTTCCACTACATGATAACTGAGTAGTCATCGCAAAATATGTACAGAGATGTACAGGTGGAATCATTTTATAAGGTGCAACTATAATTACTGCCGACTTTTAATAGTTGACGGTTTACCTCACGCTCCTTAGGGTTTGCTTGTTTGGTGTTGTGGCTCTGCTGGTCAGTTGGGCCTCACTTGGGCTAGAGTTGGCTGTCTCTGTGGTGAGTGTCCGCTTCTGATGTCAATATCACACAAAGGTGGTGATGGATTTCTCTTTTTTGAAACTGCTGTCCACCTCCCACTCACCCAAACTCCCTTTCACATTCGCCTAGACCTCCAGCGACTTCTGCGTGGCTCCTGACACATACACCACCCATGTGGTTGCCGGCTATGGAGTAGTCGATCAAGGTATTAGTAATTCACTTTATGGGCTCTATTTTCTATTCTGCAAACCTTCCCTCTGTTGTTTTTTGGGGGTTGGGGGGAGCACTCATTTCAGTACCCCCCCCCCCCCCACGCCGCTCTCAATGCTGTGATTATTGTGTATCAGTGAGATGGCATTGTTCGAAAGAGCAGGGCTTGTCCACCGCTCATAAAAAGCCTCTCAAAGTGGCAGCTAACAGTGTTAAAGGGCAATGGGCTGAATAGAAGTGTCAATGCCGCAGCTCGTTTTAGCAATTGCCTAAATGATGGCATGGTTATAAAAAGGCACATGCTCTGTGCGGAGTGGATGAGGCAAGTGAGGTGAATGAAAGGATTATCAAAGTAGATTGTAAAGAGAACACATTAAAAAAAGTACTGGTGTAATTGCACCCTTCATCTCAGAAGGCTTTATGACTTACAAATGCAATCTTTTTCTGTGCTTTGACTTTCACAGCAATGTTTTTTTAATTTACAACAGATTCTTTTCTTACAGACAGTTGCTTTTTTAGGTGTTCAATTACCTTATGTTTCTGAGAGTCTCTGACGAAGGCGGAAGCATACGCCGAAACATGTAAGGTAATTGAACACCTAAAAAAGCCACTGTCTGTAAGAAAATAATCTGTTGTAAATTAGAAAACAAGTAGACAGCATGAACTTAACACAACTAATGTTTTATTAAGTCGCTTTTTCCAGCCCTCTCTTCTACTTTCCTCCCACTCTGCAGTCATGTCAGTTGGCCAACAGCCTCATAATCCATATGAGTAATAGCTCAGCCTTTTCACAATTAAAAATGGTTGCATATTAGAACTACACTCCAAGACAGAAACCGCTTTTGACAAACACTTATGGAAGGGCCGATTATTATTATTTTTATTGTTCTGTATCACTCAGCCAATGTCAAAGCTAAAGCACGACTACTCCCTGTGTATTTTCTCATCCATCACCAAAGCTTTGTCCCGAGATTCATCAGCGAAGCAGAACAATTACGTTGACATAACAATGCGAGCATGCCACATTTATTACCGTTGTTTGGTTTGGTGGCTTTTTGTTTTCATGCCCGAGTCGAACTGACTCTGGAATGACTTTGCTGATCTTGATACTGTGTTCTTGTGGTTTGAGACCTTGTCAAACAGACATGCTCCATATCGTCTCGAACTTGTCGGGACTTTTTCGGAAACAAACAGCATGTTCGACTATCTTGCATCGGTGGGACACTATATGTAAGACGTCACGTGTTCATGCAAATCCTGTGACTTCAACCGATGTGCTGATTGAAGAATAGAAAGTATTAGTACATGTATTCACTGCTATCATTTTGTCGCCCGTTTCCACTAGCTTTCTATCCGTATGCTAAATCTGGCTTCATCTGGTCTGTTTTATCCACAGAAATCCTCCAGTACTACTTAAGTTGCGATGTGGAGCAAACTAACCCCTTCCAGCAGGTTTGTTGCTTTTCACAAATCCGCTTTGTTTTGAAGCTGCTCACGCTCTTTTATACTTGTTTTCCTGACATAATTAAAAACCCAGCAGAGAGCATCACAAAAAACATTTTTCTGTACTACGGGGACAATTTGCTGCATGCGGCTACAATGAATCACTGCCAGTGATGCACAAAGACAGCAATCCCATTCTGCAGCATTTCCTGCGTCTCTCTTTGCTGGGTTTGTGTTGGAAGCCAAAAATGGAACTTCCCTTCTGCAACAAATCTATAGTTTGACTTCATGAAATAATGAAAGCCTTTTGAGTACTCGCAGAGATCTATTGTTAGCACCACTGCTTTAAAGAAAAAGGCGCTGCACTGTCATCATGCTTTCACATGACTTATAAATGGACGCAGCACTTGAGCGTAAAAATATAGTATAAATATGAAAGTTAAACAAATGTTCTCTTTCAGAAGCTTTCTGTGAGCCACAAAGCACTCATCGAGATGCAAGACGACGTGCTGCAGCTTCTGAGGTCCCCCACTGCGGAGGATAATCTAACTCGGGTAGGTCTCGAGTGTAGTTATCACTGGTCAAGCTCCTCCATGTTGTGACTTTTTGTTGTCATTCGTGATGACGGGCAGTGAAGCGCAGCGCACTTGCTGACTGCCCACCTGGGGGGCACCTCGCATTATGTCCATTTAGCTACATTAGCCATTTTGTTCAATACAACGCTGCATTATTGTCCTGGCTGTTGATGGGTACAAAGTGGAGCTCATTTCACTCTGCATTTCCCACGCACAGAAATGCGCTGAGCTGGCAGAAGCATTTGTGCGAGACAAATGGACATTAGATACTAGAGCAGTTGCGAGGACGACGTGACGAGTAAATAAAATAAAAAAAAGTGCAGTTTTGCGATACAAGTGGTTTGATAATATTAATTGGCAGTTTGTCAAGATGTAATTTATCAGTTTTCCTCCAGAAAGATAAAACATGCTGTTAATTGTTGCTCTGTTTTGAAGTTAACGCGGAATTACACAGTGTATTGAAAGCAATAATTTTTAGTCTAAATTGTAATGCAAACACATAATGGCAAATGCCAAAGGCAGCTTTAACATGATGGGGTGGCTGTTCTAACCCTTTAAAGGACAACCGACGTCTCCGGACAAGTGGCGTCCATAATTTGTAAAATGGCTTCAAATGACTTCCACTGGGCATATTTTAATAAGATTCCACCGCATATAGCTATATTTTACGTTTTAAGACTCGCAATGAATATTCAGGAAGTCTTGTTTTTGAGCTGGTGACGAGTCTGTGTGTGACGTCACGAAAGGAACGCCCCTGACCGAAAAAAGACGCATTGTAGCGCTCCTTTCTTCACGTCAATGTATTTTGCTGTACTTGTTTGGTCTGGGGACCTCGTGTTGCACCCAAAAGCCGCCAGAAGAGGGCGTCCAAGCTCCATATAAGGAATTTATCAGCCTGTGGAAATGGAGGTGGCCACAGAAGGTTGCCATTTTGTGCCTCTTTTTCGGTGAGAGATTTCCCCTCAATGTTGCCTCATAATGGCACAGAATAAATTCTTTAATTGATTGCAAACATGTATGCTTTCCTCTTCAGAACTATTTGAATTATATTCATAACTGGATGTGTAACACGAAAGCATATTCTCCGAATCTGAAGCCATTATTTTGATTCACAATACAAGATGTCTTGGCGTGACGTCACGAACTGGGGGCGGGACTTTCTGAAAATGCCCAATTCGCAGCTCATTTTCTTGCAGATTTTCGACACTTTAAGTCATTTTTATTGGTGTTTTGCATTTGAATAAAAATATCATACTGGGTGTTTTGGGTATTTTAGATGCTATAAAACGTTTTTCTGATGTCAGTTAAGAAAAAAGTGACGTTGGTTGTCCTTTAAGAGTTGGGTATTGGAACACAAGTGGTGCAGCAATACATGTGGCCAGACAATATAAATAATACACATTTATATATTTGATATCGTCTGCCAAGAATGACTGATATGAATTCGCAGGGCTGAATGATAGATCAATATCAATATTTATGGTGATCTTTAAATACAATGTGCCCACTGTATAGTCGTGAAGTGGCACCACTGAGTTCGTTATTGAGCCTTTCTTGGTTGGAAATAAAGTTGATCCATGGTTAAGTTCATTTCAGCATAGTTAATTTTTTTTAACCCATCCAAACCCCCATCGTTCATTTCCAGGCAAGTGTCAAGCAGATCCAGCACGTACTGAATGCTACTGAGATCAGCCTTAATCAGCTCACCGCTCTGGTGGACTGCCGCAGCCTACACTTGGTGAGTGAGCCGTGTTATGGAGACTCGTATACATGCATGGGGGAACCTCACTTGTGGGCAGACGACCCGGCCGGTGCTGATGTGTTGTGACATCGGTGCAGTGCAGCTCAAGTTATATAAAGCCACCTTTATTCCGTACTTGCTCTTCTGACTGCGCTTGTCTTCATAAATAACCGTCCTCACAGGAGAATTCCTGTCCAGCTGAAAGCGGCCCGATGATGATGATGATAATGAGTCGCTTGGTTGTCTCCAAATTCCAAAACAGCCAAACATTCCACCCTCCTGCCGCATTAGCAAGCCATGCATGCAGAATGGAGAATGTCGTGTAATGTGGGGGAGTGTTGGGCTTTTTTAGATGCTGCTGACAAAATGTGCTGCTTCCTGTGTGTGCCTGCGCGCCAACTGTGAGCTCAGCGGTTTGACCCAGTTTGAAGTCAATGTCTAAGAACCAACTGCGGGCTACGAATTGTAAGCCAATTGTTTCAGTCTTTATGACTGTATCTCTGACATGTCCACAGGACTACGTGCAGGCCTTAACAGGCATGTGCTACGACGGATTGGAGGGCCTCCTCTACCTGCTGCTCTTCTCCTTCGTCACGGCCCTCATGTTCAGCTCCATCGTTTGCAGTGTGCCTCACACCTGGCGCAAGACACGGTAAAGCACCTCCGAACCGCATTTCAAAAATGGCGCTTCTCAAATCTGCTTGAAAGCTTTTCAGGGGAGGTTTTATGACCACACACTCCTTTGTACACTTACTTATGATTCATGACAAGCCATGGCGTCGTAAACATTTATTCCAAAGTCTAGTTTTGGAATGGCCACAGGAAGGACTCTGATACAGTCAATGAAAAGAGAACCGTTTTTGTATACAATTTACCCTTCAAATCACAACACACCAGCTGCATCCACAAGAACTCAGCTCCCCCTCGGCTCTGCAATCGTGACGAGTCGGCCTAAATCTGTCGCAGCCACTGCCAGAGTTGATGTCATCTTCCACAGCGGGAAGGTGGAATGAATCTTGATGCTTCTGTCCCACCAACCGTGGTCACGTTTCGCCGGAAAGTGTTAACACAAGCCCAGCTGGTCTGCCGTGTAATTATGAGACCCCCTTAGGGGTAAATGGAGTGGGGGGGGGGGGGTTCATCTGTCTGATCACAGATGGAGCTTCCTGTTTTAACAGAGGCCGCCTGTTTCCTTCAGCAGTCAGTGTTAAGCGTGTTTAGTTTGGAGTGGAAAATTAGTCTCATATTCAATTGAGCTTTAGGTCAAGTATGAACGTGCTAAAATAGTCAGATAAAAACATGACCGGTGGAAACTTCACCGTTTGCGGCTTTTGCCTTTTAACTCATTCACTGCCAGACGACGTGCAAAAAAATTTATCCACTGCAGTGCCAGTTTGTCATTTTCACTCAAATTACAGTTTTTGTACTACATAAACATTCAATTCACCGTAAGAAACCTTAGATTCTCTTCTTTCATCAGAAAAAGAGTTAATGCCTATGTTATATGGGTCTGGAGTTATCTGAGCTTGAAAAGGGAGTGGCTGTACAAAATACAATGTAATACAATACATATTGATTTAAATAGCTCTTAAAGGACAACCGACGTCACTTTTCTTGTTTCCTAACTGACATAAGAAAAACGTTTTATAGCATCTAAAATACCCAAAACATGCAGTATGATATTTTTATTGAAATGCAAAACACCAATAAAAATGACTTAAAGTGTCCAAAATCTGCAAAAAAATTGAGCTGCGAATTGGGCATTTTCACAAAGTCCCACCCCCAGTTCGTGACGTCACGCCAAGACGTCTTGCATTGCTGGAGAATCAAAACAATGGCTTCAGATTCTGAGAATATGCTTTCTTGTTACATATCCAGTTATGAATATGATTCAAATAGTTCTGAAGAAGAAAGCAGACATGTTTGCAATCGATTAAAGAATTTATTCTGTGTCATTTTGAGGCATCAGGGGTGGGAAATGTCGCACCCAAGGGAGGCAGAGAATGACGACAAAGCCATGTAGGGAATTAGCCCGTTTCCACAGGCTGATGAATTCCTTCCATGGATCTTGGTCGCCCTCTTCTGGCGGCTTTTTGGTGCAACACGAGGTTTTCAGCCCAAACATGTACAACAAAATACATTGACCTGATGGAAGGACTGCTACAATGTGTCTTTTTTTCAGTGATGTCACGTACGGACTCGCCACCAACTCAAAAACAAGACTTCCTGAATATTCAGCGCGAGTCTTAAAACGTACAATATAGTGGAATCTTTGTAAAATATGCTCAGTAGAAGTCATTTGAAGCCATTTTACAAATTATGGACACAACTTGTCCGGAGACGTCGGTTGTCTTTTAGCAACAACTGAAGCTATAACAAAGCGCTAACGTGTACAAAAGGCAAATGCTGCCCCTGCGTGGAAAGGAAAAACATTCCAAGAGTTCTGACCAGCGCTTGATCAGCACCCCCGAAGGAAAAAAAAAAAAAAAACGAACTAATTCGAGAATGGCGCTTCACGTCACACTTTTCAATTTCTGAATACATTTGGGAATGGCAGCGAATGAGTTAATGAGTGTTGCGCTTGACCCGCATGTGAGGTATGTGAGCAAGTGTAAATGGTATGCTCATCAACTTCAAACTTTCTTGTAGCCAGTTAAGACCACCATCCATTTAGCAAGTGTCTAAGAACAAACAACTAAAGTGACCTCGTGGCACCTCTCTGGTTTCCCTTTGGAGTATTTTTAACTGCGGCAACGTCTCCCTCTGGTGGCCTCTCTTCATATCTTGACAGATTGGACAATGACAGCGAGTCACTGGGCCGAGGCGAGTCACTGGGCCGAGGCGGGAGGCAGAACCAAGACAACCTGTATCGCGTCCATATGCCCAGCCTCTACAGCTGTGGCAGCAGCTACGGCAGTGAGACGTCCATCCGTGTCGCTGCGCATACTGTCAGCAACGCGCCTGTGACAGAGTACATGTACGTAGCACTCTCGGTTGTAAGCCTGGCTACTAAACTTTTTTTCCCCTGTAAGGGTGGCAGTCACAACAAAAACAAAGGCTGCTAAAGACAATTTGACATTTCATTAAATTTGTCAAAACACAGTAAAATAATCTTATCGTCTTCGTTAACGATGAGGCACACAGTTGAGTTTTTCTGTAATTTATTAAATACTTTTATCTAATATTTATTTTGGTTCTTAATGATTCTCAGGATGAAACAAAGCAGGGTAGGAATAGTTTTGGATTTTTATTTAATCCTGTTGGTTTGAATTTTTCTCCTAATTTCATTATCTTTTTTTCTCTATTCCGTTTTTGTCATAGTCTGTACAGCAGGGGTCGAGATCCTTTTTGACTAAGAGAGCCATAAAAGTAAAATATTTAGAAATGTTGTTCAGCGAGAGCCGCACGCACTTTTCAACAAAATGTCAGAATGTATTATTTATGATAACTTGTGATAGTACTCACCTAATGGTGGAATATGAATGCTTTTCCATTCCTCATGATTGGTAAAAATCCAGCCAAACGATCTGGATGAAAGTCAACTTGCTGGGTCCATATGTGAAGTTACTGCAAGCTAGCCTGCACACGGCTCATTAGCTTCCACACTTGCCTTCTGCTGTCTCTCACAGAAGTTTTTAATGCTAACGTTAGCATGGGGCTTGTCAAAGTGCCACTGACATTCAACTGTTTCATTGCAAATTAGAATCAGAACCTTTTCTCTCCACAAAGGCCTGAAGTGTACAATACTCATCATGTTTTTACTTGTTGGGTTTATTTAAAAGGGGTGTTTACCTGTTTCAACATGAAAGGCCACCTAGGTCAGTATCATCCAATCAAAATTGCTCTTTGAACATCAACGGCCACCTTAGGTCAGTACCATCCAATCAAAATTGCGCTTTCCGCCAACTGCAGCCCAAACAGGAAATGAACAGCGAAAACATGAGAATGTGTATTTACTTTTATCTGCCAGCCAGATGCAATCATCAAAAGAGCCATATATGGCTCATGAGCCATATGTTCCGATCTCTGCTATACAGTATAATTTTTCCGATATATGGAGTCTTAGATTAAAAAAGAGTGACCAAGATTGTGCAATAAAAGTAAGCCATGTTTCTGAAACAAGTGTTTGAACCTCTGTGGGATGTACAGCAACACCAAATTGACATGAATACAATTGTGCATCTTTTCTCACTTTTGACCTCTCTTCAGCAGGGCTCAGAACGCCAACTTGCCCAACTCCCGTACAGATAACACACCTTTGATCGAACAAGAGTCTCCGCCACCCTCTGTGAGTTCAAACCGGCAATCGGCCTCTTATTACAGATACGCCTTTTTATCATGTTTTAGTGTCCAAAGTACTGAGTCTATTATCACAATAGAAAGTTGCTGGTTGTTTATTTGGATAGCGCTTATGCATTTTTGACAGAAAGAATTCATCCGAGCGCCGTTGTTTGTTCGCAACGTGTGTATTGACAACCTTTATTCTGAAAGATCAGACGAACATACCTCAGTATTTGGAGCGACTGCAATGTTCTCGGGTTTCCCTTGGAACAGCATCTCCAATCGAAAACCTCTAAAAGCCACCCCCAACCTTCTCCCACTTCCCATCGATGCTTCTGTGTCTGACCTCCTGGACACTTTTCACATTTCTTCTCTACACTCTGTTGTTGTCTTTTTTTAATTTTATCTCCCCCGCCCTTCCCACGCCCATCCGTCCAGTTGTATTTGACTCCCGCCCACACTAACAGTGGTCACAGCTGGCAGCTAAAGCCTTCGGACAGCTCCAGATCGTTTTGGTAACCTCGTCTGCTATGCTAACAGGTACCCAATATTGCAACCCCCTAAGCCTGTTCACAGTGCCAACCCCTCCCGCACCTACCAACTTTCCCCCCCGAAACCTAATTCGACTCCACAGTGTCCCACCTGATGTTTGTTGCCTGTGGCCAATGACCCCCCCCCCCAGCCATCCCCGGGCTGCATCCATTTCCAACGGAGCTTCGGCGCCATCTTGTGCATTTTCTGGGACGCTACATTGAAGGCCTGACGGCTCGAATTGATACGGAAGGACTTCTTTAATCGATTGCAAACATTTATGCTTTCCTCGTCAGAACTATTTGAATCATATTCATAACTGCATGAGTAACAAGAAGGCATCTTCTCCGAATCTGAAGCCATTGTTTTGATTCTCGAGCAAGGCAAGATGTCCTGGCGTGATGTCACAAACAAGGGGGTGGGACCTTCTCAAATTCACCATTTTTAAGGTCATTTTGAAGTAGTTTAGGGACACTTTAAATCATTTTTATTGGTGTTTTGCATTTGACTCAAAATAGCCTGCGTGTTTTGGGTATTTTAGATTCTATAAAACGTTTTTCTGATGTCACTTAGGAAACCAAAAAATTGCGTCGGTTGTCCTTTAAACTGTGTAAGTACGGTTGTTTAATATCCCACTTGAATGGGCCACAATGAAAGCAGAGAAGCAAGCGAGCCAGAATATGTTCCCTTAAAATGAACAGATTATCCACACTTCCTTTTCCTAAATTGTGCCGCTTCCGTGTTCGGAGTCAAGAGTCTCCTGCAGTGTTTCCCAACCTTTATGGAGCCAAGTATCCATTGTGTATACATTAGAAAAATATAATCAATCTTTCTACATGAAATAATGACTCCAAACTATTCATAAATACCAACACATGGACCCCCCAAAGTGATTGTACCTTTTGAAAGAACACAACGGTACCTTACCTGGTTGGGAATCACTAACCTACTGCACTCCCCTCCTGATGTTTAGCTTGAAAAGTCACCAATATGCAGCCACGGTGGGTGTGGTGCGTGTGTAATTTCTGGATCCCCGCTGTGAATGAACAACTCGTAAAGAGTCGTGAAGGTTGCTAGCATCTCTCAGAATCTCATCTTCTCATTTGTTTGTTTTTTCCATCTGCTTCTCACTCACAGTATACCTCCAGCATGCGGGCAAAGTACATTGCTAACAGGCGACCAGAGCCCGACCTCCCCTCGTCAGTTTAGCCGGAGCCGGAATCAAATGGCTGATCTTTTGAAAGCCACACCGCCTTTTTTTTTCTTCCTTTCACTTTTTTTTGTGGCTTCCTGTTATCATCTCATTGGAAGATCTTGGCATCACTCTAACTTGGCGTTCACTTTTTAATCCAGATTCTTACAGTCAAATCAGGAGTCAAATGACTGGAACAAATGAATCCTGAAGGATGACAAAAGGAGATTTTTTTTTCCCGTGACCTGATGTGTGAAGACCTTTTGCAGAGCAGTCTTGATTTGTTTTGTTTTTTTATCCATTTCACAGTGTTTTTTCTACTTGTCTTAACTCTGATGTTTGCAACCAGTCATCGTGCTCAACTTAGAGCATTTTTATTTCCTGTTGGAAATTACCCAACAACACTTGTGAGCTGCCAAACTGTGAATTTGGAGGATTCAATGAGCAAGCATTACTGGCAAAGTGTCCGTGAGTAAGGGAGGATGCAAACGTTAAATACTTGATACGTCATCATACTACTGGAAAACATTTCTCGCCATTTCACTCTGCAGTTTTAATTTTCAGGCATGACTACAAAACACAATTGTGACTTCTGCAAATCTGCCTGGCAGCAGCTAAGGAAGCTGTCACAATGCAGGCGTTAACAGTTAATGTGAAATGTGGAGTTTGTTTTTCTTCTTTTTGTCGAGTTTCAAAAAAAATTACATTGCCAATGCAGCATCTGACAAGCAAATGTGTTTTAGCATTTCTAACAAATAGATGACGACGACGAGTTTACGCCCATTGTGCGCCGTCATATTTTGTTGGCAGGAGAACTTCCAGGTGGTGCCAATCAAACTTTTAAATGTCTTAAATGAGCCTGATCCCCCTATCCCTGCACTCCTTCCACCCTTTTACCCTCAATTGTGTTTTATGCTCTGTACACTTTTCATTTGGCTATCGTGTTCTCGCTCTTTGTGTCCTTGTTGGATGATGATGATAAAAGAAAAAAAAAAACATCCTTTTAAAAATTCCTTGCTTTAAATAATCTGAATACTGAGAATTTTTAGAATTAGATTTTTAGAATCTGAAGCCAGCACATAGTGTTGCTTCATTTGTGCAAATACGGTAGCTATTTTCATTTGTAATCCGGTTTACACTCTTAAGTTTTTATACAAGCTCTTTAACATGTACATAGGAGGAAAAACAAACAAAACGGTGGTTATTTGGAGTTTGACTTTGTCGCGTTTACAAAAATAAAAAGACCAAATTAAACTTTCGTCCTCATTATTGTTTTCATTCCGATATCAGACACGAGGTGGCAGCAGAATATCGCTGCTTTGTATCAACCAGCTTCTGTTGGACAATGTGTGTCTTGTCTTGCATATTCTATTTTCAGATGACATCACGCACATCTGAAACTGTTTAAAATAACGACTAAAAAGCTTTAAAATAACGCCTCGTCGGTTTCTCTGTCCAACCCACTGTTAAATTGTCCAAACTACAATTTAGCGTGTACAGTTCTCCCAGCAGAGGACGCCGCTATTCCATTTTGACTTGCAACTTTTCAAAAGTCAGCTTTCAAAATCCATTTCAAGCATGAAATGTGTTGATGCCGTTAGACCCCAGAGTTACTATCGCCATCACTAAATATGTGTAATTTGATTTGAAAATGTCTCTTCTTTCATTAGTGCTGAAAAATTACCAAAGCAACTGTATTACCAAAGCAACCCCGCCCCCAATTCAATGTTGCTGCCGTTGATTGAAAATGTCCCCATTGTGGGACTAGTAAAGACTTTCTGATTCTGATTACATCATCTCTCCTGCTCCTGATTATTTTGGTTGTGACAAACAAAGCTGTAAATAAACAGCATGGTGGCTGTCAGTGTAGTGGGGTTGGCGGCGAGTGTCTGTGCAGGAGGGAGCTCTTTATCAAACAGTCGGGATGCAAATGAAATTTCACACGGTCTCGCCGTCGAGGAAATTTAATTACGTTGCTTGTTGCTGGACTGTTGGAATGCATCACTAAAGCTTTGAGGCAAGGAGCTGAATAGCTCCACCACACATGTCCCAACCCCCTCCTCGCCCACTTCATGGATACTTCCTGGGGCTCTCTGCCACCTGCTTGCAGCACAGAGCTCCTTGTGATGCCACACTGGACAGCTGCTCTGTGAAAAGCATTGAGAGCCACACAAGGCCGTGTCTATTTCTATTCATGTGGCTTCCGTCATCCTGGCTCTGGGGCGTCAAATCACTCCTGCTCCGTCATAATTCAAATCTGGTCATGACCTTCTTTTCCTTCATGCTGAATTACCGTTTGAATTGGAATAAAACAAATGTCTGACAACAAAAGACTGGTTGTTGGGTAAGACATGCTACTCCAGTCCAGCAGGTGGCAGTGTAGCGAGTGAGTCACTGGAATGCGACACATTAAAAAAATTACTCCATACAAAAAGAGTGAACAAAATAGATGTTGTTTAAGTCAATGCTGATTCTGACAGAACAAAATTCCGATAATTAATGGCTGTAACCCTAAAACATAAGCTCGCCACTGGAGAAACTGCTGTGCCTGTATTTGCTGGATTTGCTAATTGCTTGATGCAACATGTTTTCCATATATTGCTTTTATTTTGTGTTTATTACAGAAACTCCCTAACTTATGAACGAGATACGTTCCGAACGGTTGTTTGTAAGGTGAATTTGTAAGTTGCTTCAGTTCTATATTATGTATGGAATGTATGCTTAAGGCTGATATAATTTGCAAATTGCCTTAATGCAACTTTTTATCCATGTATTGCTTTTATTTTGTGTTCGTTACAGACACTCCCCGACTTACGAATGAGGTACGTTCGGAACAGCCATTCATAAGGTGAATTTGTTTGTAAGTTGCTTCAGTGCTATATTGTTTGGAATGTATGTTTTAAGCTTATATAAGTATGTTTAAGGTTTATATAAATGTGTTTTCCGTCTTGTATAAGTAACTTGTAGACTCAGAATCATCTGTGACAGCCTGAGGGGAAAAAGTTTTCGGTCCGTTACAAATGATGTCAGCTATCCATTAGCTGACTGTTGCTGTTAACTGTCTTGCTGGCTAGCTATTGGCTATCTGGCTATATATTACTTATTAGCTATCCATTAGCTAGGTAGCTTTCTGTCTGAGTTTCTTCGGGGTTGAGTGAAAGCTGGCGCCTGTGGCTGCCGCTGCTCACCCACAGAAAAACTTTATGCCGTGACTGTAAAGTGATTTTGAGAGTTTCGAAAGGCGCTTAGAAATGAAATGTATTATTATTATTATTATTACTCATTTACTTTCATGACAAGCAATGCAATAATGACCCCACCCTCACCACAGCACCATATGCTGTACCTGGTGGGTTATTGCCCCAATTTACGAGTTGTGGCCATACTATAATGGATTTATATTTAAAGATGAGTCTTCCATATACACCTTTTATCGCACATATGCATGCAAAATTGCATTTTTTTTCTTCCATTGAACTCATGTTTGTGCTTTTTATTTTTTTCAGCCTAACCCAACTAATTTATTTGGTTTCTAACCACTGCAGCTGCATCCGCTGGACCGGGTTGGCTCACTGCCCCACTTGACCCCAGTTCAATAGGAATGTTAGCAACTTGAATGATGACTCTGGTGCAAGCTGTATGGGAATTTCAGACCGCAGTTCAATCATCATTGACGGTTTCATTCTTGAAGGGATAGGATGGGATCAAATCCTTGAGGTATGTGGAATTGACTGTCACTTGAACGCCTGCTCCTGCCGCTTTGTTGCCTCAGTGTGTACCAGAATGTGTGGTGTGTGTGTGTTCTCAAGGCGGCAGCTGTGTCCTTGATGACTTTTAGAAAAGGGGATTGACTAGGGAGTGGCTGGTTGATAGTGGCGGATATCACATTATTCACAGGCCACCTCCTCCTCCTCTATATGCATCAGCCATACTAGTCAGAGGGTGAGAAGCACCCAATGAAGGATTTATCACAATCAAATTAGCCCAGAAGTAGAAAATGAGAAGCTCCCGCTCACTGAGATGCTTGCACAGCTCTCCAAACCTCATTTTCTATCCCGAAAGAGTTCAATCACATTGTATGCATTTGTCAGTATTCTTTATCCTCTGCAATAAACAACTAATATCACTGCAAGTTCATGAATTTTACGCCCCCCATTTCGTGCAAATAATAGCAGGATATCTATATAAAATAATAAATTACAAAAAATAAAAATATCAGAAGATTATTTAGATATGACCCACCCATAGAAACTCCCCCCCCCCCCCTCCCCCACAAAAAAATTGCTTGTGCCTGATATAACTTTCCATTGGGTGTTCATTTGAACTTGAAGAAAAAGTCTTCTTTCAAGTACTCTTCAAACTGCTGCTGGAGTGTGTTCTTTCCAAAGTTCAAGTTCCAGGAGTGACATGTGATAGGGGGATTAGGCGCTCTTATTCTAGTGTGTATGTGTGTGGGAGGTAGGAGGGGGGGAATCAAGACCTCTACCAGTTGTTGTGCGATGTCTGCTGGGGCCTGACACTAGGTCTGATCTGGTGGACAATACCTCTACTTAGTTGGAGGCCGTGCAAAGGAGCCAAAAAGGCAACGTGCAAGTGGCCCCTGTGATGCCAGGAATGTCCTTGGCTACCTTTGCTAAACGACCCCCCCCCCTCCACACACACATCATGCCCCTCCCCAAATTGGATCATTATACCTGCTGTGATCTGCACCGCTTTGCTCTTTAATCAGTTGTAAACGTGGCAATTCAGAGCCAGCCAGTCTTGACAGGTTCGTTGTGGGGCTTTTTCAATGGGAGGTGCCAGGAAGTCCACCATTGTGATTATGTTGCCATCAACGTGATGCAAAGTGTTGACAACATTTTCACCCTCTGCTTTGTCTTTTCATCTTTGCAGCTTTGGCGTACCTTCTTGATTAGTAGATCCCACCATGAGATCTCCAAATGCACTCAAAATACTTGTGGAAGTGATACTGGTGGACCGGCCAGTGTATTTTGTATGCTGCGACAGCAGTAAGTATTAAGTATTTTAAGTATATATAAGTAGAATTTGAAATTATTCACTGTTGGATGCAGGCAGTGTCGGTTCAGTTAATGGTGGCCTGTCTGAATGTGACTCGTACACACAAAGACAGGTCAATCCTTTTTGTCCCAATTTTGCTTCCTGACATCAAAAGACGAGTGTGCGATAAGATGATTCATATATCTGCTCTCTGTTAAGAGTGTATTTGTCCCAGGTCGGAGCACCCAAGCAAGTTTTGTATTGTTTTTATGTCACTATGTGGTGATTTTTCTTCTCCCGCCCATTGTTTTCCCTTTAGCAATACGGCTATTTTTGTCCTTATTTTGTCGCTGCGAAACAATTTCACATAAAAGATTGTCCGGTAACGTTACCCTTGTGTCTGAGGTGTCTTAAAATTGGCTGGTCGCAATTTGTGGGGGTACGTTAACTCATTCACTGCCAGACATGTGCAAAAATGTGTCCACTCCAGTGCCAGGGTTTTTGTCATTGTCACTTGTATTCCAGGACCCACAGAATATTGAGTTTTAGGACCACAGAAACATCCATTACAGCGTTAGAAACCTTAGACTCTCTTCTTTCTTCAGAAAAAATGTAAATTGCTGAATGATATGGGTCTGGAGTTATATGATCTTGAAATGAGGGCTGCTGTCCAAAATACAATGCAATACATACATATTGGTTTATACTATATAGCGTTTTAACAACAGCTGAAGCTGGAACAAAGGGAAATTCTGCCCCCTCGTGCAAGGGAAAAACATTGCCAGATGTCTGACCAGTGCTTTATCGGCACACAATGATGAAAAAACAAAACCGAACAAATTCGCGAATGGCGCTTTACATCATATTTTCAATTCCCGAATGAATTCATGCATGGCAGTGAATGAGTTTGTCTTAAAAATGAAACATGTTCATTATTTATGACCAAACATCTTTGTTTAGCTGGTGGATTACTCAAGATGCTATTTCATAAGGTTTATGATGTAGATGCCCACCATTATCGCGACAGCAGTCACACCGACGTGGATTATTATTGTCCATGTGAGCTTTCTTTGTACTAAAAAAAAGGATGTGAGCATGGGGAAAAAGTCATGACAAATGAGCTTTTCCCTGAAGCAGAAAGAGGATAGACTCATGCGCCAGAGACAATTAACAAAGCATAAACTTTCCCACTACAAATCATAATCCTGATTTTTCCTCGCAGGCAATGCAGATAACGCCGGGGTCTTTTTGTCTTGTGTAATACCTGTCCATCATCTATGACACATTAGATCCAAATGTCCTCAGATGACACGGAATTCTTCAGACGGGTGAGTTGCTGATTTATACTGCCACAAAAGCGTCCTGGTTTGACTTTGGTCAATTAGAAGCCACAAAGAGGCGAGTTCCCAATGTGCCCATAAGGGAACAAGTGCTTGTGACTTTAATTTTTCAGGGAATGTGCGACTCGATACAGTTTCATCTTTTCCACTGCCTGAAAGATGCCCCCCCCCCCTCAAGTATTTCCTCCAGACTGCAGGCTCCAGTTCATGAACTGAAGGATATTTGTACAATAATCCCGCGGCATCCTTCCCACAGACCCGCCTGTCACATGTGCACAACAGGCCGTTATTAAACGTAATTACCAGTCTTGGTTGATCGACCAAAGTTTGTTGTCGTGACCATATGCTGTATATTCCTATGCTTGACGCCATGGAACAAAGGGAACGGCAGCGGGTATGCGCCCCACAAGGAGATGATTTTTTGTATTTTTTTTAGAACGCAGGGCAAGATGATCAGACCTCCCACATCACAATCCCTAAGTTTGCATTCCTGCTAGAGTTCAAAAGTTTCATCTTCAAAATATAGTCAGTGGGTGTTCTTATGTGGGAAAATATGGTCGAGCACCAACCACAAGATCAGGAAGTCTCCCTTTAAAGGACAACCGACGTCTCCGGACAAGTTGTGTCCATAATTTGTAAAATTGCTTCAAAACGACTTCTACTGAGCATATTTTACAAAGATTCCACGGCATATAGCTATATTTTACGTTTTAGGACTGCGCTGAATATTGAGGAAGTCTTGTTTTTGATTTGGTGACTAGTCCTGATGTCACGTCACGGAAGGAACGCCCCTGACCGAGAAAGGACACACAATGCATTTTGCGCTACTTTGTTTGGTCTGAAAACTTTGTGTTGATCCGTGTTGACAAAATTAGAAGGAAAACACATAAATAACGCAATGGTGAATTGTTGTGTGTTGCACCGAACAACTATTTGATATTCGCTGACAAAAATTTCCAGGAGACAAATAATCCCATTTCCACGGAGCTTTGTCGCCATCTTCTGCCTTTTTTGAGTGCTACATTTCCTCTCCTGATGCCTCAAAATGACACAGAATAAATTCTTTAATCGATTGCAAACATGTATGCTTTCCTCTTCAGAACTATTTGAATCATATTCATAACTGGATGAGTAACAAGAAAGCATCTGCTCCGAATCTGAAGCCATTGTTTTGATTCTCGAGCAAGGCAAGACGTCTTGGCGTGACACCACGAACTGGGGGCGGGACTTTCTGAAAATGCCCAATTCACAGCTAATTTTTTTGCAGATTCAGCACACTTTAAGTCATTTTTATTGGTATTTTGAATTGACTAAAATATCCGCCTGCGTGTTTTGGGTATCTTAGGTGCTTAAAACGTTTTTCTGATGTCAGTTAGGAAACAAAAAACTGGTGTCGGTTGTCCTTTAAGTCTTCAGAGAAAGCACAGGGGGAGACAACAGCGGCAGGATATCAGGCGACTAGGTGAGCACGTCCGCCTTACACTGAAGAGGTGCAGGATTCGATTCTTGCTTAATGGGCATGCATGTTCTCCCCATTTCTGCATGGGTTTTCTTTGTGTTCTCCAGCTTTCTCCCATATTCCAAAACCTTACATGGCAGGTTCATAAAACACTGTAAATTTTGTATTTATGAATAGGTTGTTGTGTCAAAAAAATCTTTGGTCTTAAATTTTCCTACTCCTTACAGACAATGCATTGTTCTTAGAATGTATTTCATTTTATGTATTTGACCCATTGGAATTTGTACTCTATATTAAATATAAAATATGTCTTAAAAATACAGCAGCCGCTTAGATGAAACAACATTTAATTCATTAAAAAAATATAAATATATATTATTAAAAAAACATAATAGATGAATGTAATGTGAAATTAAACATTACTTTAAAATGTGTTAAATATTTATATCCTGAATTTTGGAAAGAGATGCCAATTTCACTGTAAGATCAGAGCATAGTCATCAAATGGTGAGTATTTTTATTTTATTTTAATTTTGCTACCCGAAGACCATTTTCTGTTTGGGGCGCATTGTATCGAGCATCTTCATCTTTATTAAGTTCATAGAGTTGCTTGTTCTGCAATCACGAGGGGACACAAGCCAGTGTCTTATTGTGCTGGTCCTAAGGCCGTATAAATACATTGGATTGTGTCAGGAAGGGCATGTGACGTAAAAGCTTGGCCAAAACAAACATGCGAATCAAACCTCTGAAGATGGAGGACACTGATTCGCTGTGGCGACCCCTTGAAGGGAAAAGCCGAAAAGAAGCGGTCTCTTTATATCTATCAAAATATATATTTTGTCCAGCATTTTATAGGAACAGTTGAATAAACCACCCCTGAAGGAAAAATCCAAAAGGAAAAGAATATATTAAGATATACTGACAAGACTGTGAAAGACAACACTCTGAATGACATAATGCAGTGAAATATATTCAAAAAATGTCAGCACTAATTGCAGTGCATTGATTTTTGTACAAAATCCAATTCAATTCTCATGAAGCTTTTTCATTCATCAATAAATAACATGAATTGTCATAGAGGAAAAAAATGAAAACACTGACAAATCCAAATTTTTCTCAGTGGTTCTGAACTTTTATTTTTGATGTTCTGGGCCCCCAACACGGGGAGACGTGTGTTAGTTAAATATCAGAATCAGATCATAATCCCTGAGATGTTTATCATTTGGGAATGAACAGTTCCAGCCCTCCAGATGCTGGAGAGAGAATAAAAAAAAAAAAGCAGTACGACACGATTCCCACAAAAGCCGACGTAAACCACGTTACATTCGAAAACATTCCTGTACATAACAGTCGCTAAACAAAAGGACAGTATATGATACTGTAGTCGCCGTGTACAGCGTAACCCAATATGGGTCGACTCCATGCAGAGACGCTGAGGTTGCTCAGGTTAAGTTGTCGCCTCGCAAAACTCAGCAAGAAAAAGCATGTTACTATCGATTTTTTTGGTGGATGTGCCAGAGTACACAAAGTTTTCCTGGCTTTGAGTCTTCAGAGGCGAGCATCTTTACCAGAGAAAGCAATCAGCTCATTTGAAGTTCAGCTGTGCAATTTTTCAACAATTCCAAAGCCTAACAAATCAAACAAACAAAAGAAACAAAAAAAAAATCAAAAACTCCCCTGTTCATTATTTTGTATCCCTCCTGATTGTAACGCATGCAAGAAGCGCATTTATAAGTTAGATGCAAATGAATAAAATACATTTTTGCAGGGGTTTTGTTCAGTTGGACACAAATCTAAAGTCCTTCCAAAATGTCTTTTTTTTCTTTTGAAGAGAATCAAAGTGCTTCATCCTGATAAACTTCAAAATAGGTCAGTCTTAACACTGTTTACATAAAAGCACAACAAAATCTTCACATGAGAGTGTTTGTCCGGAATCCAAATGCTTTGAAGCGTTTCCATTAAAAAAAAATATCTCATAAAAAAAGTAAAAGGCGGAGTAAAGCTGGCAAAATAGGTCATGGACATAGGAGATACATTCTATAAGAATCGCAAGATACATTTACAAGCAACAAATACAAAAAGCTCAACTGATTGCCTGCAAACTTAAAAAAAAAAATCCACTTCATAGTGGAGGTAGTCCCGTAATCGGCGGCCCGCACAGCAGCCCACTTAGCCGAAAAAGCCCGCCGTAACGCTCGCTGAAAAAAACCCAGCGGCGATGCGGTCTTGACATTAACAACGCAAAAAAAACACGCTGGTCCTCGCCAGCCTTTCAGATACCGAGGCAAGGCGCAGGACGAGGATGAGAGAGGAGCGGTCGCCCTATAAGGCAACCTGGGGCGGACACCACGGGGTGTCGGGGTAGACCAGGCAGTGCACAGACTTGAACCTGTAATACAAACAGACGAGGGATCAGAGTTACGTCAAGTTACAATGGAAAAAAAAATAATCCTGTTGTTCTGATAATAATAATAATAATAATAATAATAATAATAATAATAATAATAATAATAATAATGATCATAATGATAATAATAATCATCATCATCATCATAAACATAATGATCATAATGATAATTATGATCATTATGATAATAATAATAAATAATAATAAATAATAAAATAACTAAACAATTTCATTTCTAAGCGCCTTTCAAAACTCTCAAGGTCACTTTACAGTCACAGGATAAGTTTTTTTCTGTGGGTGAGCAGCGGCAGCCACACGCGCCAGCGTTCACTCAACCTGGAAGTAACTCAGATAGCAAGCTAGCGAATAGATTGCTAATAGCCAGCGAATACATAGATGACATGCAGGTGTATGTTTAGACCCTCACCTGGATGGATCCTCCTCCACAGGAAAAGCTCCTTTCAAATTGATGATATTGCTCTTGTTTTCAAACATCCCGTAGCTGAGAGTAATCTAAAGAAAAAGTGAACAACCATATGAACAGGAGAGTACCAATGCCGCTCTTTTGTGTGTGTTTTTTTTTGTGGCGAACCCTTGAAGGGAAAAGCCGAAAGGAAAAGAAAATAGAGAACAGTTGTGATTCTTTTTTTTTTTTATTTAAACCAACGACTGCATTCCTGTCGACTCATACATTTTCCTCGTATTTTATACGTTTTTTTTTAGCATTTCAAATAATGTACGGCGTACTCCCAACTTTTATAAGGATTTTTTTAAAATTGTGAACCGATCTTACAAAAAACACTTTTGCTCAAATCCAGTTTGTATCAACTGCTGGTAGCCAATGACAATGCTGCCGCCGATCGCTACTATTGTCACAGCAAAAGTAATCCTCAATCGTATACAGATGCTCCCCTACTTACGAACATTTTTGTAGTAACATATGGAGTATTGTCTCCAGTTGCACATGTACATATTTTTATAGAGCATATCTTTTATTAAATGTTTATTTTTTAGTACAAACCAATACAGGTTACTTATGCAAGCCTTAAACAACAACCGACGCCTCCGGACAAGTTGTGTCCATAATTTGTAAAATCACTTCAAATGACTTCTACTCAGCGTATTTTACAAAGATTCCACCGCATATATAGCTATATTTTACGTTTAAGATTCATGCTGAATATTCAAGAATCTTGTTTTTGAGTTGGTGACAATACCTACCGTGACGTCACGTCTGGAACGCCCCTGACCGAGAAAGCGACACGCAATGTATTTTGGGTACTTTGTTTGGTCTGAAAACTTGTTGATGACGAAATTAGAAGGAAAACACATAAATAACGCGATGGTGAATTGTTGTGTGTTGCACCAAGACTATTATTTGATACTAGTTGACACAAATTCCCAGCAGAAAAATCAGCCCATTTCCAATGGAGCTTGGGCGTCATCTTGTGCATTTTCTGGGACGCTACATTGCAGTCCAATCGCCTCAAAATGACATGGAAGGACTTCTTTAATCGATTGCAAACATATATGCTTTTCTCTTCAGAACTATTTGAATCATATTCATAACTGGATGAGTAACAAGAAAGCATCTTCTCCGAATCTGAAGCTATTGTTTTAATTCTCAAGCAAGGCAAGATGTCCTGGCGTGATGTCACAACTGAAACTTTCTGAGGTCATTTTGAAGTAGTTTTGGGACACTTTAAGTCATTTTTATTGGTGTTTTTATTTGACATTTCATGACATATCAGCCTGTGCGTTTTGGGTATATTAGATGCTATAAAACGTTTTTCTGTCAGTTAGAAACAAAAATAATTGTGTCGGTTGTCTTTTAAACATACTTATACAAACCTTAAACATACTTATATAAGCCTTAAACATACATTCCATACAAAATATAGCACTGAAGCAACTTACGAACAAATTCATCTTACGAACGACCGTTCGTAACGTATCTCGTTCGTAAGTTGGGGAGCGTCTGTATTTTTATTTATTTATTTATTTGCTGTGTATGGTTGGATTGATAAAAGTATAATGTGCACATGCGCGGTAAGCTGTCTGCATTTCCGCTTGTGTGAGCGTTTTTCATCATTTCAAATAATGTATGGTGTACTACATCTTTTATCTTAAAATTGTAATCATTTATAAGGGCAGCTATTAGCCAAGGTTGACAGGTATGATTACTGGTTCATTTTTTTAAGTAACAACTTGTCATTGCTGACATTTTAACATCCCACCGCAACGAACAAGGCATTTCAGTGATGTGGCAATATAGTTGGAACACTAGGGGAAATTAGCTAATGGGAGTACATTGATAAGGGATAAAGAATGTCGACCGAATTTACTACAGTATATTATGTCAGGCTGGTGAAGTAGTATCTGTGTGGAGTATTGGCACATTTTTAAGGGTACTGTACATCACCGGTGTCAAAGTCAAGGCCCGGGGGCCAAATCTGGCCCGCCACATCCTTTTATTCGGTCCACGAAAGCAAATCAAACGTGTAAATTTCAGTGATTCTTGCAAAAGTCTGAACCAAAATTTAAAATTTTCCCATGTAATCCCCAATAATAAGTCATTATTTTTTACTTCAAATTTAAAAACAAGTTATTCATTATTTTGGTGTACACTGTATATCTAATATGTGGAGGCGATTAAACATTCTAATGGCTTCCCCAAATTCATAACATCCCCCGAGAGGAAAACGTAACTACAATGTGGCCCGCGGTAAACGGTGAGTTTGACACCCTTGCTGTACATGACGTGGCAACAGTCGCCAACCCTAAAATACAACATGAAACATTTTACTGTTTACTTTCAGCCTCACCTGCTTGTGGATCTCCGATCTCGATACTTGTTGTAGGTTCTCCAAATGCGAGTGGAACAAGTTGCTGCGTATGAGCGAGACGCCCAACACTGACTCGATGATGTAGCCTACGGTGCAATCGTCGGGCAGACGGATCTTCTCCGCCGTGTTCATGAAATGGCCACCACTGGAGAGACGACACATGTAGGTAAGACATGGCTAGATGCTTTTGTTTTGTTTGTTTGTTTTTAGCTCATTCACTGTCAGATGATGTGCAAAAAATGTGTCCACTCTAGTGCCAGGGTTTTTGTCATTTTCACACAAATTGCAGGACCCACGGAATATTGAGTTTTAGGACCACATAAACATTCAAATACTGTAGGTATAAGAAACTTTAGACTCTCCTTTTTTATCTGAAAAAAAGTGTATATCAAGCTTATTTGGTGGGAGAGTTATCTGCGGTGGAGGTTGGGGCGGCTATACAAAAGACAAATGCTGCCCCTTGTGGAAGAGAAAAACATTGTCAGAGGTCTGACCAGCCCTTTACCGGCACCCCCCCGCAAGAAAAAACAAAACCCGAACAGATTCGGGAATGGCCCTCCACATCATGCTTTTCAATTCCCAAATAAAATCGGGAATGGCAGTGAATGAGTTAATTACCATGTCAATATTTGTCTTACCTGGCCCAAGGGCTCATCTTGAGTGCCAAACCCCGACTGACACAGAAGCCTGCCCCCCCAGTAGCGAACCAGAAGTTCACTGGTTTCTATAACAAGACAGAGAAACATGATATAATTCCAAAGAATTGTGCATAGAATTCCTTGTTTTGTTTTTTTTTAATTGGTTGTCTACGCACCATCTTATTATCACCCAGCCTCTCCGTGGCCTCGATGGGCCTGTCCAGGCTGGGCTTTCCGATGTACACGTCCTGTGTGTGCTGGTACTGAGAAAGCTGCTTGAGCAGAGCACGAACGTTCACGTAGTTATCGTCGTCAACGTGACAGAACCACCTAAGCATCAGGTATATTGTGAGAACCCCGATTGAACGTGCATAAATGTGCCTTTGTGTTTGTCTCAAGCACTCACTTTTTGCCCATTTCTATGAACTTGTCGTACTCCACGGCCATCTTGCAGGAAAGGGCCTGTCGGCTGTGGGCGGCCGAACAGTTAGTGTTGATGGCGTGATTCCCTGTAGACATACATGAACAAGAGTGATGACATGCAGCTTGTTTGTATGCGTCATCATTGATAGCTTTTTTTTAATTTTTAACTTCCACAATACAATCTGTTGTTATGGTGCGTGAAAAATAATAATTCCTTGTCAGAATGTCTCACCTATTTTCCTCTTGAGCTCCTCATCCTCGCCGTCTGTGAATATGTATGTCTGTGGATAAACAAGATGAATTACACATTACAGTTAATGATTGTTTGTATACAATCATAGGCAACAACATTAGGTACGCCTTCACAAAATACCAATTTAAAAATGTCGGACTTTAAAAGAATAAAGACTCTGTTTGGAATTACACGAATTCAACAATGTGTTTTTTAATGCGGGTATCACTCGCAAAACATACTTTTTGTTTACGAGCTAGTTAAATGGAGCAGCGTCTTTTTATGGGAATATGCCAGCAGCGTTATTTGGCGATATAACAGACATACAGTCAAATATAAATTTAACCGAGATGAATTTCCCCTTAAAGGGGGCGGTAAATAAACATTTCAGTGGACACATTGCTGAATCTATATTTGCGAGCAATAGCAAGCTGGTTATCAAGAACCGTATTTTGATTATATTACCAATATTTTTTTTTGTCATTTAGGTCTTGCTAAACTTGAGCTATATAGCTAGGCAGCTAGCTAGATATGTATAATAATAATAATAATAATAATAATAATCATACATTTCATTTATAAACGCCTTTCAAAATTGTCAAGGTCACTTCACAGTCAAAGGATACGTTTTTCTGTCGGTGAGCAGCGGCAGCCACATGCGCCAGCGTTCACTCAACCCAGAATTAACTCAAATAGATAGAAAGCCAAAAAAATTAGCTAATAGATAGCTAATTGAGCGCTAGCTAGATAGCTAGATAGCTAATAGATAGCTAGCTAGATAGCCATCTAGCTAGCTAGATAGATAGACAGCTGGATAGCTAGATAAATAAAAAGCAAGATGGCAACTTTGTGATTTTCATTTTGGAGTAGATGAGCTGAGTCAGTTCGGCAGTTATTCATTTTTAAAATAAACATTTAACTACTAACCTATATAGCTAGATAGAGACGATAGATACTATAGATAGAAGAGCTTTTTTTCAAAGGAATACATACATTAAAAATTGTTTGCTTTGTTTGGGGGAGGGGGCGTAACAGACATTGCTGAGGAACTCAACTGTATTTATATAACGCTTTGAAACAACCACTGCTATTAAACAAAATGCTGTAAAGTGATAATGTTACTGCATCAGCCGCTAACAAAATATATAAATAGATTAACTGCAGTAGCCTGAAGCAACGACTAGGTTGCCTCACTTGCCTTTACTACAATTGAATTTACCTTACCTGAATGTGAATATGGATGGTCTCTTAGCTACCTAGCATTAGCAATGACCGCTCAATCCATATGTAGACTTATTTATTGTCATATTTTTAGATTGTTTTAAGCATTTGGTGCAGCTGCAGATGTACTTGTGTATTGAATGTTGTGTGAACTCTTTATTTCTCCCGCTTGAGTCCTTTCCTTTATGACAAGCATCATTCAGAAAGGCTTTTATGCATGGGGGAAACACATTGTGGAGTTAAAACAGCCTCCGGCTTACATCACCGTCTTTTGTGCCGCTTCTCACTAATTCCATGGTAACCGCACAATCGGCCCCAAAGCATCCCAGACAAAAAAAGGGGAGGCAGACCATCCGACCTCCTCCTCATCCATCCCTATCACCTATCTCATTCATACTTTAACACAGCCCCCCAGCACAAAGTGAGTGTGACAGTAGCAAATAACTGCAAGCGTGAAAGAACTGTTGTGTGGCAGCAGGTGCTGTCCAACAGTCGACCTGTTTACCCTTCAGGTGGGCCTACACCTGCCGAGCGGCATGCCGCCGTTGTCAAACGGCACGTGTCTCTACATGCCTTTTTTTCAAAGTGTGTGAGTTGCCATTTGTGAGAGGAATCCAGCGGAATGTTTAGAAACAGATGTGATTTGACTTTGACACCATTTTGTCGTTTTAGCTTCTCCCAACATTTTCATCCATTTCCCATCACACCTGTCTCGGGATGGGTGAGTACCAATGCCAGATATTGTTATTGGACCAAAACTAGCCTGATTTCAATGTATCGGGTATTCGTGATTTTTTTTTTTCTGTTCATCACATCCTCGTCCGTCTTCCCATTAACGTATTCACTGCCAGACGTGCAAAAATGTGTCCACTCCAGTGCCAGGGTTTTTGTCATTTTCACTTGAATTCCAGGACCCACAGAATATTGAGTTTTAGGTCTACACAAACGTTCAATGCAGTGTAAGAAATCTTAGACTCTATTCTTTCATCAGAAAAAAAGTTTATGTCAATCTTATTTGGTTCTTAAGTATTAATTCCTAAATTATATGGGTCTGGAGTTATATGAGCTTGAAATGAGGGTCGCTCTGTCCAAAATACAATGCAATATTGGTTTATATAGCACTTGAACAACAGCTGAAGCTGGAACAAAGCACTACCATGGAAAAAAGGGAAATGCTTCCCCTTGTGGAAAAGAAAAAACATTGCCAGAGGCCATGGCCAGTGCTTTATCGGCATCCAAGCATGAAAAAACAAAACCCGAACAATTTCGGGAATTGCACTCTATGTCGTATTTTCAATTCCTGAATAAATTTGTGAACGGCAGTGAATGAGTAAAGATTCGATTTCTACAAGTACCATATTTTCCGGTGTACAAGGTGCACCCCCAATGAATGGTGTATTTTCAAACTTTTTCCATATATGAGGTGCACCGGACTATAAGACGCACCTTGAATGAATGAAAACATTTTCTAAATATATATAAATATATAAAGGTTTTCCAAATATAAGACCCACCACATTATAAGGCGCTATAGTAGAGGCTTGGGTTACACACTACTTCTTCTACAGGGGGAAATGGAGTCGGTGGCTGCTGATGCATGTTGACACAGTTTATCTTCATGCTTCGAATGCATTATTACTGTGTTGCCACCACGACCATTGTAAAGGGCACACCTTACATCTGGGCGAGACCGCTTTGTGGACCCTTCACAATGAGAGATGTCTGGCGCTGTTTGTACAGCAAACCCACTAAGCGCACTGCCATGAGGCTTTATTTGTTCAGTCACACGGGGCAGACGGCCGAATGGCGACGCCGCCCTGGGCCAGCTCATGCCAGGTGGCGGGGCCAGGAAGTGGGGGTTGGGATCCTAGTGTTGATTAGTCAATCAAAAACTATGCGTCCATTCACTCCCTCGCTCCGTCACCCCCTCCGCTTCTCTGTGGAGAACAATGCGTTGAGTTTTCATGCAGGGTAAAAGTCTCCGCTGGGCAAATCCTCAACATGTTTGCCTGCATTTGCATACAGCTGCGGGAGTTAACTCCGCACGGCGCCCTCCCTGCCCCACTGTCTTTGTTTCTAAACAGACAAGGAGACGCGCACTTTCACTACATGCAAATTAAGTGTGTGTGAGAAGCGGAGATAAGAGAGGAGGGGCCAGAGGGGTACTTGAAACCACAGGAAAGGACACCGTGGCCCCCTGTCTGAGCTAAACGTGTGTGGTGCCTGCATGGCTGCCTCCAGCTCCACGGGAAGGAAATGCACCAGTGGACACTCTTCCCTCGATTCACTGCCACCCTCCCCCGTATACCCCTGACCCGAGTGTACAAACATTCACAAGTGTTCTTATGGGGAGAAAAAAAAAAGTCACACTCTCCCTTTTATCGAGTTCCACCCGTTTCCACTTTAAGTACCCATTGTTAAGATTCTGCTTTATTATTATTATTATTATTATTTTGCATTGTTTCAGCACAATGTGCCCAATCGGCCAGAGAATGATATTTGGTAACCGCATTTGAGTTATAATAAAACAAATTTACATTTAAATATTCATATTAAAGTTCATATTTTGAAATATATAAATGTCAATTTTAAAATGTTGATTTTTTTTACTGAATTTCAAGATACTTTATACTTTTCAGATATTTTAAAGTGAAAAACGGAGCCTTGTATTTTGAAAAGACTTTTTTATATTTACTCATTCACTGCCATTCACAAATGTATTCGGGAATTAAAAATATGACATAGAGCGCCATTCTCGGATTTGTTCGGGGTTTTTTTTTTCATGCTTGAGTGCCGATAAAGTGCTGGCTGTGGCCTCTGGCAATGTTTTTTTTCTTTTCCACAAGGGCGCATCATTTCCCCTTTTCCATAGCGCTTTTTCCAGATTCAGCTGTTGTTAAAGCACTATATAAACCAATATGTATGTAAATGCATTGTATTTTAGACAGCCACCCTCATTTCAAGCTCATATAACTCCAGACTCATATAATTTAGGTTAACTCTTTTTTTTCCTGATGAAAGAAGAGAGAGTAAATTTTCTAATGCTGTATTGAATGTTTATATAGTCCTAAAACTCAATATTCTGTGGGTCCTGGAATTCAAGTGACAATGACAAAAACTCTGGCAAGTCAGTGGACACAATTTTGCACGTCTGGCAGGGAAATAGCTTCCGTGTGTTAGACTAGAACTTTTTTTTTTAATCATACCTAAAATTTTAAATGAAAATGGAGGATTTTCAAGGCCTAAAGCCACATTGTCACACTTCTAGGAATGATTCTAAAATCAATGTACACTAATGTGCTAATAAAAGCTCATCGGGCTCATTGCATGTGACAGTAGCACTTTTGCTCCAACTCAAAAGATTAGAACAACAGGCACCACTGTGTGACCAAATATAATCTACATACACACGTAAAGGATGAAGAACAGAAATAAACACAGCGCCGGCACAAAAGAGGCACAGATGCTATGGTGACGCCACAGATGTTCATCAGCTGAGCGTGAGAATAAGCACCGGCCATATGTACGCGGTGGGAACCGAGAGCATCATATGGGCCCTTTTGTTCTGTGTCTCCTGACCACCTGGTCCCCTCCCCGCTGGAAACTCCCTCGTGCATTGTGGCCTTGCTCTTTTTCTCGTATTGTCACCATTGCCATTCGACAGCTGCCTTCCAGGACATTTTTGCCTCTTGTTGCTGTCTAAGACTTTGCCCATTGCGGTCATTACCAGCAATTTGGGAATTGCATTCTCACCAAAACAAGTATTGGATTGGCTGACATTTAATTGGCCAGAGCCCAGACCTAAAACCAAATTGATCTCTCTTGTATTACCCAAAGGGGAACTCAAAGTGCTCATTCTAGCACTCTATGACTTAGCAAATCCAGTGGAATGTCTTAAAAATATGTGTGCCAGTGATTATTACCATAAACCCAGGAATGGAAATAACAGAACAAAGCATCTGGCTTCTTAATTTTTAATAGCCACCAAAAATATGAATTTGTTGACTCAGCAGAGGCTAACATAACATGGCTAGCGACCTACCGAAATTATTTTGTATGATTAAACACGGTAGTAGACACGTGAGGGGATGGAATAGCTTCCAATTGGGGGTCACCTCAATTTCTACACAAAAATATCTGTGACTGGTATGGTGGGTGACGTGGGTGTCGAGAAATGACAGTACAGAGTAGACAAACTAATATACAATATACGAACAAATCCGCTTTCTTGCCATCTGGAGTCATGAAGCCTCCGGCGGCCATCTTGCCTTGCTATCCGCTACGTGCACCTATCTTGACTATATTAATTTCTCTGCAGCTTTTAACTTTTTTTTATTTTGAAATAATAATAATATATTTCATTTATAAGCACCTTCCAAAACTCTCAATGACACTTTACAGTCAGGATAAGTTTTTCTGTGGGTGAGCTGCCGCATCGTTCACTCAACCCAGAATAACTCAAATAGACCGAAAGTTAAGCTAGCTAGCTAATAGATGGCCAGTTAGCTAGATAGCTAGCCAGCTAGATAGCTAATAGATAGCTAGCTAGATGTTGTTGTCTCCCTTGCTAAAATTCCAAAGTATTTGAAGAAAGCTGGATGTGTGACACAATACAGAAAATTTTAGACATTCTGTCCGCACGTTTTTCCGGCAGTCTTGCTGTCAATGATGCTAACGTTAGTCTATTCAGATCAATGATCCCTGCCAAACTTCCAAACACAGATTTAGCTTTGAATAGTTCTGAATAATCCGAGCATTTGACTTCTTCCATGCTTCATTTCAGTCCTAGTGTAGTGCAAACTTTCAAGTGACACCCCTGTCGGCAGGATGAAATCACTTTAACTGCGTATATTTGTGAGGCCACTTCTCCACACACTTACACCCACTAGTTGTCCCACGGGCATCCTCTTGAAGATGACCCCCCCCCCCTCCATCCTTCTGTTCAAGCTTGACCCAAACTCAGACTTTCCCGCGTTCCCATGGAAAAAGAAGCAGACAGGGTGCTGGGAAATCTTTTCTTCAGCCCCACCTCCATCCCCAAAAGACAAGCTTTGTTCCTGTCAGAACTGCGAAAGAAAGGGGGGGGGGGGATTCAGGGCGCTTTGGGGAGTCGACGCTTGCCGCGGAGGCATCCATTGCACCGGGTGGGGGCATTCACAAAGGACACCTCAAAAATAGGAAGCATAATAGGGAGAGTGGAGCGAGAGGGGCCTGTAAGGGGGTCTCCCCTTGCTTGAAAGTGTCCCTTTCGTTCTCAGCCACATTACTCAGAGGAGAATAAAGAGTGACATGCGGTGAGGTGGGGGGTGAATGGTGGGTGTTTGAGAGCCTCACAGCCACTTATGGGTGTTATTAAAAAAATCTAAGCAGCCATCTTTCATTGTGCAGTCACATTTTCACCCCCTGCTGGAAATTATATAAATGCACTTGATGTACCGTATTTTCCAGTGTATAAGCCACACACCCAATGAATGGTGTATTTTCAAACATTGTCCATATATAAGGCGCATCGGACTGCAAGATGCACCTTCAATGAATGAAAAACGTTTGTGTAAAAGTTTTAAGGCACACCATATTATAAGGCGCTACAGTAGACGTTGGGTTTACATTTTATATATCCAGCATGATCCGCGCACTACTTTGTACAGTAGTGCGCAGTAGTGTAAATTGAGTCGGTGGCAGCTGAAATTAGTTGTGAGACCTGCTGTGGCTCAATATGACTTCACATATAAGAAGCAGGGTCATTTTTTGAAGAAAATCAAGGCTTTTGAGTGCGCCTAACACACCGGGATTTTTTTTTGTAAAGTCAACGAACCAAGCAAGTGACAGTGGCCACCCAAAAGCCACCCCCCCAAAAAAAATATATATATAATAATAATAACAATAATAATGTATGTTGCTCTTCTATCTATACTAGCGACCAAGAATAAGGGGCAGAAAACTTACCTGCTTTCTGCGAGAGGTCAAAAGGTAAAAAATAAACCTGTGTAACCCCACACTAAACGTGGTCCATGATTACAAACGTCAGTAAAGTTCATAATTACCTGTTGCATACTCCTAGAGATCCAAGTGTCCAGAAGCAGGTTGAGTCTGGACTGGTGGAACTTCTTGGTGGTCTTCACCGCGATGAACAAGTCATCGGGTCTGATGACCTCGGCCGGCAGGGGTTCGGTGTCCCCGGCGGAACCAGAGGAGCGCGGAGTGGGCTTCTCCGCCTCTCTGCGCCCGCGGCTCAGCCTGCCGAAGTACGCTGAGAAGCCCTTCCGCACGCCGCCTTCCGCCGACGACGCCTCCCCTCCTTCGGCCCCGGGTAACGACCGAGTGTCCTCGTGACCGCTACTCTCCGCGCGCACTCGTGCAGCGCGATGGCGCACGGCGACCAATAACATTAAGAAACAGAGAACCGCTGCGGTGCTAACGCAAACGACCGTCTTCTTCCCGTTGTTCTTCAGCATGGTAAAAACTAAAAACTGTTAGGAATGCAGTCGATTTCCGACGCATATGTTAATTTAAAAGAAAAAAGTGTGATGGGCTCGCGCGCGGCACATCGCTCAGGCGCGACTGGTGACGACGTCACGAAGACACATTTATAAGGGTCTTCTGTGACCACGCCCACCGGGAGGGTCTTCGGGACTGAAATTTTACATAACAGGTGCTAAAACTCTTTGGCGTTGGGACAAAGATGGCAAATGTACTTACATTCTGAGTTGTTACGCACACATACAAAATAGGAAAAGTACTGATACTTCTTTGTGCACGACAGTTAACGAAGAAGGGCTGATCTTTTATTTGACATAAATAAAATGTTTCAAAATCCAACTGTTAGAGCCACAAGGAAGTTTCGGTTAAATTATAGATTATTGTTATTGTTCGCAATTATATAATTAGATTTGGAAAAGGTGTAATAGGTTTCATTTTATTGTTTTACTTAAGGTAAATTTATTAGCGATATTGAGGTATCTGGGCTCTATAAGTCATGTCGTGTCTTAAGTTTGTTTTAACAAAGGCCATGACATGTTGACGTAAGCAGCATTCGGAAGACAGTAAAGCAACTTTTCTGACTTTAAAGTGTAGTGGCAACTTATTAATGAGAAAAAAAAAGCCGAGGCTGTCATCGTTGATAAAGGAAAGGAACGCATCAGAAATCTGCATGCCTTGCTAAAGTAGCGACAAGAGTAACATAAGTTGCCGCTACACTAACAAATGATGACATCTGAGATTTTATCTTCAACCCACATCAAGTCGCGATACTGTGACAAAATATTTTTAGACCGTAAACATCCACCAGTATGATCCCTTACCCCACCAGTATGATCCCTTACATCAGGGGTGTCAAAGTCATTTTTTTGCCGCGGGCCACATTGCAGCTCTGGTTTCTTCTCGAGGGCCGTTATGAATTTGGGGAAGCCATTAGAATGTTAATCCCCTCCAAATATTGCATATAGAGCGCACAACAAATTTATGAATAACTAGTTTTCAGTTAAGAATAATGACTGTTATTTTGGTTTACATCCAAATATATGACGTTTTGGTTAGGATTTAAGCAAGCATCTTGGAATTTCACGAGTTTGATTTGCTTTCGCGGGCCTAAAAAAAATTATGTGGCGAGCCGGATTTGGCCCCTGGGCCTTGACTTTGACACCTGTGCATTACATCATGTTTCTGAACAACAAAATCAATGCTCTGACCATTAACCCTACCACTGCTTACTGAATTAAGGTCCAATCCAAATCTAAAGGCATATTTTTGTTGTTTATCATTTAACATTCAGGCTCATTTTGACCAAGCTGCTGAAATAGCCTCCATTGTTATCTTTTGACCAAAGGAGCAACCAAGATCTGTTGGCCATTCCTGCACACTTATTCAAATGGCGACTTTCACCCGTCATGCTGACCAAAGGTCCCTTGGAAGTGACACGCAGCTGCTTGGGGGAGGGCCTCGGCAACGCACAGCGACGCTTCAAGATGAAGGTGACGTTTGCAACTTTTCCATTGCAGGTGTTAAATGGTGGGAAATAACTTGGGAGTGGTCTTTGTGCTCCTGACAAGCGCTTTTGTCCTCATCTTGCATGCGGAGGCGTCCAAAAGGGACAGCAAAAAAAACAAGCCTAGGATGGTGACGGGGGATGTGGGGGGTGGAGGTTAGCATCCGTATGGCCTTCATTCTTGCATCCAAAAGCCTCTTGTGCAAAGCTCGCGGGGCCTTTTTTTCACCAATTGGCTTGTTAAACAAAAAGTAGATATGGCTTACTCCTCCTTGGAAAGGCAAAACCACAACTTGTCTCACGTCAAAACAAAACCTCACATTCTCTGGTGAGATGCCCAAAAAAAAAAAAAAAAAAAAAAAAAGCCACTATCAGGAAGGTCTCGGAACTCTCCGTTGACCGTTAAAACCAAAGCCCTGTTAATTTTTACATGTTATTTTCACAATGCTGATTGCATCTGATGCATATTGACAAGGAAAAATAATCACAGCAGAATCTGGGCAGGCTTTTAGAATCCTGAAACAAAACATTCACTACAAATAAACCCTGAGTGGTCTGTTTCCAAGTTGTGAGGTTCAGGGTTTGAATCTCAGCTCTAGCTGTTTTTTGTGTGTGGAGTTGTTCCTGTTCTGCCTGTGTTTTTAAATAGTTCCATATACTGTATTTGAAGTGTGTGTTTCAATTTTTTTTCTGTATCTCGCTGCAATGAGTCAAACATGAAAATAAATCGTCCACCTTGTGATGACATGTCTGAAATGTGGCTTTTAAATCTCATTTAAACGCCATGCAAATTTCTTTCATTGACAAACCGTCACTTTGCACTCTTGCTGTCTTCATTTTGGAGCGACAGTCAAATTCTCCCAACGGTTTGAATTCGCCCCCAACTTGGCGCACTTTTCACTATGTGGGCCTCGGGCCATCACAACCGTCAACCTCAGATGATTGACATTAAATATGGAAGGTGGGTGTGTAGGGGGGGCTCTGCCATGTAGACCACACAACCTCATTTGTGTAGCTTAATCATTGCCAGACCTTAAATTGTGTACATGTACAACAACTCTACTCATAGAGCAGAGTTCATGGCATTCCATTCATTTTGTTAATAATAATAATAATAATAATAATAATAATAATAATAATAATACATTTCATTTATGAGTGCTTATCAAAACTCAAGGTCACTTTACAGTCACAGGATACATTTTTCTGTGATAAGTTTTCTCAACCCAGAATAACTCAAATAGATAGAAAGCTATCTAGCTAGCTAATAGATAGCTAATATATAGCTACCCAGTTAGTTAGCCAATAGATAGCTAGCTAGTTAGCCAGATAGCTAGCGAATAGATAGCAATTAGATAGCCAGCTAGACTTGTTTTTATTCTCCACTTCATCCTTGTGGTCAGGTGACCGCAGGGGGTGTGGGGGTGGGGGTTGGGTATCCCTTGTGTGTCAGGATTAGCAGCCTCTGGAACTATGACTGTCAAGGAGCTTTTTGATGGGAATTTTCTCTCTGATGTTGGCTACCACTGCTCCCCGACCCACCCTAGAGAATGCCTTTGTCGCACTATTCTCCTTCTGATGCCACTGTATATCCCACAGAGATCAATGACAGATGGCGCCACAATTTCAAGGTCATCCATCTGCGATGTACCGCATCTGTTGCTACTTAGCACCATTACTAACCAGCACAGACGAATCAGTTCAATTTCATATTTATTTCATCTTATTTTGATAACATTTTGTGTTTGTTTACAGGACTTCACTAGATCATGTTTTGGGACACCTCCATGTTGTTGAGGAAGCGCATGCATGGGAACGGATCGGGGGTGGGGAGAAGGTGTGATATACGACAACATGAGAGGCCAGACAAAATGAGGCAGACGTCGCAATGAAAAGCAGATGTGCCTGCAGGGCCACTTCAATTACTTTATGACCATGCGAAAACAGTGGGGGACAATCTCTTAAACGCCGCCTCATGGCGGAGGCACACTCCTGATCTGTTAGATGCGGCGCATCATAAAGCCTGCGTAGGCTTTACCATGTGCCGAAAGCGACGGCTTTCCTTTTGGTTAGTCAACCGTTTTGACTTTCTCGCGGTGTAGGGATAGTAGTAGTTTCTTAGTGTGCCGTGCGTAATGAAGCGAGGTCAAGGCACACATTGAAAATGGATCATTTCAAATGACGTTGAGTGGATATATAGCTAGATATATAGACTAGTAGGATATATAGACTAGTTGACACACTCCCATACAAAATACCGGTTTCATCAAAATAAATGAAACTAATTGAAAACCTTTTCTGTTGCTAATGTGACCGATCACCTATGCAAGTGAGTTGGAAAAAAAATTGAATGTTGTGGTTGCACAAGTGTACACACCCCTTTGTAACTGTGAATCTGGCTGTTTCCAGAATTACTCAGTCATACAGTATATATACGTACATAGTTCCTGAATGTTCTTTAGCCCCAAAAAATACCTTTCAAATTTGTGGCTAAAAAAATTCAAATGATATGATAATAAAAGCACATCAAGTGCTCTAAAAGCTACTGTATTTTCCAGTGTATAAGGTGCGCCCAAAAGCCTTGATTGTCTTCACAAGATGACCCTGCGCCTTATATGCAGATGCGCCTTATATGTGAAGTAATATTGAGCCATAACAGGTCTTGCAAATACTTTCGGCAGCCACCGACTCTATTTCAGCCCCTTAGAAGAAGTAGTGTGTACCCCCAGCCTCTGCTGTAGTGCCTTATAATGTGGTGTACCTTATATTTGAAAAACATATTGATATTTATATAAAATATATTTGGGAAACTTTTTTTCATTCATTTAAGGTGCACCTTAAAGTCCTGTGTGCCTTATCTATGGAAAAGGTTTGAGAATACACCATTCAATGGGGTTGCGCCTTATACTCCGGTGCGTATATATACACACAGTCAGTCATGAAAGTTGACTTTGAATGTTGTTTGCACAAACAAAAAGATACTAAAATGCTTCCTTAAATTGTATCGTTTATAAATGGGGAAAATTGGAAATTAAAGGCTTTCTTATCTTAATAAAAAAATCATTTTGAATGAAATCTTTGAACCATGGAATATTAGAATATAGATTCAAATTATGGCCCAAGGGCCATTTGCGGCCCACCATCAACATTTAAGTGGCCCACGGCATATATTAAAAATGACAACGGTCCACAAATCAGTGCAACCTACAAACACAGTAATAAGCATAAGAACACACAACTGAGCATTTTAATCTGAACAGAGGCTGTTTCGCAGGGAGCGGTGGGATCATGAATCTCATGGTGCACAGGTGTATTTAATGAAATGTCCTGGGATTTTACTGTACAGATTCCCACCAAGCATTCCCTCCTTCTCCACAGACAATCCAACCTGGTCCGTTCAGGGAATCGCCCCTTACTTTTCGTCACCGGGATTAATTCTTGCCGGCGGCTTCAGATCAGCTCCCCGTGGACCTCCAGCACAGCAGCGGTTTATCCCATGCGGTAGGTTCTGCCGGGGTGAGCCTCTCATATTAAATGGATTAAGAAAAGCCATTGTTCTAATAGCATACAGAATATGGATTTAGAATGTTGTGTATGTTATTTTTTTGAGTATAACTGCAAAAGCTGATGATAAGTCCTCTAATTGTACCCACGGTTCCATGACTGACCTCAGTGAGGATCAACGAAGCTCACGTTAGTAGCCGTGGGAAAGCGCAACGGTGACGCCGCTTTACGAGATTTTCTGATTTCCCGTGGGAGATGTTAACGGTGGGATTTAGCCAATCCGCATGGACAAAAGTAATGGGACACCTGCAGGAAATGGAAAAAAATGGACAAAATTGTGGAAATAGCGCTTCAGCTTCCGTAGGGCCGGGATATTTTTGACCTAGCATTAGCGCTAGCAACGGCATCAGGTCTTCTGCTCTGCAGTTTTGTTTCAGACATGTCATGTATGCATGAATTGTATTAAGCGTTGGGACGGTTGGATGACGATGAGGCTTCTCAAACTGTCATTAGCTTGCAGTCAGAAAGAGAAATACTAATGTTGGATGCTGATACCTGCACTTTTGTTCAAATGATACCTGAAACAAAATAGGAAAAAGGAAGTAGAGTATAGGGTAACTTTTTTAACACTGTTTACATTTACAAAAATAAAGGGTTGGTTCACCAATATCATACCATTCAACAAATCAGCAACACATGACTTGTGGCCCCAAGACCTTTAAAAATGGTTCCATATTCCACTCCAGTGCCAGGGTTTTTGTCATTGTCACTTGAATTCAAGAGTTTTAGGACTCCATAAATATTCAATACAACATCAGAAACCTCACACTCTCTTTTCTCATCAGTAATAACGAGTTAATTCCTAAATTAAATGGGTCGGGAGTTATATGAGCTTGAAATTGGGGCGGCTGTCCAAAATACAATGCAATACATATACGTATATTGGTTTATGTAGCGCTTTAACAACAGCTGAAGCTGGAACAAAGCACTAACATGGGAAAAATGAAAATGCTGCCCCCTTGTGGAAGGAAAAAAAGTCACCAGAGGTCTGGTCAGCACTTTATCGACACCCAAATAAGAAAAAACAAAACCGGAACAAATTCTGGAATGGCACTCTCGTCATATTTTTAATTCCCGAGTAAATTTGTGAAGGAGTTAAGGTTGAAAATGAATTTAATATTTTAAAAATCAAATTTGACGCCTGGAACACATAAAAGTGCACACACCAATTGTAAGGGCAATCACGCGCTGCTGTCAGTAAGCATCATTCAAATAAAATTGAAATACAAAACATGCTCTTAGAGATCATGTGTTGTCAACCAAATTCATATTTGGCCTGAGGAATTGAATCAAGCATCAGAAAACAAGTGCCGGTATGAAGTCACGCGACCAAGCAGAACCTTACAGTTAATTCCTTAACATCAAGCACCCCCCCCCCACACACACCAACACAAAATAGAGGCCAAACCCACTTGTGGGCCCTTTTCCCACAACCTCCAGGAACCCTGGAGGAAGTCACCCAAGCGTGACGGCACTCTTTGATTAAAAGCCTGAATGTCCAAGGTTGTCCCGGAGAGTGTGGCATTAGCAGAAGCACATGCTCTCCTTTTGGGGCCAGAACAATTGCAGCCTTTGTTAGCGGCGCCGCTAGTGTCTGTTTAGATTTAAACGAGGGATCTCAGCCACGGCGCCTAGACAATAACCAGGGTGGGGTGTGCTTGAGCTCTGGTATTGCGCCATGCACATGGCAGCGTCATTTACGAGATTCGAGAAAATATATCCGCGCTGTTAAGTGATCTTCTTCTGTGAGATGTCACAAGAAGCACTTCAAAGGATGAGGTTCCCAAATGTGAGGATTTTGCTTGTCCTTGTGTGTTTGAGTCTTTCTATCTCTCGGTCTTTCTAAAACAGTAAAGCAGGCCGCTCATTTTTGAAACTAGAACCATACCAGCAACTATATTTCCTGAAGAAGTCACCCAAATAGACTAATAGAGAGGGCGCCGTGTAAGAGACTTGTCGTCGTCATGTCGCTTGGCCTCGAGGGTGCTCTATAAACAGCAGTGAGCCATCTTTAAATAGTGCATTGTTTTGTCTTTTGTCTTTCCATCCCTGCGTTGTCCTCCATCCCTGCTACTGCCGCTGCACCCCACGCGCTGCAATAAACATCCTGTCACCCATCCACGCTCAATGACCGACCACTCCCACGGATGAAAACTTTAGTTTGCCTTCTCCCAAGCGGGGAAGGAATCGATGGCAAGGGTGTCAAACTAATTTTTTAACATCCTCTCTGGGGGACGTTATGAATTTGGGGAAGCCATTAATATGTTTAATCCCGTCCACATATTACATTTAGAGTTCACAACAAATTAAATAAATAGCTTGTTTTCAAATTTGAAGTTAGGAATAATGACTGTTATTGAGGTTCACATGGGACAATTTGAAAATTTGGTTCAGACTTTAGCAAGCATGGAATTTCACAAGTTTGATTTGCTTTTGCGGGCCGAAATAAAATGGTATGGCGGGCCAGATTTGCCCCCCGAATCGTGATTTTGACACCTCTGTTTTACGCTATCCAACATGGATGGGCAAACATTTGGCCTCAAAGACCTTGTACGATGTTTTAAAAAATGGACAGCCGTGCAAAGAATAAGCAAAACACAGCCGTTACTTCTGTCCTGGTGTGTCACAAGACATTGTAAAAAGAAGAATCGGCAACCTCAGAGGCAGGAATCTTGCGGAAGCTGATTTGACTCCAACTGAGCTAGTTCATGCCTTTTAAGCGGATGTTTAGAGGCGATGAAGAAGGGGGTGTGCTGGAATGATGGCTTCCCCTATTGCTCTCGTTATCCCCGCATGCCCATTGCCATTTGAATGAAGGACTATCTATCAGGGGGGCGCCTTTTTAGTAGCAGTACTCCTTTTCTGAGCTCAATGAACGCACCTCTGTTCACAGACCTGCCTCACACAGAGACAGCAGATGTGTTAAACACTCAGCCTCACCACCAGATTCGTCACAAGAGCCAAAGTAGAAGCTTGATAAAAAGCCAGATTTATGGAAATGTTGTACTGTAGTCGAGCGGATGCTAATACTAGCTGAGGCTAATTTTTGACTGTTTGCAAAAGAAGGAAATCATCAACTTCCAAATCGGGCTCTATCAACTGTCTAGCTAGCTTATATACCTAGCTTATAGAATTTATTAAATTACTATTGATGCTAAATGTGGCGCATTTACACTTTATTCCTGGATTGATTAAAGGACAACCGACGTCACTTTTTTCTTTCTTAACTGACATCAGAAAAACGTTTTATACCATCTAAAATACCCAAAACACACAGTATATTTTTATTCAAATACAAAACACCAATAAAAATGACTTGGAGTGTGCTAAAAAAAAAATTGAGCTGCGAATTAGGCATTTTCAGAAAGTCCCGCCCCCCTTTCGTGATGTCACGCCAAGACGTCTTGCATTGCTGGAGAATCAAAACAATGGCTTCAGATTCGGAGAATATGCTTTCTTGTTACCCATCCAGTTATGAAGATGATTCAAATAGTTCTGAAGAGGAAAGCGTAAATTGTTTGCAATCGATTAAATAATTTATTCCATGCCATTTTGAGGCAACGTTGGAGGGAAATGGATCACCAAAAAAGAGGCAGAAAATGGCGACCGAGCTCCTGTGAGGAATTAATCGGCCCGTTTCCACAGGCTGAGAAATTCCTGATATGGAGCTTGGTCGCCCTCTTTTTGGTGCAACATGACGTTTTCAGAACAAACAAGCACAGCAAAATGCATTGACGTGATGGAAGGACTGCTACAATGTGTCCTTTTTTTTCGGTCAGGAGCGTTCCTTCAGTGACGTCACGTACGGACTCGTCACCAACTCAAAAACAAGACTTCCTGAATATTCAGCGCGAGTCTTAAAACGTAAAATATAGCTATATGCGGTGGAATCTTTGTAACATACACTCAGTAGAAGTCATTTGAAGCCATTTTACAAATTATGGACACAACTTGTCCGGAGACATCGGTTGTCCTTTAAGGGGCACTGTCCTAATGAAATGAATAAATAAATAAAGTAGAACTCAGCAGGTGCTTGTGGATATTCACCAAGGTCTTGTTCTGCCGTTTGGGGTATCAGATAAAGGCTGGTGGCGATCGTGGGTGGGGGTGTCAGACAAGGCAGATGTTGCGTGCAAAATCCCCCCCGGGGGTGGAGGGAGTGTGCCGCCACTGTGGGAAGCGGTCAGGGCAAACGAGGACTTCACAGCAGCAGTTACCATAGCGATAGGCAGCATCACCGCCTGCTGGGCCCTTTTAAGAGACTATTCCAGTCACACGAAGATTCTCCTATAGCTTGGATGAACTTTTCATTGTTTAGGTTGACCTTTGTGGGGGTACGGAGAATTTTAACCCCAGAACTGAGGACTTTTGGAGGCCCGTTGTGTACCCTGGAGTACTTTTGAGGGCGGGATTTTTTTTGCGTGTAGTTGGGAATGTGTATATAACGGTTTGCAACCTTTGATTTCATCCGAAAAAATCTCTCTCAAATTAAGGAAATTGTTTTTTGGTCAGAGGAAACTCAGATTAGACATAATTTTGGATCCTGGGGGAAAAAAATATGTTGACACATATTTTTTATGACACCTGGGAACACCTCCCGGCCTCCAAAACAAAAGTAAAATCTGTGTCATATGGTCTTGTTGTTCACCAGAAATTACTGTTTTTTGTTACATTCATCTCTTGAGAAAACAATCACATCATTGAGATTTATCAGGATAGCTCAAGGAGACGTTTTTCCAGAGCTTCCAAACACAATAACTCCCAGTTTTCTTTTGTTGTGAAACGCCCATTGTCTTGGCTTCCAAGGGTTCTTGGATCAAGCACAAAGAGCCATTGCGACAATAACCCTGCCAGGTCAGAGGCTCACCTCTTGGCCTCAGATGGATGCTTTGTATAACATTAGCCGGGTCACAACCCCCGTGTCAAGATGTGAGGGTGTTTTTTTGGGAGTGGCAGAATGTGCAAAAACTCTTGAACTTCAGGAGGGTCGCAATTAGACATGCATTTTGGGGCCGATTGTGTCTCCGCTGACGTGGAATATGAAAGCGGAGCGCACAGAGCATACATAGACTCCATATGCAGTTGATCTGGAACATTCCGTGTAAGCCTTCTGCGAATTCATTGATAATCAGACCTCATCGAAGACTGATCAAATTATACTTGAATGTGTGAGAGTGAGAGAGTATCAGTGAGAAACAGTGAGCGAGTTTCAGTGAGTGTGTATATGAGAGTGTGCAGGTATACCTAATGATGTTCTCTATCCTGTATCAAAGTCAAACTGGAGAAAAGTGGCGAATCATGCAACAGAATCTATTGTTGCCAAAAAACAAAAATCACAGTTACGCTCACGAGCCAACACAAACGTGGAAGCCTCATCAATGCGTGAGCTTCGAGCAAAACAGGTCGGCCCCCGTATCAAAATAACAGAAGCAGGAAAACGCTTCGCCGTCCTCCCCCGACTCCTCTTTGTCTCTGCAGTATTGACGGAAAAGCTCCCGACTTCCCGGGTCACTGTCTCTGACCCCAACCTGGACATCTTCAGGAAGACTCTTTGACGTCTGTAAGGTGCACATCGAGCTTGCATCGGCTGAAAATAGCATCATGAAGCTATACTTCCCGATCACTTCATTAGGTACAGCTCTGGCTTGGCCACTCATTCTGGTCATCATCTCCTTCAGGGAACCAACAAAAACTTCCTGGTTGGGAAAAGTCCTTGGATTCATTCCAAGGTCAAGGTCTTTTCAGTGTGTTGGCGTTGACTCCAATATTCTGAGGACAAACAGTGACTATCAAGAGAGCCAGTTAACTTTGACCTCCAGCTGTGCCGCTTCCTCTCCGGCCTCCCTGGGTGGGACTCGCTAGCTGCAAAATCTTTCACATATCTACTGTTTTCCTCTTCGACGACATTCTTACATCTGCAATTTTAGCCATATGTGGCATATTTTTCCACGGTCCCTACGGTCGTTAACTCATTCGCTGCCATTCCCGAATTTATTCGGGAATTTAAAATATGATGTAGAGCGCCATTCCCGAATTTATTCAGGTTTTTTTTTTTTTTTTACTGGGGTGCCGATAAAGTGGTGGCTAGACCTCTGGCAATGTTTTGTCCCTTTCACAAGGAGGCATCATCTCCCGTTTTTCCATGTTAGCATTTTGTTCCAGCTTCAGCTATTGTTAAAGTGCGATATAAATCAAGATGTATGCATTGCATTGTATTTTAGAGAGCTGCCCCTATTTCAAGCTCATATAACTCCCAACCCCTATAATTTAGGAATTAACTCTTTTTTTTATGAAAAAAGAAAGTCTAACGTTTCTTACGCTGCATTGAATATTTCTCTAGTCCTATAACTCAATATTCTGTGGGTCCTGGAATTTGAGTCACAATGACAAAAACCCTGGCACTGGAGTGGACACATTTTTACTTTAATTATTACTGTTATAATTATTATTATGGTTATTATGATTACTACCTAGCTGGCTATCTATTTACTATCTATTAGGTATCTAGCTGGCTCGCTAGCTATGTAGCTGTCTATCTCTTAGCTATCTATTGGCTATCTGGCTAGCTTTTTGTCTATTTGAGTTACTTCCGGGTTGACTGAACGCTGGCGCGTGTGGCTGCCGCTGCTCACCCATAGAAAAACTGATCCTGTGACTGTAAAGTGACCTTGAGAGTTTTGAAAGGCGCTTAGAAATCAAATGTGTTATTACTATTATTATTATTATATTTTTTTTGCACGTCTGGCAGTGAATGAGTTAAGAGTATGGACGCCGGAGGTCAGCGGGTTGTTACAGTTGGGCTGCGGCCACCGTAGATATCAATCTGCTGTTGTGAAATCCGGAAATCCAAAATAAACCAATGAACAGCATTGAATAAGTGCATATGGTGAAAGTCAGCCTTGATTGTTTTGTTTGCTTGTCTGGTGGTCCTGGATCTGGGAAATCATGTTTGAATCAGATTTGGCATCTGATTTTGAAAGTAACTGGCGGGTATATTGTCATTGGTTGCCATGACAACAAAAATATAATTTGTTTGGTCTTGTTGTTCTGTAAAGGTGTTTAACATTTCTATGCGAACCTTTATATATGTATGTGTTTTTCTTAAAATCGTCTTCGACACTTTATAATGTTTTGTCATTATCACTTCCGCTTCTGTGTCATATGTTTCGATGTACGAGAGTAATCGCTAGAGACAGAACGAGAGTAACTGCTAGAAAGACAGAACGACAGTCTAAAGTCTACGTCAAAGTTTATCTACTTTCGCTTAATAAGATGCACACGTTTTCACTGTGTTCCAAGTGTTTAAAAAGTCACTTGATTATTATTCATAATTACTTCCCAAGTGAAGACGTGTCCTTGCGTCTGTGACCAAAATAGAAGCACGAGAGTCACAAGCGGACAGATGATAGGAGCTTTTTCACAAAGCACAACGTGCAACGTGATGCTGTGGTTGAATCCCCTCAGGAAGTGTGTGCAGCAGTGCGAACGGAGGAAGTTGACTCTGCTGTGATGTTTATACTGGCCGAGGATGCGGTAGAGCAGCTTTGATCACCCCCCCCCCCCATCCTCCAGCCCACCACTCCCGCTCTTCTTCTTTTATTCCATGCGTGTTTCATTAAATCACCCCCCCCTCCTTCCTTGTTTTCCCCACTGTGAATGAAAAGCAAACAAGTGGATGCCTTGATAAGAGATGTGACTGATCGGTCCTCCGAGCAGAATTGATTTATTCCCGTAGCACTGCTGTGGAAATGAATGCGTGCATTGATAGGATCCAAGTTTTGAACTTCTGGTCTCCCGAAACGCCAAAAACGATGCATGTATGACTTGATAATACGCTAGTAGCTGTGATGCTAATGCTACTGAACTAAAATTTCCCTTTGAAAAAAAAACCCCACACACAATCATATCTTTATTTTTGGCTTTTTTAAAATCAAAGATCAAATTTGAAAATCCAGGTAACAGTTGATTTTGCACATCCCTTGATTTTCCAGGCCGCTTTTATCTGATTTTGCACATTTGCATGTCCAACTTGTCGCATAAGTGGCTATTAACTCATTTGCTGGCATTTCCTAATGTATTTGGGAATTGAAAAGTGTGACGTTGAGCGCCACTCCCAAATTATTTCAGGTTTTACTTTTTCTTGCGGGGGTGCCAATAAAGCACTGGTCAGACCTCTGTTTTTTCCCCCACTTCCATGAGCAGGCAGCATTTGCCTTTTTTCCATGTTAGCTCTTTGTTACAGCTTCAGCTGTTGCTAAAGCGCAATATAAACCAACATTGTATTTCAGACAGCTGCCCCATTTTAAGATCATTTAACTCCAGACCCATATAATTTAGGAATAAACTTTTTTTTCTGATGAAATAAGAGAGTCTGATTTTTCTAGCACTATTTGGAATGTTGATTTAGTCCTAAAACCCAACATTCTGTGAGTCCTGCAATTTGAGTGAAAGTGACAAAAACTCTGGCACTGAAGTGGACACATCTTTGCACATCGCCTGGCAGTGAATGGGTTAAACTCGTAGCCATAAGGAAAATCTTTATTTACAATAATACCTTGGTTCAATTTGTCCTGTGACAACATTCGGAACTGAAAACATTGTTGTTTAAATCTCAAATCAAAATTTCCAATTGAAATGAATGGAATTGCCGTTAATCTGTTCCAACCTTCAAAAAAATTAATACACCAAATATGAAACTATGAGATAATGACGCTATTGAATAGGATTTGAAGAAATCAAACATTTTTGCTTCAATCCATTAAACATTATCCTGCTCCTTGTGCGTGCGCCTTGGCCACTAAAGGACAGTATAATCAACAGATACATAAATAAGATTGTAACAATTGATCAGTAAAAATAAAATAATAGGCGCTCTTTGCAGAGGATAAAAAGGATACACCCGCAAATATTAATAGAATAGTATATTTATTTGTGTCCCCTTTTTCAGTCGGCTTCCAGAGATGCTATCTCTTCTGAAGATAAGATTTACATGCATGAGCTCCTATGGGAATTTAGGATTTGTTTTTTTTCTTCTTTTGGGAATGCTTGAGAATGCTTGTTATCTCTTTCATGTTTGACACAAACAGGGTCGACCGCACGGACTGCCAGACGCACAACAGCCCACATGAGGGTGATCACCGGACCCCACCGCCCACCCCAGGTCAAAGCGGGGCTATGACCACCACGGAGGGCTTTGCGGTCATTCTGAATCGATGTTGGTCCATTTTCATTTGGGAAGGTGAGGAATTCCTTCGTCGAAAATCGTAGGCAATTTTCATGACACTTCTGTATTTTCACATTGACTAAGCATCTTTGTGTCATTATGTTGCCATGTCTTCAGTGGCCAGTTAATAATAATAATAATAACAATACATCTCATTTCTAAGCGCCTTTAAAAACTCTCAAGGTCACTTTACAGTGACAGGCTTAGTTTTTCTGTGGGTGAGCAGCGGCAGCCACACGCGCCCGCGTTCACTCAACCCGAAAGTAACTCACACAGATAGAAAACTAGCTTGCTAGCTAATAGATAGATATCCAGCTAGATAGCAAATAGAGAGCTTCTAGCCAGCTAGCTCAATAGCTAGATAGCTAGATAGCCAGGTAGATAGCAAATAGAGAGCTAGATAGATAGATAACCAGCTAGATAGCAAATAGTGAGCTAGCTATCTAGCTCTATAGTTAATATCTCGCTAGATAGATAGCTATCCAGTTAGCAAATAGAGAGCTAGCTAGCCCGATAGCTAATTACTACTACTACTAATAATAATACATTTCTAAGCGCCTTTCAAAACTCTCAAGGTCACTTTACAGTCACAGAATACGGTTTTCTGTGGGTGAGCAGTGGCAGCCACTAGCCAGCTAGTTAGCAAATAGAGAGCTAGCTAGCTTGATAACTAGCCAGCTAGATAGCAAATAGAGAGTTATCTAGATAGTTACTAGCTAGGTAGATAGTTAGAGCTAGAGAGTGAGCTAGCTAGCTCAATAGCTAGCTAGCTAGCTAGCTCAGTTGCAAAAGTCTCTCTCCTGGCACAGAACTGCTGCCTTCCGCACTACTCGTGTGACTACAAAGGCAAGCAAGTGACAGTGATGAGGTGAGTTTCTTTTCCATTCATCTCTTAGTTCTCCTTTTGTAACCAAACAAAGATTGTCCCTTTTTTTTCATTCTACTGTTGTGAACATCTCAGTTTAACTTCCTTCCCTTTCGGACTCAACAACAATGGCTCATGAAACAGAAACTCAAAGCAAAGTGAGGCTCAAAAGCTATCGGGTGTTAAAGTGAACGTATGCGATGGATGGATGGCTTAGAACCACCATTTGCATTCTGGAATTACGAAATGGTTCAAAATATGTTCATGACATACTGTATAAATGTTCCTCCGTCAAGACCTACGGTGGCCTTTAGAGCTCAAAAATTTTAATTTAATCCTTCAACTGAACCAACCGCCATTTTTTTCTGAACGCGACTTGCATCCGACTCTGGTTTGGTTAACTGGGATTTGCTCAATGACAGGCACGCCGATTATCACCTCCCATCTCAAACCATCCGACGTCCACATGCAAAAACAAGCATAAGCCGCTAAAATCAAAGCGCACAGTAGTATGAGAAACACGATCCAGTAGAGAAGACACAGGGATGGATTACTCCCGACGTTTCCCATGATCTCGCCTCTCTCCGGGGACAGCCGGCCAGGGGCTCCCCTGGCTTGTCATTACCACCGACGGGGGCCCACGATAGGTCAGGGGAGATGAGATAACATTGTGAGCAGGGCCGAGCAGCAGGTGAGCGACTCAATGGGTCTGATTAGGTATCTGGGTCCCAGGGTGTAGCGTTGCCTCGGGACCCTCGGGAGGGGTCTCGGCCTCGCCATCTGCCGGCCTGAATTCCCGCTCAGTATGGTGACACATACTTGCCGTGTTGCTGTGGGGCCTTTCCTCGGGCTTTTTTCTGTTACCTCGTTGTGCTCTCAAGTTTTCCACTTTGCGGAGCCTTTGTAGTACTTTCAAACACACAAAAAAGGAGAATTCGTGGCAGCAAAGTGCAACCTGCAAGATTTGAGATGCCTTTCGTTGACTGGAATCTTGGTGGAAGAAGCTTCAGCTCAGGTTGAGTGATTGAGGTCAGGTCAAAGCATGCCATCCCAAGTGGGGGTGGGGGTTAATGGTCAGGTTGTGGTTCGAGTGGGTTGCGGTTTGAAGTTTGAATCGGTTCATGAGCGTGACTGGACTGGAAAATCTCAAAACAAATTAGTCAGCAACTACAAATGGCGCAATACCGATACGACGGGGGTGATCTCGCCTCATTGGAAATCTGTGCAGCCTCAGTGAAGCCCCTCTAGCATTTTATTTGTCAAGTCAAAGTCAGCTTTATTGTCAACTACGCTAATATGTGTGACATACAGCATGGATGAAATTACTGTCCTCTCGGACCCAGCATGCAAGGCACTTATAATGACTTTAACAAACATAATAACATGAAAAGGCCAATTTGCCTGGAGAGGGGAGCCGCTGCGTGTTCACGCGCCGCCATCTTGGGAAAAACGGAAAAGAATATATATAATTCTAAAATAGATTTTGAAATGACTTTTCTCAGCCCGTCTACCTTGCTGCAAATACTATTTACTGGTACAGCATGACGGAAGCTAGCTGGAGATCGCTCTTAAATTATTCACTGCCATTCAGTAATTTATTCGGGAATTGAAAATATAGAGCGCCATTCCAGAATTTATTCGGGTTTTGTGTTTGTTTTTTTGGGTGCGGATAAAGCGCTGGTCAGACCTCTGGTGACATTTTTTTTCCCTTCCACAAGGCGCCGTTTCCCTTTTTTCCATGTTAACTTCAGCTGTTGTCAAAGTGCTATAAAAAACAATATGTATTGGATTATCTATTAGATATCCTTATCCTGTGACCGTAAAGTGACTTTGAGAGTTTTGAAAGGCGCTTATAAATGACTTATTATTATTATTATTATTATTATTATTATTATTATTATTATTATTATTATTATTATTATTATTATATGTTTATGTAGTCCTAAAACTCAATATTCTGTGGGTCCTGGAATTTGAGTGAAAATGACAAAAACCCTGGCACTGTAGTGGACACATTTTTTCACATTGACTGGCAATGAATTAGTTAATCGGAAAAGTATTTTCTGTGTTTATCATGTGATACTTCGCAGCAGTTTTAATTGGTCCTCACATCTGCAACATGGCGACGCTCTTCTTCTGTGACTGAATTGTTTAGATTGCCACGAAAGAAACCGCAGAGGGCCCATTATGCATGAAAATTTATCACACACACTAAGTTAGCATTAGCTTTAAGGTGACATTAGCGGGGCAGCAATTACCTTTGGGTTTTCTGCTTGCCGTTCATGAATGCATTACATTCCAATCTGTCAGGAATAAGTTTCTGAAATCACTTAGAAATGCTATCCAGACCTCCTTGCGTATGTAAAGTCGTGAGGTAATCCATCAGTGTGCGCACATTTCAGGGAGGCCAACACATGGCGGCCATGTTTAAAACCTTTTGAACCTTTGGAACAATGGAAATGTGTAGATGGGATTTGATTTGCGTGTAATAAAGGATCAGCACATCAAATCTGAGGTGGCACACACGCTGAACATCGTAAATAATCCTCGCAGCGTTGTGATGCTGAATTCTGCCCATTTGATAATTTGGCTTGCTTGTCAGAAAACTCTTAGTAGTCTGAAATGTGACCATGCGGGGTAATGGAAACATCTGGAAAATCATTTTAAATCACTTAGGACATGATAACCGTGACCGGCGCCTTTTGACCGTTAGATCGTAGATCTCGACACGCTTATTTTAGTGTACGTACGTATGAGTTTACATTGACGGGCAAATTGGTAACCTTTTTGTCGCGGGGCAGAAGAGTAGAGATAATAATGACAAGTCCAGATGCGGACATTTGACCCCACCGTGACACCGTAGAGCAGTCCACAATTTGTTGTACCAGAAATGACCGAGCTCGTAAAAAAATACTTTTAGCTAGCATATTGTATTTTTTTCTTTATACTGTTACAGTCATTTAAAAATATGTCTCAACCTAATGTGAAAAGACAATTGTTATCTTGATGTGAAATTAAGTCAAGGCAGTCGCAGGTCTCATTGATCACATGACCGATCGCTATGTCGTGGCCTCCATCTGTTGAGCGGTGCCCTGATGGTGCGGATGACGAGCAGGGTTATGACCCCATTGATCCCTCCCAAATGCTCTCGATCTCAAACACCTTAACCCCTGCTGGGCCTACAGAAGGCCGGTGTTTTTATCGTGGTCAGCGTGGGCTCAACTTCATTGCATTTTGAGCATGCTGCGTAAGCGTTTAGCGGGATGGCTAACATGCCACATGACACTGATTGACTGTCAACATGTCGGCTGCCCGATGGAATGTTGGTCTGTTAAAGTAGACAGAACATTTGTGAAACCTGCAAAATTGAAGAACAGTACATTGAACTTATCATTCGTCAAAGTCAATTCTGATTATTTTGATTGACACTGTCAGGGAGGTACCCCATTTAATATAGTGTTTGTTAAGGGTTTTGCACCAATAACAATGACAACCCAGGGTGTCCGATACTTTTGCACTTTTTATCCATTTAATATGATTTTGGATTTCCACTGAAACGCTACAAACATAGCAGACTTGTGTCGACTGTCTGAGAAAGGCATCCTAGAAAACATACAAAATATACAAACAAACAGTTTAAAGAATGCCGGCTTACATTTATTGAGACATTTTTGGGGGGTTCTAAGGGGGTGAATCAGACCTTTGCCCCCAAGCAAACATTCAGTGGGAGGATGTATTCATGTGGCCTGCTGAGTTGTCTGTTATTTGGAGACCTCCCAACCTCCCGCACCAGGAAAACCGCTGAGTACAAGAGAAGTCTATAGCCAAAACATTACACTTTAGGTCAATATTGTCTTCCTAGAAGAGGAAGCGGCCATTATGAGCTCTAACATAGCTGAACTTAACCATTTTCTTTCTGTACTATTCGCATACACAGTGAACATTATCATTTTCAGAGTCACCTATTTGAAAATGTGTTTTCGGACCTAAATCTCAATTACTTAAAAAAAAACCAGAACATTATAAGTTATAAATCGATAAAAAATGTTTCTTCAGCCATCATCTGTACTTCTTTGAAAGTTATAAATGTAGCTAGCTTGATGTTCACTATAACTTTAAAATAATGCCCAGAGAAGACAGGAGTCCTGAGGCTTATCATTTAAGAGAAATTCATAACCGACTCCCAATTCCGCAAATGTGTCAACGCTTGCAGCACATGCAAATGACATGTGTTGCCTATTGAAGCATTTGCATGTGCTTATCGGCCTCTATTGTGCCCCCAGCACGCTTGTCGGTCAATGCACACAATAGGAACGAGGTCACATGGTCACAGCCAGCGCCCCCCCCCCCCCTAATCACAGCACACACGCGTTTAAAAGACAACAAAAGCAAACAAGTGAAGCGTAAACACTGATCTCATGCGAATTGAGATGATAGTTTAATTCTCTTATTTTTCTTGTACATTGCACTCAAAGTATTCAGGTTATTGGTATTCAGCTGAGTCAGACGTTTTATTTGAACAGTACCTCTCAAGTGATAAAATAAAGCGAAAATTGTAAAATCATATGCTGCCCTGATTTTAACAATGGGGATATGTTAATTATTATTATTTTTGTGTTATTCTTTAAATTCAAGTAGTCAGGTGTTGTCACAATCTATTCACAGGGAATAAAAAACGGTCGAAATATTTTTTCCGTTTCAGGCTTTAAACGGCGACCTCGCTACCTCGTGTGTCCATTGTGAGAACTGCATCATCTTGAAAGTACGTGTTCTATAAATTCAAATTATTTACGAAGCCGTTAAAAATATTTGACATAAAATGAATTGGATGATTGAAAAATATCTAAAAATATAGGTGGTTGATATAAAAGACACTGTATTTTATATTCTTAGACAAACAGTATTGTAGTTATTTAGTTCGATAGTTAGCATTACAGTTAACGCTCCCTGGTGGTCTAGTGGTTAGGATTCGGCGCTCTCACCGCCGCGGCCCGGGTTCGATTCCCGGTCAGGGAACTTACTTTTATCCAGATATCCGCGTATCTTCAAAACTTTTGCGGTACTGTACTTCCAATGAATGTTTTCAATGCCCACAAGACAAGCAAGAAACAGCAAGTAATTATAAACAAATCACACAGTACATTAGACCTCTGTGTCAGCTCACTCACGTATTGAGTGCTAAATGTGTACTGTAGATAATATTTGTTACGACGCTTACAAACACCATTCTTGACAACCCAATTTATGCTCAATGGCCAATAAACCATGTCACGTTTGACACCCAATTCTAATCCCGAGAAATGTTTATAATAATAATACATTGAATTTCTAAGCACCTTTCAAAACTCAAGGACACTTTAGTCACAGGATAAGAACATTTTTTTACATTCGGTTGAGCAGTGGTAACCATTCGCGCCAGCGTTCACTCTATCCGGAAATAACAGCAGCAAAGTGATGAAAGTAAGAAAAAAAGGAAAGAAGGAAGTAGAAAAACATTGATATATTCATGAGATAATAGCAGCAAACTGCAAAATGTTGACACAACCAAGTCAGCAATGTTTTAATCAGAATGGGCAAATTGACGTAATTTCTCGCAGTGGAGAAATTTACATCTCACAGCAGCACAAGCCACTTTTACAAAAGCACAGTAGGAGTAACTTTTGGATGTCTCAGTGTCACACTTCTAACCAATATGTTAAATACAGTAGTCTCGTTATATCGATATTCAAGGGAGTCCGAAAAAATATCGATATAACCGGGACTATCGATATATCCGACCCTGTTTGCATGTAATTCTCTCCGTGCGTGCATAGAACTATTATCGATATAACCGGGACTATCGATATATCCGATATCGATATAACGAAACTTTACTGTATTTTTCAGTTTAGTGTTCACCACAGTGCAATAATCCATGTTAGCGGAATGGTGTTTGGTACACGGCGTCAAGCAGTTTGTCAATGTACCCCAATGTTGTGGCTAATCAGCATACAGGTACTTTAGCCCAACATATCTTGCCAAATTAATAAGATATTACCCAGGAAAGTCAAATAATGAGACAAAACAAAACAAAGATCATATTCAAACAGTTTATTTCAAGGTGACAAATTTCTTCCAGCGGTCTTAAAACTTCTGAAACTGCTTCTTGGCACCAGCCGCCTTTGTCACCTTGAGGACGTTGAACCTCACCGTCTTGCTGAGCGGTCGGCACTCCCCGACCGTCACAATATCTCCGATCGAGACATCCCTGCATTAGAGAAAGGGAAGAACAAAAGCATTTAGCAATACAAAATAACCAAACATTCTTTCATTGTTTAAGAATCAAATCTGCATCAGCAATGCCGTAAGGCGATGTCGTCAGAGTTAAACTAGGAAGACCATCGTGAGAAAAACATCATTTGCAAAGGTGAAAAATTGAGCTGGGGAAATCCAAGATTGGGGTACCTGAAGCATGGTGATAGATGCACCGACAGGTTCTTGTGCCGCTTCTCAAAACGGTTGTACTTGCGAATGTAATGCAGGTAGTCACGTCTGATGACGATGGTTCTCTGCATCTTCATTTTGGTCACCACGCCTGCACAACACACAAATTGTCAACAGTAGCTCCAAAGTGTCTATAAAAAACAGTTTAACACACAGACCAGAGAGGATACGGCCACGGATGGAGACATTTCCAGTAAAGGGGCATTTCTTGTCAATATAAGTGCCTTCGATAGCCTGAGAGGACAAAACAAAACAGGCATTTTAATAACAGTTAAAAAACGAAATGCGATATTTCAGAGGGGATTTAATTGCATCAGCTTTGCCAAAAGGCGTCATCGTCAAAACCCTGCAGGCTTGGAAGACCATCGTGAGAAAAACATCACTTGAAGATTCAATTTAGACTTAAACAGGACAGCTAACATGGAAAAAAGAATTAACCTCTCGAGGAGTTTTGAAGCCCAGCCCGACACTTTTGTGGTAACGGGGGAGCTTTTCTTTGCTCTCCTTGCCTCCATCGGTGGCCAGAACACGTTTCTTGTTCTGGAAGATGGTGGGCTGCTTCTGATAAGCCCTCTCGGTCTGTACAAGCAAAAAACACACGTTCACATCACGACAAGAACAACGTCGGATGTGAGTTTTAAAACGCGCTTTAGAGTACGCGAAGGTGGCTAAGCTAATCGCAATAGCATTTCGCCAGCTAGCATAGCGTCACACGAGGGGAAGCAGCGTTATAACAGATACCCTATCTAAAACATGTACCCCACTTCCAAAAAACACCAATAGCGCCGTATAAGAACTGAATGCGAATATATATTCCATAAAATTTAGCTTCAGTGTTGGTTTAAACTTAAAAAGTCGTTTGCAAAACCCAGGCCGTTTTCTCAGACATACTTGTGCATCCGCCATCTTGGCCAGCCGAGTTGTAAAGAGGCCTGATCATGCGCACAGCGCACGGAAGTCGGTCAGGGCCACCAGAAATGACGCACAACATTTTTTTTCTTTAAATGAATTTTTATTAAAGAATCACCGGATATTTTTTATTAAGGAAATTATTATTAATATCCATAATGTATTACTCACAGTTAACGTAATGTGTGTGACTGGTTTCTGATGTAAGATGTAAAAAATATTTTTAAATAAAGTTGTAAACGGAGATCTTGAAACATTTCCAACTACGCACTGCAAATTAAAATGTAGCATTACAATCAACAAACAGTGTTCAAGGAAATAAAAAAAACAGCACATAGTCATACACAAAATCTAATTAGATATAATAACAAAAACCATATTCGGAGGTATTATCACAAAACAACACATTCGTGTCGTTGTATATTCAAGACGTGATATCTAAGGTCTTTGTAATAACAGTTTAGTAATTTGTGTCTTTTTCAATTATTTAATGTTGAAAACGTCTATACGTTTTGAGATATTTCTATATATATCGGAAATGTTTATCTTTCGCCGTCAGATTAAATGGAGCTATGATCAAATGGTTCCGAACTCATTTTTCTGACCGGGTGTTAAAAGAAGGTGCGCCTCAATCAGTTTTCGTGTTTTGATTCTAAAATAATCAAAACACGCGTGCTAGCATCTTTAGTGGCGTTATATTACAACCGTCGCGGTAATTTTTTAACAATTATTTTATATATTCTGAGTAGCTGTTAGTAGCGTTGAGTCTAGGCTAAAATGCTTCTTTTTTGTCCCACCTGTGGGAATGTTTTGATCGTCGAAGAAGGCCAGAAGTGCCTGCGGTTTGCATGTAACACTTGCCCCTACATACACAACGTCACGAGAAAGGTGAGTCGAAAATGTGCTGTTCACATCACGTTAAACCTTTTTGGTGAATTCTGTCACGTTGTGTCTTCTGCAGGTAAACAACAGAAACTATCCCAAGTTAAAGGAGGTGGATGACGTTTTGGGTGGATCTGCTGCTTGGGAAAACGTGGATTCCACTGCAGGTGAGTTGACATGATAAATAAGTACTGCAGTAATTATCGTTTGTCGTAGGAAGATGCACTTTGCATCGTCACGTGTCTTTGTACGACAAATTCTGTAAAACAGGGCTCAATAATATAGTCTACCATTCAATTATGTCCTCCAATCTTATTTATTAGTCTGGTTAAACTCTATCTGCCAATAATTGGGGTGGCAATTTATTTCCTTTTTTTAATACAGAAACCTGTCCAAAATGTGAGCATCCTCGGGCATATTTCATGCAAATTCAGACCAGATCCGCCGATGAACCCATGACCACTTTCTACAAATGCTGCAATGCCCAATGTGGACACAGATGGAGAGAATAACGGAATATTTATCACTAAAGCAATTTCACCCATAAATATATTTTTTTTGCCTTCAAATGTCGGCTGAGCTGTTCATTTCTTGATGACCATAATTATGTATTTTTCTTTCGGAGCTTTCGGCTTTTCCCTTCAAGGGGGTCACCACAACAAATCATTCTCCTCCATCTTTAGAGGTTTGATCCGCATGTTTGTTTTGGCCAAGATTTTATGTCGGATGCCCTTCCTGACACAACCCTCTGTATTTATCTGGGCTTGGGACCGCACAAGAAGACTTATGTCCCTTTGTGGCTACAGAACAAGCAACTCGCTCAGTAAAAGGCTCCCAAACACAAAATAGTCATCGGCACCGCAACATTCAAAAAAGCAAAACCTATACTCACCATCTGATGACAATGCTCTGATCTTACCGTGAAATGGGCAAATCCAATCCAATCTCTCCCTACATTACATCACAAACAGAACTTCAAAGTCCTTTAAGATGCTTTATCTTCCAGTCAGTGTATATATATCTATCTAAATCATCATCTCTTTCCCTATATTAAATCCCGAAAAACACATGAAAAGTGTTAAAAAAGTGTAACGCGCACTGACTTGCGTGTCTGATACATTTGTATTTGGCCCTCTCCCTGTAGCCTCGCCAGGTAAAATAAACACACGATGTTGTTACTCGCACTAAAACAATGCCCAAAAAAATCTGTTAATGTATTACGTATTAATATTAAAACAATTTACCAGTATTAGTACAGAGCAAATACTTTTCTCTTTTTTTCTTGATTGATAAATAATGTATCCAAATGACAACATTTCAGTGATGTACTTAATTTTTATTGATAAAATAGTACCTATGTACAACTGTCAAACAAATTTGACATAACGTCGTTGGACAGAAAACAACCACTTTGAGAGCAATGCAGACTGGCATTTTTAACCATCACAATGGCATTTACAGTACTTTGTAATAAAACATTTTTTTAATTAGTCGCACATTTTTGCAAGCCTAAAAAAGATGCAAATTAAATGAATGCACATTTAGTCATGGCGTTATTTAACATTTTGTATCATTTCAATGCGCAGTACAATGCAGAAGTAGTTTTAAACTACTTCTGAGGACATGCTGTTAATGAAGAATGTTCAAATCTGAATATATCTTCACAATGCAACTCTGTGACTTGGATATAATCAAGTTTTGGCAGCTACTTCCAATTTTCAACAAACTTGTAAGCATTTTAAAATATGATCATGACTAATTTGTTATTTAACATTCTCGTCTGTCACAAGTGACCTGTTGACTGAGGCGGTGACGAACATTTGGCTGACAATTTTGGCGCTGATACATTCTACAGTGAGATCAGATTCACACACTAGTAACAGTTAACTTCTCTTAAGTGCACCTACGGAGGGATTTGTGGACGACAAAGCCCGAAGACGGCTCAACTATAGTGACTTTAGGGGTGGGTAATTTGTCCTTAAAGTGCAAATGATTTTTTTTCTTGAAGTACATCATGAACAGGGAAAAGGCTCAACTATGAATAATTTTTGTGCATACCGAAAGAAGCCTCGAAGACTACTCATTAAAATGATTCTGGGGAAAGAAAAAAAAATGCAAAAACATCAAGATGGCAATGCTCACATTTGAGAAGGGATCAGTAGAGACGGCAAAGTGACATGGAGACAAATGTTCACAATCTTCAAGTTGGGCATGTTTAAACATATCTTTAAATACTCCCGATAAATATAACACGAAATAATCATCAGTTTATATAAAGTGACCAGTTTCACAGCCCTTCCCAGCAAAACAACTTCCTCTACACTCGTAACAAGCCTTCACATTAAACAAAAGAGAAAAAAAAAATGCTGCCCATCGAACTTCTGCATAAACGTATGAGGTGAACATCAACAAACTCTTTTTACAAAGACAAATTAAAAGAGTGCAGTGTTGCAAACGTAAAGGTGGAGATAGGAAAGAGGGACGGAGGGAGAAGTGCTGCGCACGAACGTCAGTGGTGGTTAGCATATACGTTTGTATGTATAGATGTAACCCTTGCAGTAGGGGCAGGTGTGCGTCACATCCTTCAGGTCATCGATCAAACAGGGAATCAAGCAGCAGCCCAGATCGCACCTGAAAGGAATAGCGTTGGAATAGAAATTCAAAATACAAGCGCATATCATTCAATCTTATGTTACTGAAGTTCATTTATATCAGTTATTTGTTCTTAAAAAGTGAGAATCCTTTCCAACATCGTCATCAAATAGTAAAATAGGTTTCAGAGAGCATATGCCGATCGCCTTTCCACATTCAGTACTACTTAAAGGACAACCGACTCCTTCGGAAAAGTTGTGTCCATAATTTGTAAAATCACTTCAAATGACTTCTACTGAGCGTATTTTACAAAGATTCCATCGCATATAGCTATATTTTACACTTTAAGACTAGCGCTGAATATTCAGGAAGTCTTGTTTTTGAGTTGATGACGATGCATGACCTGACGTCACGTCTGGAACGCCCCTGACCGAGAAAGTGACACACAATGCATTTTGGCTACTTTGTTTGGTCTGAAAACTTCGTGTTGATGGCGAAATTAGAAGGAAAATACATAAATAACACGATGGTGAATCGTGTGTTGCACCAAGACTACTATTTGATACTAGTTGACACAAATTCCCAGCAGACAAATCAGCCCATTTCGAACGGAGCTTGGGCGCCATCTTGTGCACTTTCCGGGACGCTACATTGGAGTCCAGACGGCTCGAATTGATACGCGAATACTTCTTTAATCGATTGCAAACATTTATGCTTTCCTCTTCTTTTTCTAACTGGATGAGTAACAAGAAAGCATTTTCTCCGAATCTGAAGCCATTGTTTTGATTCTCGAGCAAGGCAAGACGTACTGGCGTGACGTCACGAACAAGGGGGCGGGACCTTCTGAAACTCGCCATCTCCGAGGTCATTTTGAAGTAGTTTTGGGACACTTTAAGTCATTTTTATTTGTGGTTTTCGTTTTACTAAAAATATCAGCCTGCGTGTTTTGGGTATTTTTGATGCTATAAAACGTTTTTCTGATGTAGGTTTGGGAACAAAAAAATGGTGTCGGTTGTCCTTTAAGCCCAAAATATTTGAAAAATTCACGTTTATGCTGACGAATCTGTCGAATGATGAGGCCAAGTTCTGCCATAGTTTCTGTGATTAGCTCACCCCACAAAGAAGCAGAAGAGACAGAAGAGGGTATTCATGAGGCCCACGTCGTGGGAAATGCGCGTAACGATGGCCTGTTGGCAGTGCGGACACACCGTCTGCACTGGCGACGTTTGGAACATTTCGCCCTGCAGCACGGTCACCGTGGTGGCGCTGCCCGGAGGGGCCATTACAGTAGTCGCCGTGTGGCCGCCCATGTGCACGAATGGGCCGGGCCCGATTGGGCCCATGTGGCCCGGCATGGGGTGCGGGAAGTGGCCGGGCGGCGGCGGATAGATGCCGCCTTTATGGGGAAAGAAGAAAGCAAATATGAAAATGCATACCTAAACTAGTTTACGTTAAAATCAAAAACCATGATTATGCTTGTTGTCAACCTAAGCTATATTACAGGAAACACAATTGCTTGTGTTTGTTAAAAATGTGTTGCTTTGAAAAGTAATCACGTAATAAATTGCAACATAAATTAAAAATAAAAAACAAGTAGATTATTGTTCAAAATTATTCATCCTCTGTAAAAAGTGACTTTACAACAAGAAGCCATTAGGTGTGGAAATAGATATTGTGAGTCACCTTGAGGTGGTGGGGGCATTTGCATTGCATTGGCATTGGCATCGACATGGGCATGGGACCATCTCCAGGTACATGTGGCGGAAGGAATCCTGGGTGTGGGCCTTCATACGGGGGTGGGCCATACTCTGGAGGTAGAGGTTGACCTTGCGGGGGCCCCGTTCTTATAGGAGCTTTTTTAACACAAGACGAAGGTGTCACGTTGCACTCAACATATCCAGTCAACTCGACAGATTCCATTTGTACCTGCTTGTCCATTCTTTTCCTCCACGAGGGGAGCACTTGGACCTCCAGGGTAAGGTGGAGGAGGATCACTGGACATATTGGCCTGAGAAACTGGACTCTGGTGGGATGAGGAACGTGTCGGACGCAAGGCTCCTTTGATCGGAGAACTCAAATTGATTCTTTCACGCTGCTAGAACACAAAGGATAGCCAAACTGGTTAAGAGAGGGGAGTGAGCTGTTTGTTCCAACTTAAGATATTGTAAGCTATGTTTTACATTCTTATAACCATTGATAAAGAAACGCAATTTATTACAGAAGATTCAATAGTTCAGTTATACACGAAACAATAGAACGTCACTATTAGCAATTCATGTTAGGAAAAAAATCCTATGACTTCTGCACGTTCCACATCGTTTGGCAGGTCAGACCGCAAGTTCTGACTTTGACCAAATGTTTTCATTTAGAATAATATTTGATCGTGTGTATGTAAAGTACATGATTACATAAGAGTGAAATCACGGATTAAATGTTTTCTTTAAACAACAGTTGACGCGAAATTTTCAATTGGTTTCGCAGAGGTGTGTGGAACTGCACCTCATATTTTGGAGATGTAATTTTCATACATTCCGGGATGAAAACATTCACTATTTTTTATACTGATAATGTCACCACAACACAATTCTTGAGTATTTAACACAACTTTAATACAGTTTCTTATTACGTCACATTGTTGTGCTTGTCGTGTTCCGTTTCATTTTACGAACACGGCTAGCTAGCAAACAAGCTGATGTTATATGTAAATCCTGAGATTATCCAGCTCAAATCTTACATGCGCTGCCTACCGGCCCCTTAGATAACTTCCTTCACGTAAACAACAACAAAGGGGAAATATGTTCAGGAAAGAAATAAATTAATGCGTCGAACGGTCTCCAAATGACGATTACAACGTCATTAGTACATCAAATCAACCGCAGCAACCAATGCTACCGGGTTGACAGCTGACACAAGAATCGATCATACAAAGGCTGCTGTGATAAAGACAGACAATCGTTTTTACTTTTTTATTACTACAATACACTTTCAAATAAGTATGATCGCCTAATGTCTTCACAGTTGTTGTGTTTTGCGCAGATGAGTGCAGCTTGTGCTAACGTAAGCCGCGTCGCCATGTCTGTGGCTCGACTTGCCAAAGACAAACAATCGAAGTACGAGCACAACAACCACAGCTAATAATTTTGTGTAGTTATTCGAATAAAATATTGTTACTTGTAACGAGTTTTGTATCTATTACCTTACGCTGGAAGGCAGCGAAGCGAGTGGTAAATTGTTTTACAGTATGACGACTTCCGACGTCCGCTAACCGGTTTTACACGTGATGTTAAAAAAACAACATGCCGTTTCGTTTAACCTGTTACATCCAGCGATATGATTAAAAATGCAAACTTTAGACGCTATTTCTGAAGCTTACGATCTAAGGAAATCGGATTGAACAACCATTCGGGCGTTCTGACAAAACATAAAAATGTAACATTCGTTAAATCAGTAAAAGTGCTATACAAAAAGTTGAGAAATAATAACACAACAAACATTTGTGTTAGCTTTAATCAAAAAGTCAAAACAGGAAATTCTTATATTTAATAAATTATAATGTTCAGATAATATGTTGCAAATCATGATATATTATTTAGGACGCATAAAGGTGAAGAGATTTGGGAATGAAACTTTTTAAAAATACGACTTTTTTTGCAGTGTTTCTGAGAAACAATTTCAAACGACAAACCTCCCAATAATTCGAATACACCTTTCTTTTATCGATTTTCAAAATGAAATTATGTGTTGTATTTCTGTACTATTGTTGATCATACTAAATGAACACGATTTTTTACATAGATGCGTGAATATTTTTGTGCAAAATCTTATTTGCATTGCCCAAATAGTCCTGATATCAGAATTTTCTTTTGTGGGAAATGACTAAGGCAAATGTAATGTATGAGCCTGCGTGTATGTTTACAATAAAATAAATATAATGCAAGAATGTACTTTGCAAATATTATTTGTATAACAAATTAGCTCAATTTACAAGACGCAAAGAATAGCCAGAAAAATGAAATACAGTATACAAACATGGTCAACACATTGAAGTGAAATTCAGCTACTGCGGACTTCCGTCTGCTTTGGACTACGTATCCCGTAACTTAATTACCACATAATTCCGGTATAATTTTATAATGTCGCCGTGTTTTTAAATGCATAGGATTTTATTCCGTCTGAGAGATAATTTGTTTGACATAAATTAGTCGGTGGTAATATTTTGTTTCTTTAATCCAGTTCAATAAATTTAACACAAACGCACACAGACATTCACGCTTGACCTCCCCGTGACTTCGTCACGCACCGCCCCTTCAACGGGCGTCCCACTTTCTAAAACGAACGCTTTTATATTCAGCAAGTTTAGTGAAGAAGGCAGCCAATCAAATTGCGAAGCTGCGCTAACGTTAGCTACTCGCTGGCAAAACAACAGCTCGCTCGATTTCCTGTTTGGGTTCGCTGCGTTACTACCCGCAAATCAGTCGGGATGTCGATTTAAATCCCTTGCGTGATTATTTCAGTTGTCATTCGCGTTGCTAGGCGTTGCAGCTGCTGAGGAAGACGAAGATGGGCTCCATTCTGAGTCGCAGAATCGCTGGTGTAGAGGATATCGACATTCAAGCTAATTCGGCCTATCGTTTCCCCCCGAAGTCTGGTATGCCATCGGTATTTCATATCACTGGGGCCCGTTTTGTGGCTCAAAGTGATTAAGTGTAGTTCTAGGACTTTACAACACATTAACTGTTATTTGTTACATTTGAAATTGAAGCTGCGCAACTTGGGGTTTGAAATATATCAAAATCTCGCGATACAAGAACTAGTTACTGAAATTAGACAATCAATTTGAAATGTTTATGTATAACATTGAGTTTATGGAGAATATACGTTTGGGGATCGAATATCATTATTATTCTCATACGTGTTTTTTTTAACAGGGAATTATTTTGCAAGCCACTTCTTCATGGGAGGGGAAAAGTTCGACACACCGCATCCCGAGGGATATCTTTTTGGGGAAAACATGGATTTAAATTTCCTTGGAAACAGGCCAGTACAGGTGAATACAGACGGACTAGAAATCTATCAGAATTAAGTATTTCAGATTAACCTGAATGATGATATGTCTCCCTCTAGTTCCCCTACGTCACCCCGGCCCCCCACGAGCCTGTTAAAACCCTCAGGAGTCTGGTGAACATTCGGAAGGACTCTTTGCGTTTGGTCCGGTATGTATAATCAGTGCTGATTTGACATTTTTCAAGGAACATGATCCTATCAAACCTTATGATTTTCAGATATAAAGATGACTCTGACACGCCGGTGGAGGAGGGCGGCAAACCAAAGGTTCAGTACGGTGTGGAGTTCACATTTGACGCTGATGCTCGGGTGGCCATCACCCTCTACTGCCAGGCCTTTGAGGAATTTTCCAATGGAATGGCTGTGTGAGAATCCTCTTTTTTTCTGTTGACAACGCTTACGGAAAAAAATAAACTTAAAACTTCCATTCATAAGTTACCTCATGAGCCGAAATCTACAACCACACGATAGGAAGTTCTTACTCTCTTTGAGAGTATATGAAAACATTCTATTCATTTTTGATCTATATTGCACGACAGTAAAATACATTTGCTCAGAGACTTGCAAGTATCTTTGAATTTATTTCACACGAAGACTACAATAGATTTGACTGGTCCTTAGCAACGCCTAGTTGCCATGGATACTACATCAGAGACCGAAGTGAAGAAGACTAGGAACCCGATTTGTGTCACGGAACGAGGAAGGATGAAAATAAAATAAAAAATATATCGATTCCGTTGTGATGGCCTTTTATAAAGATCACATGTCTCTGCTGAGTAGGCCAGAACAAATTGAAACATACTCTCAATATTGTGATGTGATATGTGATTTTTTTTTTTTATGTGTATAATTTTTAGAAAAGACAGAAGCAAAAACTTAATCTAATTCTCATTTCTCTATTTGATCTGTGAAGGTACAGCCCAAATGATCCATCCATGGCCTCGGAGACGGTCCACTACAAGAGGGGAGTGAGCCAGCAGTTCTCTATGCCTTCTTTCAAAATCGACTTCAGCGAGTGGAAAGAGGAAGAAGTCCGTACTTGCAACCTACAACGTCGTTTCGCCATTCCCAAGGGGGCCGCAATTCAACTGCTATATCTATTTTCTTCTTTTTAAAAGCTCAACTTTGACCTCGACCGAGGCGTATTTCCTATGGTCATCCAGGCAGTAGTTGACGACGGGGACGGTAAGTTCTAAAAAGTGCCTAAACACACATTCACCTGATTGACGACTCATCTCTGCTTTCATTCCAAGACTGCCTCGGACACGCTCACGTACTTTTGGCAGCATTTGAACGAGTATGTACACATACAAGTCGTCATTCAACATTGTCAAAAAGTCATTTTCATGAGCCCAACTTGCGTTTGTTTCATGTTTTGATTTTCTCCTCGCAGCACGTCGATGGCAGTTTCTCCGTCAAGCCACTGAAGCAAAAGCAAATTGTAGGTTTCCATTGTGAGGGACACTTTTAGCTGTTTTATAATAAGGCTTGTAAAATTGTGAACGATTTTACGACGATGATGATTATTATTATCATTGTGATTATTGTGATTATTATTGTTTTAATAATAATAACAATTTTTATTGTCATTGTTATTATTACAAAGACGACATAAAGTGAAACATGAACCGCGTTCTCTTGATTTCTCCCTGCGCTGCAGGTGGACCGTGTGAGCTACCTCTTACAGGAGATCTACGGCATCGAGAACAAGAACAACCAAGAAATCAAGGTCAGCGCTACAAAAAGCCACACGGTATGCGGACGTTATCAAAAGCAACGCGCCGTTTCAAATGTGTCCCCCTTTTTGCGCGCAGCCATCCGACGACGAGAACAGCGACAACAGCAACGAGTGCGTGGTGTGTCTGTCAGACCTGCGCGACACGCTCATCCTGCCGTGCAGACATTTGTGCCTCTGCAACTCATGCGCCGACACCTTGCGCTACCAAGCCAACAACTGTCCCATCTGCAGACTACGTAAGTGGAGTCGTGATTTAAAAAAATTAAGGGAGATGACGCTGTCCTAACTAGGCCCCATTTTTTTCGCCGAAACAGCTTTTAGGGCCTTGCTGCAGATCCGAGCGGTGCGTAAAAAGCCCGGGGCGCTCTCCCCTGTCTCTTTCAGTCCTGTTCTGGCGCAGACGATGGACCACGATGAGCACTCTGTAGGTTTCCAGAACTATATGCAGATACCATTTTTTTCGAGCCGCAAAAGTCATATCAGTGTATTAATAGTAGTTTTTGAGTATCATATTTTCCAGCGTATAAAGCGCACCCAAAAGCCTTGATTTTCTTCAAAAGATGACGTTGCGCCTTATATGTAAAGTCAAATTGAGCCACAACTAGTGTCGCAACTATAGTCAGCAGCCGTAGAATTAGTGCATAACACCAGCCTCTACTGTAGCGCCTTACAATGATGGTGTGCCTTATATTTGGAAAATATTTATAGATTCAAATATTATATTTGGAAAATGGTTTTCATTCATTGAAGGTGCGCCTGCACAAAATAAATTACGGGACTTTAAAGTGTCCTTGAGAGTTTTGAAAGGCGGCTTCTAAGTTAAATTTATTATTATTATTATTAGTATTATTGTTATTGTTATATGGAAAAAGTGTGAAAATACACCTTTCATTGGGTGTGCGCCTTAGCTTCCGGTGCGCCTTATGCACCGTAAAATACGGTAATTGAATAAGTGTACAGTACCGACGTCCTAAATATTTGTCCCGGCTCATCCTCAGGGCACCGATTCGGTCCCTCCCGGTTTTGAGCCTGTGTCGCTACTGGAGGCCTTGAACGGCTTGCGATCTGCGTCACCTACAGTTCCCTCTGCGCCTCTCTACGATGATATCAATTTCTCAGGGGGCGGCGACGGCAGCCAGCAACTGAGCTCCCCGGAGCATCTGAGCGACAGCAGTCTGCAGAAAGGCAAAGTTAGCAAATCACCTGACAGGTAACATTTTTTAAGCAGTCGTGGGGTTGCTCATACATTGGGATAAAAATTACCTGAGTCAGTTTGGATTGGATTGGATGTACCTTTATTAGTCTCGCAGTGGAGAAATGTACATTTCACAACAGCAAAGTGAGGAAAGGAAGAAGTAGAAAAACAAAATACTGGAGCTGCTGTAAAGGCAGCCACTCTCGCGGCGCCATCTTGATGTCAAAACAACAACAGCAACAAAATAACAAATAATGTGACACAACACAAAAGACATATACAGTCTTTCAATTATAAGCACTTTCGGCACCCTTTTTGTTGTATGAAGCAATTCTAGATGAAAGTGGATAGGATCAGAGCGTCCTTTTCACCACTGGATCAGGGACATCATGGTTAAATGTGCATGTCTGCTACGATCTAAATATTGAAAGCAAACTTAAAGCTAAAGCATCCATTGAAGAAAGGAAATAGTCTTACATCTCCTGTTCCACGTAAATCCGCTGCAATTCCAAGCCGCGACAGTTCCACATACATATCGGCGCTCTGCGCTGACGCTCCTTTGACATTTTTCCCAATCAAAAACAGTGCTGGCATAATTTGTGCTGCCGAAAAGGCGCAACTGCTCAACACAGTCTCACCTCCTTGAGGAATGTTGTGGCCAAACATGCTAAAAAACAATCCGTATCCGTTCCACACAACGCATAACAACTCTAAGTGACAGAAAACACACACAAAAAAAAAGCAACGCTCATGAGAGCACTTGCTGACAGCTGCCATCTTGGAATTCTTATTTGTTTGATGTTTTTCCGACCAAAACAGCAGGAAAAAACACACACATTTGTATTCCCGTGGGAATGTTTGCAATAACCTTTTGAAAATCTTTCAGCCCTTGCGAATATGTTTGTGAGTGTGTCTTCTCTGGTGTCCATCCTGCAGCACCCTGAGGTCGCCGTCATCTCCCATCCAGGAGGAGGATGAAGAGAAACTGTCCGAGATGTCAGACGCTCAGCCACACACACTTCTGTCCAGCAGTCCCGCTCCCACAGACGTACGTCACCCTCGCCAATTCAAAGAATCAGATGCAAAGAATGCTTGAGTTTGTCGTCTTCTTCGTCTTCGCTTTAGGCCACAGCAAACGAGGACGTCGCAGAGTCGCTGTCCCCTGATGACGGTGAGTTGGTCCGTGTTAAACTCGAGTTGATGCGTTTGAGTGACATTTTTTTTACGCTTCAGAGGACAGGATGCACGCCGGCGCCGACATCCTCC